>NC_090443.1:785107724-785407724 GCF_031143425.1 Pleurodeles waltl | reverse complement strand
GACAGGGGCCCTTTCCCCAGACACATGAGCCATTGTAGCTTCCGGACACAGGTCACAGCATCACTTGCAGTGTAGGTCCTCTCTTGCTGAAGGTCAGGTAGGAAGTGAGTGAACAGATAGAAAATGGCGTTGACGTCCGCAGCGGTGCTTACCGTCACCGCCGGAGAACATCAGCATTGGCTCATGGAACCCATAGGGCCCAATGCAGGTCCTGCTAGTGCTTCATTTCCTGGCAAGTGGCTCCTTCCAAACAACAGTGGCCATGGCATCAGGAATGTCTCAGCCAATGTTCTCCAATGTGTTGACCAGAGTGTTGTCAGCCCTGCGCAGCTACATCATGTTCCCCCAGGTGGAGGATTTGGCCACAGTGAAAGCTGACTTTTCTGCCCTGGGACATATCCTAAACATCATTGGTGTCATTGATGGTACACATGTGGCATTTGTCCACCCCCCCGGAGAAATTTTTAGGAATAGAAAAAGCTATCACTCTATGAATGTGCACATGGTGTGTTTGGCGACCAGTACATCTCCCATGTGAATGCCAAATAACCTAGCTCTGTGCATGACGCCTTTATCTTGAGGAATAGCAGCATCCCTTATGTGATGGGCCAACTCCAGAGGCACCGGGTGTGGCTAATAGGTGAGCCCAAGGTCCCCACAAAGTATAAGTAGGTGTCTGGGTACGAGGTTGTCCCTAAGGGTTAGTGTGTGTCTAACAGTTGTCCCTCAATATTTACAGGTGACTCTGGTTACCCCAACCTCTCATGGCTACTGACCCCAATGAGGAATGCCAGGACAAGAGCCGAGGAACGTTACAATGAGGCACATGGGCGTACAAGGACGATTATTGAAAGGATCTTCGGCCTCCTGAAGGCCAGGTTCCGGTGCATCCATATGACAGGTGGCTCCCTGTACTACTCACCCAAGAAGGTGTGCCAGATCATCGTTGCATGTTGCATGTTGCACAACCTGGCCTTGAGACGCCAGGTGCCTTTTCTGCAGGACGATGTGCCCGGAGATGGTCTTGTGGCAGCAGTGGAGCCTGTGGACAGTGAGGAAGAGGAGGCATAGGAAGAAGATGTTGACAACAGAAGCAATATAATTCAGCAGTACTTCCAGTGACAACACAGGTAAGAGACTAAGGCCCTCATTACAACATTGATGGTAAATCCCGCTTACCGCTGTGTAGAAGATGCCAACACACCGCTGCGGTGGTGGAATTCTGTTCCAGCTATTACAATCCACAGACCGGAATCTGCCAAAATCTAGACACCCACACAAGTCCGCCACACCAAAGCTCAGTGATAAACTGGCGATACCAAAACCTCCACCGTCACGCCAACAGGAATACGCCCACACTATTACGACCCACGAATCCATGCGGCGATCTTTCAACCGTGGTAAACCATTGGCGGTACACACCTCCGTGCTCAAAATACACACACACTTACAAAACACAACCACATTGTAGAATTCAAAATACACACACCTGATACACATACACACACCACTCCCACACACCCAATAAAATATAAACCACTCACCCACATCACCCACAAACCCTTACAACCAAAATTGAGAAAGAAGCCTAGAGAGAGACACCACCAGAAACAACACGAGCATCCACAGGCACACAACATCATCACACACACACCATCCACGCACCTCAGACAACACACACAAACATATCCCCTCACACATCACAACAGACACCACCTCACACATCACCCACACCACATCATGGCACCGCAATGACACCCCAGGTTCTCTGAGGAGGAGCTCAGGATCATGATGGAGGAAACCGTCCGGGTAGAGCCACAGCTATTCAGATCACAGGTGCAGCACACCTCCATTGCTAGGAAGACGGAGCTATGGCGCAGAATCGTAGACAGGGTCAACACAGTGGGACAGCATTCAAGAACACGGGATAACATCAGGGATAGGTGGAACAACCTATGGGGGAAGGTGCGTTCCGTGGTCTCAAGACACCAGATTGCAGTACAGAGGACTGGCAACATACCCCCACCTCCTCCCCCACAACTAACAACATGGGAGGAGCAAGTCTTGGCTATTCTGCATCCTGAGGGCCTCGCAGGAGTAGGAGGAGGAATGGACTCTGATAAGTCAGATCTTAACTATTACATCCCCCACCCTACCTGTATGCCATCACATACCCCACCCTCACCCTCATCACTCCAACACCTCACATATACCCCGCTATCGCAACCCACCCATCCCAACACCAAGCCCTGCATGCAACACCAAAGCATGGACACTCATCACCAAAGCATGTCCACTACAGATACCCACACAAACCCCAAACCAATTATCACACAAGGTCCTAGACAAGAATGCAAGCACTGGAGTACAGGGTCACCCACCCATTGCACACAATGGCACACACAGATGCAATAATCATGCCTTTGCACCCCTGCAGCACCCCTACCCAACGTCACTGGACAGGATGTTTCAGACATGTCAACTCCCCCCACAGACGGGGCCCACAGTGATGACAGCAGCTCTGTCCAACTGGATCAAGATGACCAGCCCGGCCCATCTAGAACCTCAGGACAGTCGGTTCCCCTGACACTGGCACATGCCACCACAGAGCCTCCTCCCTCAGGAAACACCAGCACAACACCCACCCAGCGGGCCCATCCCTCTGTCCCCAGGACACGTCAAGCAGCAGTGTGCCCACCAATACAGAGAACCCAGGCAAACCCACCACCCCAAGAAAATCAGGGACCTGGGGGCAGTGGCAGTGGGCACACAGTTCAGGGGACAGAGGCACAGGAAAACAGGGGAACTGGAAGGACTGCTGTGTGACAGGGGGAGGACAGGCCCAGGGAACCTACTCTCTACGAGGCCCTCTCCAACATCATGGGAGCGTACCATCACTACCAGGAGACGATGGCAACGGTACTGGCCAAGTTTCAGGAGACCCAGCGGCTGCAGGAGGAACAGTATCTGGCGATCAGGGAGGAACTTAAGTCCATCAACACCACCCTGGTCACCATTGTAGGGGTGCTGAAGGACCTTGTGAACACCAGGAAGGACACTGTGGCACAACAAGGGGTCCCTGGCACTAGCCTGGTGATGAACAGACAACCACCTCTGACGGCACTAGTGGACAGGAGGCACCACCACAGGACCACAACACCAGCACCCCACCCCCTGCAGATGGAGAATCACCCCGCACACGGTCCCTGAGATCCAGGACAAAGACAGAGAACAATGCCAAGACCCCCGCCAGGAAATGAGACCCCCCTGAATGTCATCCTTCTGTCCCACTTTGTCACCCTGTCCATCCATCAACTGCCCTAGCGCCACTTCCTATGCTCCTTTGTACAATGCACCTGTGAAACAAATAGACTGGACTCTGCCATGGACATTCCTCCACCATCACCCCTGACCATTTTACACCCCCTCCACTTATTTGCACAGAAATTAACACCCTTGAATCACAAAACAATCTGAAGTCAGTCTGTGCTTTCACAAATGTGTATTTGCAATAACTATGGAATAGAGGAATGTCAATTGTATTGCCAACATACCGATGTAACACAGCTCTAGTCCATGAGGTAAGATAGCAGAGGTCACACAGTGGGACCCACATCTATGAAATGGAAAGGCAAAGTGACAAGTCAGGGTCCATACACTGGGTGAAACTGACAGACTCATGCTAGCTCAAACAATAGTATGAGATGTGTGAGGCAGTGACATCTTCTTACCTGTGCCTCACTGGAAGTATTGCTGGATAACGTTGTTTCTGTTGTCGATATCCTCTTCTTCTGCCTCCTCTTCTTCACTGTCCACAGGCTCCACAGCTGCCACAAGACCTACAGCTGGACCATCCTCCTGCAGATAAGGCACCTGTTGTCGCAAAGCCAGGTTGTGCAGCATACAGCAGGCCACGATGATCTGGCACACCTTCCTAGGTGAGTAGTAGAGAGACCCACCTATCATATGGAGGCACCAGAACCTGGCCTTCAGAAGGCCGAAGGTCCTTTGAATTACTCTCCTAGTTCGCCCATGTGCCTCATTGTAGCGTTCCTCTGCCCTTGTCCTGGGATTTCTCACTGGGGTCAGTAGCCATGAGAGGTTGGGGTACCCAGAGTCACCTGCAAATGTCGAGGGACAACTGTTAGACACACACTAACCCTTAGGGACAACCCCAGACAACTATTCACAGGGTATAGGGTCCTTGTCCTCACCTATTAGCCAGACACGGTGCCTCTGGATTTGCCCATCACATAAGGGATGCTGCTATTCCTCAGAATGTAAGCGTCATGCACTGATCCAGGAAACTTGGCATTCACATGGGAGATGTACTGGTCTGCCAAACACACCATCTGCACATTCATAGAATGGTAGCTCTTCCGGTTTCTGTACACCTGTTCACTCCTGCGGGGGGGTACCAAGGCCACATGTGTCCCATCAATGTCACCTATGATGTTGGAGATATGTCCCAGGGCATAGAAGTCACCTTACACTGTAGGCAAATCCTCCACCTGAGGGAACACGATGTAGCTGCGCATGTGTTTCAGAAGGACAGACAACACTCTGGACAACACTTTTGAGAACATAGGTTGGGACATCCCTGATGCAATGGCCACTGTAGTTTGAAAAGACCCACTTGCCAGGAAATGGAGTACTGACAGGACCTGCACTAGAGGGGGGATCCCTGTGGGATGGCGGATTGCTGACACCAGGTCCGGCTCCAACTGGGCACACAGTTCATGGATTGTTGCACGATCAAGTCTGTAGGTGACTATAACGTGTCTCTTTTCCATTGTCGACAGGTCCACCAGTAGTCTGTACACCAGAGGATGCCGCCATCTCATCACCTGCCCCAGCAGATGTGCCCTATGGACGAGAACAGTGAGCAGAGAGTCAGCCAACACTGAGGTATAATTTGTTTTTAATTTGCACACATTTGTTAATCCTCAATGTGCCTGTCACTGTGTGTATGCAAGGCCTAGATATGTGTGAAGCAGTTATTATAAATTCCATGTGGCCCCATGAAATGGCAGCTGCCTGACCTGTAAGGTGGGACAAGGGGATGTGAGGTAACTACGCTGGCGTTGTACACCGTCGCGGTAGGCGGTCGAAGACTGCGGCGCAATCCTGCATTGGTTAACATTAGACCCTTTGGGTCCCAGGAGCCAATGACGATGTACACTGGCGGTGACGGTACGCACCGCTGCGGACGTGACTGCCATTTTCTGTCTGTTCTCTCACTAGATACCTGACCTTCGACAGGAGAGGGCCTACACTGCAAGTGCTGCTGTGACCTCAGTCTGGAAGCGACGATGGCTCATGTGTCTGGGGAAAGGGCCCCTGCCTTCACTTCGGAGGAGTTGGAGAAGTTAGTGGATGGGGTCCTCCCCCAGTACACGCTGCTCTACTGTCCTCCAGACAAACAGGTGAGTACACTGTGAACATGCTGTATGGGCAATGCCTGTTTGGAGTGGTGTCGATGGAAGATGGGGGGGACTGGGCCCTGCATGAGGGGACAGTGAGTGTATGTGCGTCAGGGCAAGTCTGGGAACGTGGGCCAATGAATGTGACGGTCCGGACGGTTAAAGATTTTCCTTTTCCCGTGTACTATTCCTGTAGGTCAGCGCCAACCAGAAGAAGGATATTTGGTGTGCCATCGCCAAGGACGTCCGGACCCTGGGGGTCCACCACAGACGGAGCACCCACTGCCGGAAAAGTTGGGAGGACATTCACCGCTGGAGCAAGAAGACGGTGGAGGCCCAGCTGGGGATGGCCTTCCAATGTGGGAGGGGTGGCCGTCGCACCATGACCCCCCTGATGTACTGAATCCTGGTGGTGGCATATCCAGAGATGGATGGGCACTTGAGGGCATCACAGCAGCCACAAGGGGGTAAGTACAGTCACATCCATCTGACTCTGTGTGTATTACGAGGTGTCTGGGCGGGGGAGGTGGGCAGTGGGTTACCTTAGGCCAGGACAAGCTTTTTAGGCAAGGTCCCTTTGTGAGGCAGGCTATGTGGCACCCCAACCCCACCAGTGGTACAAGCCATCTACACCTAGTCAGGCTCCTGTGACTTCCATGTGTGCAGCAATCGGGCATAGGCCTTGTACCCCATGGCCCTGTGAATAATCTAGGAACTCTAAGTGCATGGTGTAGTGCAGAGGGCTTATGTGTCTGTAGTGTCCACCAGGGGTAGTGGTATTGCATGTACTAAACATGTCTTTCTTCTGTCTTTGCCCCCCACTTTTTGTGATCTCCCTGTTCTTGTGTGCAATAGCATCATCAGGCGGAGGAGCAGTGGCACCGGAGCAGGAGGGAGCTGCATCCCACTTGGCCCAGGAGGGCGAGACCATGGAGTCAGAAGCCACCAGTGGGACGGAGGGTGAGGGGAGCTTCACGGCGGGGACAGGAGGTGACAGCACCGACATCGACTCCTCCTCTGATGGGAGCTCCCTTGCCATGGCGGGCCCCTCTGTGCCCCCGTATCAACAGGTACAGCTGCCACCCCCCTACCAGCACCGCCCTCCCAGTAGCCCCTCCGCTTGTGTCCCGTTCCCGCTCACCCAGGAGGGTGAGCATCTCCTTCACCCCAGGCACCTCAGGCCCTGCCCCAGTCAGCCCTGCTGCCCTCAGTGAGGAGGCTATTGACCTCCTGAGATCCCTCACTGTTGGGCAATCAACCATTCTGAATGCCATCCAAGGTTTTGAGAGGCATTTGCAACAAACAAATGCATACCTTGAGGGCACTCATTCTGGTGTGGCAGCCCAACAGAGAGCATTTCAGGCTCTGGCCTCAGCACTGATGGCAGCCATTGTCCCTGTGTCCAGCCTCCCCCCTCCAACCTCCTCCACCCAGACCCAATCCCCTGCACCTCAGCCTATCCCAAGCACACCATCAGACCAGCATGCACACACCCCAACACACAAGGGTGGCTCAGGCAAACATTAGCACCACACATCCCACAGGCACTCACACTAGCATCATACCCATGCAGACATACCAACATCCACTCCCCCACTGTGTCCCCCTCCTCCACGTCCTCCTCCTCCCTCCCTGTCTCGTCTCCACTCATACCTGCATGCACTACATCCTCAGCCACTACCTCCATCACCAGCACGCCAATCACCACACACCGCTCACGTGCACTCACCACCCCCACTACCATTCACACATCCCCTGTTTCCTCTCCCTGTATGTCTGTGAGCCCTCCTCCCAAAGTACAAAAACGCAGGCACACACCCACCCAACAGCCATCCACCTCACAACAGCCTCCAGCCCATGCACCTGCACCGAAATTCAGCAAACGTACACCTCCTACAACCACTGCCTCTTCTTCCACTCCCAAACCCCCTCCATTTACCTGTCCCAGTGTGTCTAAAAAAAAAATCCTGGCTAATATTGACTTCTTCCCACACCTCCCCCCCGTCCTTCCCCTAGGGTCACGCTTTCCAGGTCCCAACCCAGCACCTCAGCCACCACATCACCAGGCACAGTGGTACCAGCAACTGCGGGCTATTGGAGTGCGCCAACCAACAGGGCTGCCAGTGTGCCACAGAGCGAGGGCAAGGACATTCCGCCACCTGCAAAAGTCAAAAAGTTGCCCACATCCCGGAGGTAGAAGCATAAAACAGCTGCCACGAAGGGCTCAGGGAAAACTAAATGGAATGGTGGCAAGACAGCTGTGCCACCATCCAAGGTGGGGAAGGGCCAGAAAATAAAGGGCAGATCAGGAGAGGGCATGGTGGCACTGACAATTGGACCAGTGTCACACCTTCAGTCCATGCCGACGCCAACCTGTACGGCAGAGAAGACCGTCACCTTCACCGCCACCTGCACCACCACCAGCACTGCTGTCATTGAGGCCACCACCAGCTTCGCAGTCATTAAGCCCGCCACCAGCACGGCAGTCACTGAGCCCGCCACCAGCACCGCTGCCACAGAGGCTGCCGCAAGCACCGCCGCCACACAGAGGCCGCCGCCAGCACCGATGCCACAGAGGCCGCCGCCAGCATGATGCCATAGAGGCCACCGCCAGCACTGCTGCGAATGACCCCGCGCAAGCACCACCAGTGGCCCCACGACATCCTGAGCCAGTGGCACCACCGCAGACATGCCTGCCATCCCCAGTGGGCAGTCGTCCGAGGCTGGTGGTCAGTTCCAGGAGCCTGGACAGCTTCCATGATGCACGACTTTCTGTGGAGAAAGGCATCCACTACCTCTGTCCTTGGCAGGATGAAGCACTCTGGGCACAAAGCCCCCTCCAGAACCAGTGGTGTATCACATCCACTACCTCTGTCCTTGGCAGGATGAAGCACTCTGGGCACAAAGCCCCCTCCAGAACCAGTAGAGTATGGCATCCACTACTTCAGTCCTTGGCAGGATGAAGCACTCTGGGCACAAAGCCCCCTCCAGAACCAGTGGAGAAAGGCATCCACTACCTCTGTCCTTGGCAGAATGAAGCACTCTGGGCACAAAGCCCCCTCCAGAACCAGAGGAGTATCACATACACTACCTCAGTCCTTGGCAGGATGAATCACTCTGGGCACAAAGCCCCCTCCAGAACCAGTGGAGAAAGGCATCCACTTGAGAGACTGTGGCTTGGCACTCCACAGGATAAAGCAGTGCGCAAACCACCCACTGGAGAGACTTGAGAGACTGTGGCTTTGCACTCCCCAGGATTAAGCAGTGGGCAAACCACCTGCTGGAGAGACTTGAGAGACTGTGGCTTTGCACTCCCCAGGATTAAGCAGTGGGCAAACCACCCACTGGAGAGACTTGAGAGACTGTGGCTTTGCACTCCCCAGGATTAAGCAGTGGGCAAACCACCCACTGGAGAGACTTGAGAGACTGTGGCTTTGCACTCCCCAGGATTAAGCAGTGGGCAAACCACTCACTAGAGAGACTTGAGAGACTGTGGCTTTGCACAACCCAGGATAAAGCAGTGGACAAACCACCCACTGGAAAGACTTGAGCGACTGTGGCTTTGCACTCCCTAGGATACATCAATGGGCATGGAGCCCCCTCGTGGAGCAGTGGCGTCGTGCATTCATCAGGCTGAGGTGTGCCCCTCCCCTTCCCCCTGAGGTGCCTGTTTCATTTCGATCTAATACCCCTGCAGTGTTCTCTCCGTTTAAAGTCTGGTGTCATGTGTGGGCCTCGCCCATGCATTTTGGGCCCAGTGGTAATTGGTGCACTACCCGGACTTGTGTATTTGTTGCACATAATTGTATATACTGTATTTAGATTTTTGAGTACTGGATTTTTATTGATTACAATCGTTCAAATAATTTCCTTTTGTCCTTGCTTTCTTCCAGGGGGGTGGGGGGTATATGTGTAATGCTGCATGTATTTGTGTGTATGGTGTTGTGGGTGAGGGTGGGGGTGGGAGTGTTGCGTGTTGCGTGTGTCACTCTCTTTTCCCTCCCCCTCCTCCCTCCCCTGTGTTGTAGGTGCAGTACTCACTGTGGTCTTCGCCGCCGTCTTTGGTGCTCCTGATAGAGGAGCAGGAAAACTATCGCAGGGAGTATCTGGAGTTCTGGCTCCTTGGCGTCCTAGTTCCTCGTGGGGTGTGTTGAGGTGAGTGTTTTCCCTTCTAAGTCCTGTTTCTGCCATGTTTTTGATAACGTTGGTTCCACTCCGGAAAAGGTGGCGGATTGCAGTGTTGTGATAGGGTGGGCGGTACATTGTCTTCCGCCTGTCTGTTGGCGGTGACTGCCACGCTGTTTGTTTGTACCGCCCTGGCGGTAGGAGTGTTAAAGTGGCTGTCAATGTTGGCGGTTTCCGCCATGGTCGTGATTCCATTTTTTTTTTCGCCTGCCTGTTGGCGGTCTTACAGCCGCTTTAACACCGACCGTCATGTTTGTAATGAGGGCCTAAGTTCACTTAACTTTTCAGTTTTCTGTTTGACATTGTACATGGCAGCCTGTTTCCCTATGTCTATGGCCACTGACTGTACCCTTTGGCATCTATTTCAGATCTCTGTGCCCCACTCTGGCTCCTGCTATGTGTGCTGCCGCCCACCAAAGGTCATTCCAAAGTACATTTATATGTACATTTGACTTGCTATGTTTTGATAATGTTGAACTAACACATATTTGAATCATTTGACAGACTCCAGATTTGTATTTTTTCCAGGGGTGTTTATTTAAGTGCTCATAAGTGAGGGGGATGTGCAATAGGTGGGGGTGAAGGTGAAGAAATGCACAGTTAGAGTCCAGTCTCTTGGTATCACAGGTGCATTGTCTAATGAGGCACAGGAAGGGGAGTTATGGCAGTTCAAGGTGGACAGGGGGACAGAGTGGGACAGAAGGGTGACAATCAGGAGAGTCTTATTTCATGGCGGGGGTCTTGTCAATGTTCTCTAGTTTCTGCCTGGATCGCAAGGACCGTTTGCGGGGTGTTTCTCCTTCTGAGGGGGTGGGGTGCTGGTGGCCTGTTGTTCCTGTGGCGGGGCCTCCTGTCAACTAGTGCCGGCAGAGGTGGAGGGCTGTTCATCGGTGTGGCTAGTGTCAGGGGCCCGTTGGTGTGCCTCTACCTCCCTCATGGTGTTGGCCATGTCAGCCAGCACCCCTGCAATAGTGACCAGGATGGTGTAGATGTGTTTCAGGTCCTCCATGATCCCCAGGTACTGTCCCTCCTGCAGCCGCTGGGTCATCTGCAACTTGGCCAGTATCTGGCCCATCGTCTCCTGGGAATGTTAGTATGCTCCCAGGATGTTGGTGAGTGCCTCCTGGAGAGTGGGTTCTCTGGGCCTGTCCTCCCCCTGTCACACAGCAGTCCGCCCAGCTTCCCTGTTGTCCTGTGCCTCTGTCCCCTGAACCGTGTGCCCACTGCCACTGACCCCAGGTCCCTGATCTTCCTGTGTTTGTGGGGTTGCCTGGTCTACCTGTAGTGGTGGACACACTGCTGATTGACGTGTCCTAGGGACATCAGAATGGGCCCGCTGGGTGGGTGCTGTGGTGGTGTTTCCTGAGGGGGGAGGCTCTGTGGTGTTTTGGGACTGTGGCAGGGTAACCGACTGTCCAGAGGTCCCTGATGGGCCAGGCTGGTCATCCTGATCCAGGCGTGCAGAGCTGCTGTCGTTACTGTGGGTCTCTTCAGTGGGGGACTGTATGTAGCTGGCACCTCCTCTCCGGTGACGTTGAGTACGGGTCCTGTAGGGATGCAAATGCAGTGTTAGTGTATCTGCGTGTGCCATCTTGTGCACGGGTGTATTTCCATGTATGATTGTGATTTCCCTGTCAGTTTTGCCTTGTGTGTGTGGTGATTTTGTGGGCTAGGTGAGTCTCTCTAATGGGCATGCTGTGGTGATGGGTGTCCATGCAGGTCTACGATGGGAGTCCATGCATTGTTGTAGCATGCAGGGCTTGGTATTGGGATGGGTGGGTTGTGATAGTGGAGTAAATGTGAGGTGGTGGAGTGCAGGTAGGGTGGGGGATATAGTAGCAAAGATTTGACTTACCAGAGTCCAGTCCTCCTGCTACTCCTGCCAGGCCCTCAGGATGCATTATTGCCAAGACTTGCTCCTCCCATGTTGTTAGTTGTGGGGGAGGAGGTAGGGGTCCACCGCCAGTCATCTGTACGGCTACCTGGTGTCTTGCAACCATGGAACCCACCTTCCCCCATAGGTCGTCCCACCTCTTCCTGATGTCATCCATAGTTCTGGGGTGGTGTTCCACGGACCCATAGCTCCATCTTCCTTGCAATGGACGTCTGCTGCACCTGTGATCCGAATAGCTGTGGCTCTACCCGGATGATTTCCTCCACCATGACCCTTAGCTCCTCCTCTGAAATTCCTGGGGTGTCTTTAGCATGCCATGGCTGTGGCGTGAGTGATATGTGTGAGGATATGTGGGGTGATGTGTGAGTTGATATGTTGGGGTGTGTGCTGTGAGGTGCGTGGATGGTGTATGGGTGATGGTATTCTGTGGCTCAAATTGAGTGGGTGCTCCTGGCTTGTGTCTCTCTCTGTTGGCTATCTTTCTTTCATAGAAAGGGTTGTGGGTAATGTGGGTGGGTGTTTCATAGTGGTGTGAGTGTGTGGGTGGGGTGTGTGTATGTGGGGCAGGTGTGTGTAGTTTGAATTGTCCAATGTGGTGGTGATATATAAATGTGTGTGTATTTTGAGCACGGCGGTGTGTACCACCAATGGTTTACCGCTGTTGAAAGACCGCTGCGGTGATTCGTAGGTCGTGATACTGTGGACATATTCCTGTTGGCGTAACGGTGTGGGTTTTGTTACCGCCAGTTTATCACTGACCTTTGGTCTGGCAGACTAGTATGGGTGTCTGTATAGTAGTGGATTTCTCTGTGTGGGTCATAATACCCGTAGTGGAATACTGCTGGGGTCACGGTATGTTGGTGCACGTCAGCACAGCAGTAGGCGGCATTTACCGCCACGGTTGTAATGAGGACCCTAGTCTCTCTTTGTCCCACTGTCTGGGAGGAATACCAAAAGGGCAACTACCATGCTATTCACAGACCACAGGTGGCAGGTACCAAAGGGCTAGAACAAAAAACTGCCAACTTTCTAAAGGTGAAACTTTCAGAAATGTGACTTATTATTCAACTTTACCAATAAAAAGTATTTAAAATCACCATTCACATGAGTCCAAACTTGACATCCCAAGGTAACTTAATATTATCCAATGTGAGAGGGAGGTTTTACAGTCGTGAAAAACAAATGTAGAGGTTTTTTACTACTAAGACGTAAAATTTTATAACACATGACCTGTGGTTTAAGTACAATGCACTCTGCCCTCTGGGCTGTTTAGGGCCAACCTTAGGGGTGAAATATAAGTATTAAAAAGCAAAACTGCACTATAGGCTGCAATGTCAGGCCTGAAACATGTTTTAAAATGCTACTTACAGGAATGGCACAAGGACCATCTAGTAGCATTTAAATTACAGTCCCTGAGTTCATGTAGTACCATATACTAAGAACATATAAGTGAATTAAATATGCCAAACAGGTGTAAGACAATAGTGTCATTATTTAAGGAGAATGCACAAGCCCTAAAGCAATGGTTAGCAGTAGTTAAATGCAATCCCCGTGCAAAAAATCAACATTCAGAAAACAGGAGGGGTGAAGGCAAAACATTTAGTAGAAAACCAAATGAAGGATCAGCATGAATGTGCTACTGATAGGTCTAGGAACTCAATAAGTCATCATACATGTATTTTGTCTCTCACCTTTGCACTCATGATTACATTCATATGTCCACTGGCTTTTTCTTGCATTCACCCACTAACAAAACCACAATTAAACATACACAATCTCAAAAAAATGTACATGAAAAGAGAAAATAAAACATGCTGTTGTTAAAAGACTGTGGCCAAATGCTTGGAATATTGAAATTAAACATATCGCTGGGTGTCCATCTTGCAGAGGTATTGTAAATAGTCTATTGTTGAATAAAGTTTCAGCATGGATCACACATTTAGAATCAAGGTGTTAGCCATTCTGGTAGGGTAAAACAACACTATGCTTTAGGGAACAGCATTTCATAAATGTATCCTGGTCTAGAAGAAGTAGTCATGTGGGCTAAGGCATACTGCAAATAGAATGAGCACCAAGACAGTGATCTGGTAGCTCTGCCTGGAGAGCTGCAGCATCAGCTCCAGAAATGTTAAGATAAAAAGAGGAGAAGCAAGGAAATGAAAGGGAAACTACAAAACGATAAAAGTAAGAACTAGAGGAATGAGCAACCAGCCCTGATACTGAAGTATACTGATTTTCAAGTGGTTGCAAATGTGATAAGAAAATGCTGTCATTCACAGGGCACAAGAGCCAATGACTGATGTGACCTGACCCATTAGCACATGTGTTATGCTGTAATGGATGGAAGAATTTTGTAAATTACCCTCAAACAGACCAATGATGGCAGAACAGAGCTGAAAAAAGTCCTTGTATGTGTGTGTGTGTGTATGTATATATATATATATATATATATATATATATATACACACACATATATCTCTCTATATATATATGTATTGAAAAAAACAAAGGTTACAGGGACATTATAGTTAGGTTCTGAATTTACTCGTTCAAAACCATAGAAATTCAGCAGCAAACCCAATGCTGTGCACGGCCCTTTGTGCTTGCACTTCAGAAGCTGTACCCAGCCGCTCTGGATGTGAGAATAGTTGTGAGAGGATGTATCTGGGGTAAGAGTGTTTGTCAAAGTGTCTGGGTGTGAGAGTGCATACATCATTGTTTTAGTGGGTGCGTCAGTATGTGCCTGGTTCTGTGAGCGGGTGCAACAGGGTGTCAGTGGGTCTGAGGGTGGGTGTGTGATGCTTTGATTGGGTGTGTGAGTGATTGAACAACTGTCTAAGTGGGTGTGTGAGGGTCTGTCCCTTGAAGGTGGGGGTCCCCAGGGCTGCGGAAGGGTTAGGCGGCCCTCCCACATTTCATTTAACAATCTGTCCCAGGGAGGTGGCAGTCCCTGGGGATGTGGGGGCCGGGTGCCCCCTGCATTTCATTAAACATTCTGCCCTGGAGAGGTGGTCTTCCCCGGGGCTGCAGGGGGCCCAGCCAGCACCCGCATTCAAAATGTCAATGCCCCCAGGATTTGGCACACCCAGGAGCTGCATTTAACCAAGCGCAGTAGACCACAGTTTTTTTTTATTACTTTTTGGTGCATCTGCCAATCCACCGCATCTCCTGCTGAAATTGGTTTAAAAAACATTTTTTTTTTGCTCTGGGGAGTCCATCTGAGACCCCCAACACCTGAGTTAAGGGGTCAGGGTATCCCTACCCTGACCCCTTTTCTTAATATTTGCATTTTGTCTTGGACTCAGCTTAAGCCGAGTCCCAACATGGCTGCCAACACTTCCTTGTTGAAGTCTTCATAGCCAATCAGATCTCAACACAAGATCGGGAGGGTTTGCAGAGCCTACATGTCCCTAGATATGCACATTTGTTTTTTCTTTAATATGTCAAACCCTAATGAATGGATTTACACTAAATAACAAAAAGTGCTCTATCTGGACCAAAAGGTACCTTCCTGCCAAATTTGGTGTAATTCCATCTAGCAGTTCGAACACTATTCCTATTCAAAATCCCTATGAGAATCAATATGATAAACACATTTTTTTTACCCACCCCCTTTTTCTCGGCCCCTGAATGATAGATCACCCCCAATCTTTCCAGACAGCAGTTGATGTGAGCAAAACATTTGTTTTGGAAAATGTTGTAAAGTATCATCTACAACACTCCCTTAATATATCAGGAGAACCAGGACACCTCTGACATGAGAATTCAATTTATTTCAGCAAAAACATCCAACGCATTTCGGCAACAGTCTTTATCATGGATAGATTGTTGCTGTAGTACTCCAAATAAATAACCCAAGTTAATCATAAACATAGAAAACAGACAAAACCTCAATTCATCCACCATTGAATACATATTGCGGCGGCCATCTTTAAAGTGCACCTTTAACCTTAATACACAGTAGTTTGTACCATAATCATTCATCAAAGAGTTATTGATCAAATTTATCGTTGACATTTGTTAAAATATTCATCATAATATTAGTGTACCAACAGATAAAAGCTTATTTTTTAAAAATACAAAACAATTCCTTATAAAATTGGGATAAAAAATATAAATATATGTTATCAAGTTAAAATAAATATTTATTTTATGAACATATATTTCTTACCCCCAATATCTAAATTGATATCATTAGATCTTAAAGCGCCC
This sequence comes from Pleurodeles waltl, assembly GCF_031143425.1. Taxonomy (NCBI): domain Eukaryota; kingdom Metazoa; phylum Chordata; class Amphibia; order Caudata; family Salamandridae; genus Pleurodeles; species Pleurodeles waltl. The sequence continues at coordinate 785,392,010 of NC_090443.1, read as the reverse complement.
AAGTGGGCATGCATACTCAAAAAAAGCTTTTCTGGAAGACTTTCTATTACTTCTGAAATTGTTCGCAAATATCTTCATCCTACTTATATATTAGATCTTAGATTTTTCACACCCAAGTGGGTGAACATACAAAACCTGCTATGGTAAAAAACACTTACAAAAAAAAAACAACACTTAGGGCCTGATTCCGACTTTGGCGGGCGGCGGAGGCCGCCCGCCAAAGTCCCGCCAACAAATGACCGCACCGCGGTCAAAAGACCGCGGCGGCCATTCTTACATTTCCGCTGGGCCGGCGGGCGCTCTCCAAAAGAGCGCCCGCCGGCCCAGCGGAAATGCCCCTGCAACGAGGATGCCGGCTCCGAATGGAGCCGGCAGAGTTGCAAGGGTGCGACGGGTGCAGTGGCACCCGTCGCGTATTTCAGTGTCTGCATTGCAGACACTGAAATACTTTGTGGGGCCCTTTTACGGGGGCCCCTGCAGTGCCCATGCCATTGGCATGGGCACTGCAGGGGCCCCCAGGGGCCCCGCGGCACCCCCTACCGCCATCCTGTTCCTGGCGGGAGATCCGCCAGGAACAGGATGGCGGTAGGGGGTGTCAGAATCCCCATGGCGGCGGAGCGCGCTCCGCCGCCAAGGAGGATTCTGTAGGGCAGTGGTAAATCGGCGGGAGACCGCCGGTTTACCCTTTCTGGCCGCGGCTGAACCGCCGCGGTCAGAATGCCCTTGGGAGCACCACCAGCCTGTTGGCGGTGCTCCCGTGGTCGGTGACCCTGGCGGTCACCGGCCGCCAGGGTCAGAATGACCCCCTTAATCTATATACATATATAAATATCATAATATCACTATCTCTCCAAAGTGCTATTTTCTAAAAAGGCCGCCCTACTCCCCCAACGTGCTAAAAATACCAATTACCCTAAATGGATGCTCAGCTCTTCACTTGAATTCAGCCCTACAGGTTCCAACGTCTCAAAATCTATTATGTATTTTGACTCCAAAATGCGCAGCAGTCGCTCTCTGTTACCACCCCTTTTACTTATCTTCACTTGATCAATAACTACAAACTTCAATAGATTTTCATTGCCAAAATGCTGGTTAAAGAAATGTCTAGCTAACGGGTAGTTTTTGTCATAGTTTTTGATGGCTCGTCTGTGTTTCAGAACTCGCTTCTTAGCATTATGTATCGTGCTGCCCACGTATAACTTGTCACATGGGCATATCAAGCAGTAAACACAATAAGTTGTGTTACAGTTGTAATTTCCTCTAATCACAAAGTTGTCTGTTCTCCCTGGAACTTTCAGTGTCCTACAACTGTTACTCGTTTTACATGCTTTACATCTCATACAACAGGCAAAACCTCCCACTGTAGTATTCTTGGTATGTCCTTCCAGTGTTACATCATTACGACACAAGTCATCCTTAAGAGATCTATTTCTCCTAAATTTTATTTGAGGATTGTCATCGATCCAATTACTAAGAATTGGATCAGTTTGCAAAATATGCCAACTCTTATTCAAAATAGACCATATTTTGTAAGATTGATCACGAAAAGTTGTAATAAATCTAATATCATCTGGAAGGGGGAGGTTGATTCGGCACTTAATTTTGTTACAACTCTAAACGATAATCAATGTAACCTCAAGTTCAGTGAGCAGCACAGCAGAACGTCCATTCAGTTTTTGGATGTCGAACTAAATGTTGAGAACCACATGGTACACACTAGGCTTTATAGGAAGATTACAGCAGGCAACAGCCTATTGAATGCTAAGAGTGCACATCCCCTGAATTTGATTAAAAGCATTCCATATGGTGAACTCTTAAGAGCAAGACGTATATGCAGTACCAATGAGAAATATCAGCAAGAATGTATGACTATGTGCATGAGATTCAGCGAAAGGGGATATAGTGCAGATGTTATACGTCAGGCGGTAGAGAAAGTTGAGGAAGTGACAAGGCCAGAAATATTGTATCGTACGCAGCATCGCACTACCAAGAATGACAAGATTAGGTTTATTACGACCTATTCCAATCAAACATTCAATCTAAGGAAAGCACTCACTAGGAGCTAGCATATCCTACAGACAGACCCTGACTTACATGAGGCCGTGGCCAATAATCCAGCAGTAACTTTTCGTAGAGGCAGATCGCTTAGGGATAGCCTCAGTCCCAACATAGTGCGAAGAAGCATTGAATCTGAGAGTGAGAGATCTGATATCTTGTTTTTTTTTTGCTGCCACCAATGCAAAGCATGCAGATACAGTAAAGACTGCAAAAATGTAACATGGGGTGGCGGGCAGAATCAATATGCTATAAAGGGATTCTTCACATGTAACACTGAATTTTGTGTGTAGTGCCTACGATGCCCATGTGATAAGATATATGTGGGTAGTACAATCCACAAGGCGAAAAAGAGAATGCTGGAGCATGTAAGAGCAATTCGTAATTTTGACCGCAATTACCCTGTGGCACGCCATTTTCACGAAGTACATCAAGGCGATGAAAAACAACTTACATATGTGGTCTGTGATCAAATAAAATCTAATTCAAGAGGTGGAGACAGACAAAAAATGCTACGTACCCTTGAATCTAAATATATTAATAAATTCATGACTTTGTCGCCTAATGGGTTAAATTTAAGTGAGGAAATGAACACCCACCTTGGTAGCTAATCTGATTCTGATCATACTAATGTTCTAGTCTTCGATTTTCTATGTAGATACATTAATACTTTTTCAGGTTTTTTAGTTGTGAGTGTCTAATTATGATAAAGTTAGTATGATTAAGCGGAAATATGAAATTCATACTGCAGTATTATCTATTTAATTATTATATACTGAATATACAATTCAGAACTCATGGTATGTATTTATACTTATATACAAGTTGAGTCAACACGATGTGTGAAATTTACATGTATAGGTTAAAGAAAAGCTCATACACGTACATGATATTTCCTGGTATGCATTTAATTGCATATACTCTTACAAGATGGCACTCATGTTTTCCAGAAGTACATTTGTGATTAGTCCTTTGTTTATGTTTAGGAATATGTATTTATACCTGTTGTTTGCTACACACCCCCACCCGTGAACAAGGCTACGGCTGAAACGCGTTGGGAGGAATAAAATTTCTTTCTTTTTTTTTTTCAATATATTTTGGAACTATTCGTTTGGTGTCTTGATCTCTTGTTTGACTGAACGAGTGAATTTTTAAATATTTTATGGGATACCCGATCCCACATCAAGACCGCCATAACAGAGCCTTGGCAAGTCGGGTGCTCTTTCTCTTTGAATATATATATATATATATATATATATATATATATATATACAATGTATACGATTCTCTTTCTGGAATCCTGCCCCAATCAACATTTTCCCACAGGAGAATCCAGGAAACAGCACAAGCCGGTATGAATTGATTTGCTCCTAAAAAAGGGTTTTATTTATTTCATAACAGTAAAGTGCAAAGTGCGAGGTGCCACAAGAGAACACTGGCCTACTCTTTTGGGCAAAAGCCTTTGACTGGGCCATCCCATGGTGCAGTGCAAAACATAAAATTAAAGGAACATCCTCCTTTTACCCGCATCTCCCCATGAAGGTGTATACACACAGATCGCAGTGAATCAACAATTTCCTTTTTAATTTCCTTTTTACCCTGTGCAGTCTTTTGTATTCTATCTGATTGTTTGATAATAGTAAAGAACTCTTTTTGGTATGTTTTCACTAGCTTGACTCAATAATCACAACAAGATTCTTCAAAAAAGTCTGAGCATCAGGATAATCTATAAAAGAACGAGTGAAATCCTGGTCAAGTACCAATTTCCAAGAGTCACAAAAGCATATCCTTATCTCAGTAGACAGCTAGATAAACAGGCTCTAGCTGAGGAAAGCAAGATGGCGGCCGTGTGAGTCGGCTGTGAGTGACCTCCTCTGTCCGCTCCCATCAGACAGTAATGTTATCCTTTACCTAGTACTCCCCGTGACATTCGACTAAGGAATGCGCCCTGACCTCAGCAAGAGAAAATCTCGAAAGCTACAATCTTCAATAGTAGCGGTGATACTTTGTTCTTTCCAGCAGCTTCTGCGCTGGCTACATTGTTGCAGTGTTCGTACCTGCTTGAGGCTAGATGCCGGACGAATGCTGCCAAAAGGAGCGAGGGCCGCGCTTCCTGCGGGGTGAGGAAAGCTGATCAGGACAAGCACAACTACCTGACCGGGAGTGTCTGCTGAGGTAAAGTGGGGTTTGTGTAAAAAGATGAATGCGAAAAGTAAAACTGCTTCAATGGATAGATTCTTGGAGAAAAAAAAAAAACAAGAGCGAGCACAGTATGAAATAAGGACGGCGGCTTCACTGGATACAGCAGAACAGCCTGGGTTTATTGGAACTGAGCTAGAACCCCGATTGCAGAAAGGACTGGAGGGAGCGGGCGGTAGGTCACCGGATGAAATGTCACTATTAAAGAATCACCGCTATACGCCTTCACAGATAGACCACATTACAGATAATTTTATAGACCTAACGAATAGCAGGCAAGGTGATAAGATATTAACACAACTAGAAAATGTGCAACAATGGCCCCTCAATGGCAATGGGGGTAGCTCAGCTATGGATCAGGCAACATCAGATAAAATGGGTACATCGAGCTACGTCAAAGTGGATGCCTCAAGGCCAGCTACAACTCGGGATAAGGATCTGGCACAGAGTGACAATTTTTTTTCCTTATCGGATCACTCAAGCTGGTCGAGTAATGAGCGATCGGACTCAGAGGTGGAAAAATCTCCCTTGAGCCAGAATCTGAAATATCATCTCTAGCCTCGGATAAGGAACTACCTCCGAGTGGCAAAATTACCACTGTAAGGAAAAAACAGAGAAAGAGGTGTGAACATTTGGGCTCATCTAAACATTTATTTACACCTCAGGATACCAAGGGTCTTCAATGGGACTACTCTAATACTCAATTTAAGGGACATTTGACGGTGTATGGTAATACTGAAAAACAATGTAATCCAGTTTCTTTAGAAACTATTTACCAAAGCATTATGGAGCATCGAGAGGAATCAAAGATTGAGAGTCGTAGAACTCAACTAGCCTGTCGTAAAATGCAAACTCAAATTCGTTGTGTGGCAAAAACATGTTTGGAGTTTGCGACACGTATGGAGGAGGCGGAGACCCGGATTTCTCGTTTGGAAGACGATGTAGGCTCCCAGAAATTGACTTGGATACCATGGAGAAACAACTTTAAGAAACCCAGTGGAAATTGACAGATTTAGAAGATAGACTGAGACGTAAAAATTTACGAGTACTGGGTATACCAGAAGGGGTTGAGGGGTCTGATCCGCGTGGTTTTGTGGTTGCTTTGTTTAAAGAAGCTTTTCTGGATTTAAACTAATGGGAGTGGGAGAGAGAAATTCAGAGGGCACACCGGTTTCCTTTTAACAGGACAGGCAAATCCTCTACAGAAGGAGACAGCAGGCCGAAGCAATGTTAATCTCTCTCCTCAACTTCCAGGCAAGACAGGCTGTTTACGATCTTGCCCAACCTAACTCTAAATGCAAGGCTAGGGGCTGAGATTTTTTTGTGAGGCCTCATTTTTGCCACACAACATTTAAAAAAAGATGGAGGCTTCGTCAGTTAATTCAGCACTTGCAGAATAAGGGTGCACAGGCCTTTCTGATAAATCCTGCTAAATTAAAGGTGGTGGCTGGTAGTAGGACTTAGGGGGTCATTACAACATTGGCGGTAAAAGGCGGTTACCGCCGTGCAGAAGACCGCCAATACACCGCCGCGGCCGTGGTAGACCGCCACAGCTATTATGACACACATCTCGGAATCCGCCGAAATTCAGACACCCACACAACACCGCCACACCAAAGGTCAGTGATAAACTGGCAGAAACAAATCCTCCACCTCCACGTCAACAGAAACACGCCCATGCTATTACGACCCACGAATCCATGCAGCGGTCTTTCAACCGCGGTATTCCATTGGCGGTACACATCGCCACGCTCAAAATACACACACATCTCCAATACACCACCACATTGGACAATTCAAAATACACACACCTGATACACATACAAACAACACTCCCACACACCCAACACAATATAAAATACACACCCATATCACCCACAAACCCCTACGACCCAAAATTCTGAAAGAAGGCCAGAAAGACAGCCCAGCAATTGACAACCCCATCACACAGAGGCACACAACACCATCACCCACACAACATCCACGCACAAAACACCACAAACCACTACACTCACCACACTCATCACCACATACACCACCCTACACCTCACCCACACCACCCCACGGCACGCCAAAGACACCCCCGCTTCTCCTCGGAGGATTAGCTCAGGGTCATGGTGGAGGAAATCGTCCAGGTAGAGCCACAGCTATTCGGATCACAGGTACAGCACTCATCAATAGCCAGGAAGATGGAGTTATGGCGCAGAATAGTGGACAGGGTGAACGCTCTGGGACAGCACCCAAGAAATAGGGAGGACATCAGGAAGAGGTGGAACGACCTATGGGGGAAGGTGCGTTCCACGGTCTCCAGGCACAACATCACGGTGCAGCGGACTGGCGGCGGACCCCCACCTCCTCCCCCACAACTAACAACATGGGAGGAGCAAGTCTTGACCATCTTGCATCCTGAGGGCCTCGGAGGAGTCGGTGGAGGATGGACACTGGTAAGTCAAATCTTAACTATCATATCCCCCACCCTACCTGCATGCTATCACACACCCCCACCCTCACACCCTCCCCTATCACTCAAAATCCTCACTAATCTACCCATAACACTAACCACCCATCCCAACACCAAGCCCTGCATGACACAACTAAGCATGGACACCCCTCACTAAAGCATGCTCACTGCACATACCCATAGCAACCCCCCAACCATCATCACACAAGCCCCCACACAGGAATGCTTGCACTGGGGTACACGCACACCCACTCATTGCACACCATTACACACACATATGCAATAATCATGCTCTTATGCCCCTGCAGGAACCCGAAGGACCGTTACCACACCAGAGGGTCCAGACAACACCACTCCACCCACAGAAGAGGCCCACAGTGACGAGAGCAGCTCTGCCCTACTGGATCTTGATGACCAGCCCGGACCATCGTGGGCCTCAGGACAGTCGGTTCCCCTTGCACAGGCACAGCCCAACACCGACCTTCCATCCTCTGGTAACACCAGCACAGCACCCACCCAGCAGGCCCAAACCTCCCTACCCAGGACAGGTCAATCAGCGGTGTGTCCACCACTACAGGGCACCCAGGGTAACCCACCACCCCAACAACAACAGGGACCTGGGGACAGTGGTAGTGGGCACACGGTCCAGGGGACGGAGGCACAGGAACACAGGGGAACTGGGAGTGCTGATGTGCGACAGGGGGCGGACAGGCCAAGGGAACCCACTCTCCACGAGGCCCTATCCTCCATCATGGGAGCATACCACCACTCCCAGGAGACGATGGCCACGGCCCTGGACAAGTTGCAGGAGACCCTGCGCCTGCAGGAGGAGCAGTATTTGGGGTTCAAGGAAGAGCTCAGGACCATCGGCTCCGCCCTGGGCACCATCGTAGGGGTGCTGAAGGACATACAAAAGACCTTGAGGGACACCGTGGCACTCCAGGGGGCCCCTGACACTAGCCACGACAATGAACTGCCCACCACCTCCGCCGGCGCTAGTGGACAGGACTCCCCGCCACAGGACCACCACACCAGCACCCTATCCCCTGCAGACGGACAACCACCACGCAAGCGGTCCCTGAGATCCAGGAACAGGACAGAGCAAGATGGCAAGACCCCCGCCAGGAAATAAGACCACCGATTGCCCTCCCACTGTCCCACTTTGTTACCCTGTCCATAGTCGAACTGCCCCAGCTCCACTTCCTATGCCCAGATGGGCAGTGCACCTGTGAGACTAATAGACTGGACTCTGCCATGGACATTCCTCCACCATCCCCCATCACCATTTTACAATCCCCCTTCATTTTTGAGCACTTCAATAAACACCCTTGAAACACAAAACAATCTGGAGTCAGTCTAATTTTTGGTACTTTGTATTATCAATGACAGTGTCATAATAGGTGTACCATTGTAAGGCTAACATACCTATGTCACACATCACAAGCCCATGAAGGATGCAAACAGTTGACATGTAGGTTACCACACCTGTGAAACTGAAATTGAAGGGTACAACTCAGTTAACAAATAGTGATTGAAATGGAGGAACAGGATAGAGTTAGACGTGTGAAAGTTAATGTAATGTTAAACCTGAAAATGTTCTCACCTGTGTGTCACTGGAAATATTGCTGTATGACTGACTCCCTGTTGTCGTTTTCTTCTTCCTCAGCTTCATCCTCATCACTGCCCACAGGCTCCACAGCTGCTACAACACCATCACCTGGATCATCCTCCTGCAGAAAAGGCACCTGGCGTCGCAAAGCCATATTATGGAGCATGGAGCAGGCGATGATGATCTCGCACACCTTCTTCGGTGAGTAGAATAGGGATCCGCCTGTCATATGGAGGCACCTAAACCTGGCCTTCAGGAGGCCGAAGGTGCGTTCGATCACCCTCCTAGTCCACCAATGGGCCTCATTGTACCGTTCCTCTGCCCTGGTCCTGGGATTCCTCACTGGGGTCAATAGCCAGGAAATGTTGGGGTAACCAGAGTCCCCCAATAGCCATACACGGTGCCTCTGGAGTTGACCCATCATATCAGGGATGCTGCTATTCCCCAGGATGTAGGCGTCATGCACAGAGCCAGGGAACATAGCATTTACCTGAGAGATGTACTGGTCTGCCAAACAGACCATCTGGACATTCATCGAATGATAATTCTTCCTGTTCCTGTACATCTGTTCACTCCTGTGGGGGGGACCAGAGCTACATGGGTCCCATCAATAGCACCTATGATGTTGGGGATATGTCCAAGGGCATAGAAGTCACCTTTAACTGTAGGCAAATCCTCCACCTCAGGGAAAATTATGTATCTCCTTGCATGTTTCAGCAGGGCAGACAACACTCTGGACAACACGTTGGAAAACACAGGCTGGGACATCCCTGATGCCATGGCCACTGTTGTCTGAAATGACCCACTTGCAAGGAAATGGAGCACTGACAGCACCTGCACGTCAAGGGGATTCCAGTCGGATGGCGGATTGGTGACATCAGGTCTGGCTCCAACTGGGTACACAGTTCCTGGATAGTGGCACGGTCAAACCAGTAGGTCACGATGACATGTCTTTCTTCCATTGTCAGCAGGTCCACCAGCGGTCCGTACACCGGAGGATTCCGCCATCTTCTTATATGTCCCAGCTGACGGTGCCTATGAAGGACAACAGCGAAGAACCAGTCACTATTCCTCCAGGTATGTACCCACTGTTACACACAAGACTACATCAGACACAAAACCCTTCCTGTATGTGTGTTGAGTGTAGGCCTAGCTATGTGTGACGCAGAAGTTAATGAAGCCATGTGGGCCCCTGAAATGGCGGCTGCCTGACCTCTAAACTGGGACAATGGGATTGTGGGGTAACTGCGCTGGCGTTGTACACCATCGCGGTAGGCGGTCGTAGACCGCGGCGCAATGCTGCATTGGTTAACATTGGACCCTATGGGTCCCAGGAGCCAATGAACAGGTGCGCTGGCGGTGATGATGCGCACCACCGCGGACGTCACCGCCGCAGACGTCACTGCCATTTTCTATCTGTTCAATCACTAGATACCTGACCTTCGACAGGAGAGGACCTACACTGCTAGTTCTGCTGTGACCTCGGTCTGGAAGCGACGATGGCTGCTGCGTCTGGGGAAAGGGCCCCTGCCTTCACTGCACAGGAGTTGGAGAAACTTGTGGATGGGGTCCTCCCCCAGTACACGCTACTCTACGGTCCTCCAGACCAACAGGTCAGTACACAGCGAGCACGTTGTATGGGCTAGGACTGGGTGGAGAGGGCTGGGTGGAAGAGGGAAGGTGGCAGAGTTCATAGAATATTAATGCATGGGAATGAATGGGCCACATGGCCAGAGTAGGGAGGGGGCCACTCACAACGACGGTGCAGTTAGTAATGACTGTTCCTCTTCCCTTGTGCATGTCATGTAGGTCAGCGCCCACCAGAAGAGGGACATTTGGCGTGACATCGCCAAGGAGGTCGGACCCTGGGGGCTCACCAGAGACGGGGCACCCACTGCCGGAAGAGATGGGAGGACATTCGCCGCTGCAGCAAGAAGACGGGGGAGGCTCAGCTGGGGATGGCCTCCCAACGTGGGAGGGGTGCCCGTCACACCATGACCCCCCTGATGTTCCGGATCCTGCCGGTGGCCTACCCGGAGTTGGATGGGAGCTTGAGGACATCACAGCAGACACAAGGGGGTGAGTACAACCTCATTCTGCGGACTTTGCGTCAAGTGAAGGTGTCTGGGTGGGGGAGGTGGGCTGTGGGTGTCCCTAGGCCAGGGCGAGTTAAGTAGTCAAGGACCCCCCCTTTTCCTGCTCTTCCTGTCCTTTTGTACATCAGCATCAACAGGCGGAGGTACAGTGGCACCGGAGCACGAGGGAGCTGCATCCCACATGGCCATGGAGGGCCACACCACGGACTCTGAATGCACCAGTGGGACAGAGGGCGAGGGGAGCTTCACGTCGGCCACCGGATCACCAACCAGCGACACGGACTCGTCCCCCGATGGGAGCTCCCCTGTGGTGACGGCACCATCTGTGCCCCCCACTTCTACAGGTACTGCCGCCACCTCCCCTACCAGCACCGCCCTCCCAGCAGCCCCTCAGCGTTCGCCCCGTGCCCGCTCACCCAGGAGGGTGGGCATCACCTTCGCCCCAGGCACCTCAGGCCGTGCCCCAGTCACCCCTGCTGCCCTCAGTGAGGAGGCCATTGACCTCCTCAGGTCACTCACTGTTGGGCAGTCTACCATTGTGAATGCCATCCAAGGTGTAGAAACGAGAGTTGCAACACGGTAATGCATTCCTGGAGGGCATTCATTCTAGTCAGGCTGTCCTTCAGCGAACCCTGCAATCTCTGACCTCAGCACTGATGGCAGCCATTGTCCCTGTGTCTAGCCTCCCACCTCCAACTTCCTCCACCCATACCCAATCCCCTGTACCCCAGCCCATCCCAAGCACACCTACAGACCAGCATGCACACAAGTCAACACACAAAAGTAGCTCAAGCAAACATAGGCACCACACATCCCACAGGCACTCACACAAGCATCACACCCATACAGACACAGCAACATCCACTGTCTTCACTGTGTCCCCCTCCTCCTCTTCTCCCTCCTCCCTCCCAGTCTCGTCTACACACACACCTGCATGCACCACATCTACAGGCACCATGAGTCGCACAAGGAGACCCAGCACCCCATGCCGCTCACCTGCACTCACCACTTCCACTGCCATTTACACGTCCCCTGTATCCTCTCCCAGTGTGTCTGTTACGCCCCCTCCCAAAGTACACAAACGCCGGCAATCACTCACTCAACATCCATCCACCTCACGACAGCCTCCAGTACCCGCACCTGCACCCAAAACAGCTAAAGTGACACCTCCGACAACCACCTCCTCTTCCTCCACTCCCAGACCCCCTCCAGCCACCCATCCCAGTGTTCGTCAGAAACTGTCCCTCTGTAAAATTGACCTTTTTGCCCCCACCCCCCCTCCAATTCATCAGTCCCGTCGTAGCGCCTCAGCCAAAAAGCCTCCAATACCAGTGGTGCGTGTTCAAGGCTTGTGGAGTGCACCGGCCACTAGGGCAGGCAGTAGGACCCGGAGCGAAGGCACTGGCAGCCCACCCCCTGTAAAGGCTCTCAAATTGGAGAATGGACGATGGGACCGTGTTAAGACTCCTGGTGGGACAACAACTGACATGGGTTCGAAGGGGATTGGTGAGTCAGGTCTGACTCCAACAAAGGTGGGGAAGGTCCAGAGGAAGTCTGCCCAGCCTCTTGTGAGTGTAACGGCGGAGAGGTGCGCCATCATTTCCGGCGGACCAGACACAACCGCCAGCACCGTCGTCACTGGTCCAGAGACCACCGCCAGAGTCGCAGCCCAGGAGAGCCCAAGTATCGTCACTGGTCCAGAGACCACCGCCGGAGTCACAGCCCAAGAGGGCCCAAGTATCGTCACTGGTCCAGAGACCACCGCCAGAGTCACAGCCCAGGAGGGCCCAAGTATCGTCACTGGTCCAGAGACCACCAAAAGGAGTCAGTGCCCTGGAGGGCCCCGGCTGCCACAGCCCCGCTGGGCAATGATGGAACATCATGCCACACACCAATGTCCAGTGTAGAGAACGTCATGCCACACACCAATGCCCAGTGTAGAGAACGTCATGCCACACACCAATGCCCAGTGTAGAGAACATCATGCCACACACCAATGTCCGTATCAGAACCGCCATGGCAAAGTACCGCTGAACAGGGCAAAGACCGCCATGGTGAAGACCGCTGAACAGAGCAAAGACCGCCATGTCAATGCACCGCTGAACAGTCCTGAACCGCCATGGCAAAGCACCGCTGAACAGGGCAAAGACCGCCATGGTGAAGACCGCTGAACAGGGCAAAGACCGCCATGTCAATGCACCGATGAACAGTCCTGAACCGCCATGGCAAAGCACCGCTGAACAGAGCAAAGACCGCCATGGTGAAGACCGCTGAACAGGGCAAAGACCGCCATGTCAATGCACCGCTGAACAGTCCTGAACCGCCATGGCAAAGCACCGCTGAACAGGGCAAAGACCGCCATGGTGAAGACCGCTGAACAGGGCAAAGACCGCCATGGCAAAGCACCGCTGAACAGTCCTGAACCGCCATGGCAAAGCAACGCTGAATAGGGCAAGCACCGTGTAGGAATGAAAAGGCCGCCACATCAGGCATCCTTATCCCATGTGCAGTTGGGACAGTGACAGGACATGAACTTTCACGGGGAGACTCATCCAGTCTGGGCACCAGTCCCACCCAGTACCAGTAGAGAACTGCATCTACTTGAGAGACTGTGGCTTTGCACTCCCCAGGATGGCCCAGTGGGCAACCCACCCACTGTAGAGACTTGTGAGACTGTGGCTTTGCACTCCCCAGGATGGCACAGTGGGCAACCCACCCTCTGTAGAGACTTGTGAGACTGTGGCTTTGCACTCCCCAGGATACATCAATGGGCATGGAGCCCTGTCGTGGATCTGGCTTCGCATTCATCTGGCTGAGGTGCCCCCCTTCCCTTCCCCCTGAGGTGCCTGTAGTATTTCGATCTGATGCCCCGGTAGTGTTCTCTCCGATAGTGGGCAGGTATCGTTTGTGGGCCTCGCCCATGCATTTTTGGACTGTTGAGGCACGGACATTGTTGTGTACATATCTGCACTACTTCTCGTAGTGTATCTATAATTATGAGTGATTTTGAAATATATATCTGTATATTTTTGTATGGCATGTATATTGGCACATTACATTGTTTGACCGAATTTCGCATTGTCTATTCATTCTTCCGGGGGGATTGTGGGTTATTACTGTGATTTTTTGTGAATGCATTGGTGTGTATGTTGTAATATGCGAGGGTGGGGGGTGGGGGTGTTTGGTGCGTGTCCCCCTAACTTTTGCCTCCCCCCTCCCCGTGTTGTAGGTGCAGTACTCAAGGGTGTCTTCGGTGCCTACGTAGCTGTTGGTCGTAGAGGAGCAGAAAGACAAGGGCAGGGAGTATTTGTAATTCCGGCTCCATGGTGGCCTCCTTCCTCGTGGGATGTGTTCAGGTGAGCGTTTTCCCATAGCAAAAGCTGTTTCCGCCGTGTTTTTATCCACGGTGAATCTGCCCCGGAAAAGGTGGCGGATTGGTAGGTTGTAATAGTGTGGGCGGTACATTGTCTCCCGCCTGTCTGTTGGCGGTAACCGCCGCGCTGCTTGTCTGTACCGCCATGGCGGGCGGTGTGTTAAAGTGGCTGTCTTTGTTGGCGGTTTCCGCCAAGGTCATAATTCCCTTTTTTTGTCCGCCGGCCTGTTTGCGGTATTACCGCAGCTTTAACACCGTCCGCCAGGGTTGTAATGACCCCCTTAGTATTTTATGTCCGAGGTTAAAGCAAGGGATTTTTTGGACGGTCTTGGCGGTTGACAGGGACCTGGAGGGAGGGGGGGGCATTAAAAAAGGGGGGAAGAGAGGCCTTAGGCGGTCATTCTGACCGCGGCGGTCGGCGGTCGCCGTCCGGCAAGCGGTTCCCGCCGAAAGACCGCTGTGCGGTCAAAAGACCGCGGCGGCCATTCTGGCTTTCCCGCGGGGCCGGCTGGCGACCGCCAGAAGACCGCCAGCCGGCCCAGCGGGAAAGCCCCTACAACAATGAAGCCGGCTCGGAATGGAGCCGGTGGAGTTGCAGGGGTGCGACGGGTGCAGTGGCACCCATCGCGATTTCCACTGTCTGCAAAGCAGACAGTGAAAATCTTTGCGGGGCCCTGTTAGGGGGCCCCTGAAATGCCCATGCCAATGGCATGGGCAGTGCAGGGGCCCTCATGGGCCCCACGGCACCCGTTCCCGCCATCCTGGTTCTGGCGGTGGACACCGCCAGAAACCGGCTGGCGGGAAGGCGGTCGGAATCCCCATGGCGGTGCTGCAAGCAGCGCCGCCATGGCGGATACCCTGGGCCAGCGGGAAACCGCCGGGAAACCGCCGGCTCCCCTTTTCTGACCGCGGCTTTACCGCTGCGGTCAGAATCACCCAGGAAGCACCGCCAGCCTGTTGGCGGTGCTACCACCGCCCTCCGCCATGGCGGTCATGGACCGCCAGGGTCAGAATGACCCCCTTAGTGTTTTCCCTCTCTGAGCTGATAAGGACGGTGTTAAGGACGGGGCGGGCAGAGGGGTCACGTATCCATCACCAGGGACAGTGGAGTCCCATACTTTCCAAAAACAGGTTTTAAGGGTGGGGGAAGGGATTTGGGGGAGGGGAGGGGAAAGGGATGGGAGAGGTGGATGGGGGGAAGAGTTTGGGGTGTGGGGCGTGAGGGGGGTGGGTTGGGGGAGCAGGGGGAAATCACTGACAGCTAATAATATACAGGATAACCAAGTCAAGAGGCATATGATGTTGCAGGAAAGGATTAATGAAAGAGTTGAGCAAAGACAGAGGTTGGGTTTTAGTGGAGGAAGAAGTAGAGAAGATGTGGCGACATTGAAGCAAGATGCACGTTTAGACAAGGAAGAATGGCAAGCAGATTAAGGATATGTTTAGTGAACATTTGTGGTCTCAATAATCCCCAAAAAAGGAAAAAAGTGGCAGCCGGTCTTAAATTAATTCAAGTGGATTTATACTGTATTCAAGAGACTCATATTCCATGGGAAAGACAGTTGTTAAAAGAATTTGGGCTGGTACTTTTAGCCTGCACTCTGCAGAAGGTGTCAACACGGGGAGTGGCGATATTAGCTAGAGCTGGATGTTTTCAAGATGGTCGCTCTCGGGTAGATAAGGACGGGCGTTGGGCTCTTTTAGAATGTATAATTGGTACACTTAAATTTACCCTTTGTACCATCTATGGGTCAAATTTTGATGAGGCCGATGTATTAGATACCTTAAATGCGGAATTGACTCAGTGGCCACTACCGCTGATATTATGTGGTGATTTAAATATCCATATAGAAGTAGGCAATAATATGGGCAATCAGAACCAATATAGGGGACGGAAACCTAAAGTATGGAAGGCCTTAAGAAGATTAGTAATGGATCATGGCTTAATCGATGCTTGGGAGAGTATTATGGCTCCAGATCCGGGCTATACCTATTATTCTTCCCCACACGCAAAATTAGTATGCCTGGACTACTTTTTTATCTCTGGCAATCTAATTTGAGATGCAAGAATAGAGCTCAAGCCCAGATTTCTGTTGGATCATAATCCTTTAACGCTGACTGTGTTGATAAAGGGGTTAGTAAGGCCACGGCGTGCATGGACATTCAATAGGAAATTGTTAGTCGACTTCGGATATATATATTGACATTAATAGAAATATAGCTATGAGTGGGATGGTGTGGGATTGATTTAAAGCGGGTGTTAGGGGTGAAACGGGGTGAAAGAGCTCCAGGAAGTACTTATGGTAAAGGAAAGGGAATTTGTTCAAAATATCATAAATAAGGAGGACCATACCTCCATACAGACTCAGATATTGATGTTAAAAACTAAAATCAATGCATATCTGAACAAGATAGTTGCAGCGGATTATCAGAGCCATAAGATTAAATATTACGAATATGGTGAGACAACCGGCAAAGTTCTAGCAAGACGTATAAGGCAGAAATCAGTTCAAAGAAGTATAGAGAATATTATTGATGCACAGGGGCAGAAGCATGAAAAACTAGAGGAAATCATAGAGGTTTTTAAGGACTTCTACCAAGAGTTATATAGAGAAGATATTGTATACTCTGAACGACTTCAAAGCGAGGTTAGAGAGTTTTTGGGAGGATTAAGAATGGCTAGACTCTCCTTTGAGGATCAAATGATGTTGGATGCACCGATTCAACCTGAGGAAATAATGGAAGCTGTGAATTGTCTAGCAACAGGAAAGGCTGCTGTGCCGGATGCTTTACCATTTGAGTTTTATAAAGTGTTTTAAACAGAAATAAAGAGGGATGTGCATGATACTTTTTGTAAAGCACAACAGGGGCAGGCTCCATTATCCTGGGAATAAAAAAAAAGGATAAGCCATCAAGTTTCCCCGGATCATATAGGCCAATCTCGTTGTTAAACGTAGATGGGAAGATCTATGCAAAGGTGCTAGCAAGTAGACTGGCAAAAGTTATATCTATGCTAGTCTGTAAAAAACAGCATGGATTTATTCCTGGTAGAGGAACGGTTGATCATAAAAGGAGAATAATTTCCGTTTGACCTTGCCGATTTGTATCAAACACCTCTTGGTTTATTATTATTAGATGCTGAAAAAGCATTTGACCGGGTGGCTTGGAACTTTCTATGGAAAATTTGAAGTGGAAGGGGATAGGGACAGGGTATATAACAGCTATTAGAGCTATATATGAAGCCCCTAAAGCTAGAGTGTGTGTGGGAGGGTTGGAATCAGGTATTATATCGATTTCAAGGGGCACTGGACAGGGATGTCCCTGTTCCCCTCTGCTTTTTGCGTTATACATAGACCCCTTTTTGTCTAAATTAGAGAGGTGTATAAACATCAAGCCACTGATTTATCAAGGGGAAGAGTATAAGGTGTTCGCTTATGCGGATGATGTAGCCGTGATAACAAGTGACCCGGCGACTGCTATTAAGGAAGTTGAAGAGGTGGCTAAAACGTTTGGAGGATATTCTGGATACAAATTGAATGCAGATAAGACACAGATTCTATGTTCGGGACATGTTTTGATAAAGGACAAACGGGTGGTATCAGAAGGTATGTACTTGGGGATAAAAATTACTACCGCCGTAAATCAAGTGGTGGATCTTAATCTAGCCCCTTTGTTAAGAAAAGTGAAAAGTGACTTGGACGGAATGCACTATTTATATTTAGCACTTGAGGGTCGCTGCAATATGTTGAAAATGATGATTCTGCCAAAAGTATTATATCTATTTCGGGCGATTCCCTTGGAGATTACAAGAAGCTGGCTAAAAAAACTTGAAACAATAAGCAGTAATTTCTTCTGGGGATATGCTAAACCAAGGAGGGCAATGAAATATATGATGCTTCCTAAATGTCGAGGAGGCTGGTCGGTTCCCAATTTTACATTATGCCTGTCACCTTCAACACATGGATGAACTAATAAGGGGAGAGGTTAGAGAAAATAATGAAGAAACACAACCCTCCCTGTATGAAATGATGTTGGGCGAGGCAGCAAGTGGGTGGCTGTCGAAATTTGAGGAGCCTAGCTATTTAAAAAAAGTAAGATTCAAAGCTTTACAAGCAGTTTATAAGGTTTGGGTACAGGTATTTCTCAGCAAGATTACGGGATGCAATGTGAAGCTGTCATCAACATTGGTGTTATGAGGATTAATTGATACATTGGGAGAAATGGGTCCGGCATTGAAAAAAATAAGACTCTTTTTATATGTGGCAATGGCAATACTCCGGCTGTGTATAACTACGGATTAGATTGAAAAAGGGCCCCCTACATTTGAGATATGGAGGTCAAGACTATTAGCGATTTATAATATTGAATTGAGTTTATATAGGCTTAAAGGGCATAAGAAGAGACGTAGGGGGGAACACATTTGGGCACCACTGACTAAATGGGTGTAAAAATCTATGTGTATAACAGAGGCTGTTTGATAATTGATTGAGTTTTGTAAGTGTATTGTCTCTTTTTCTTGGTGTGTCAGAAATAAAATAAAATTTAAAAAAAGACAGCTAGACAAACAAGCAAATTCATGACCATGCAACAATATATGATATAAAAAAAGGAGAATTAGAAAGATAACAAAAATAATTGAAAAGGATATATGAATAATAAGTGGGAGGATAGTGCTCTTTCTATTATGTTGAAAATATCTATCTATCTATCTATCTATATGTATATATATATATATATATATATATATATATATATATATATATATGACTCACCCCGTCCAACCGGCTTTCTGAGACAACATAGCAAATATCTAAACAAATTATTTATCATCATACTAAGCCACACAATTATTCTTAGATAATATTATTTAAAAAAATGTCAAACATAGTTTTGGCATGATGTTACAACCAAAGCTGTGAAATTAAAATTGTTAAGGCACATTCTGAGAAAAAGACCCCCTGTTTATTTATTGTTATCAACTCGAAATAATAATGCCAAGTGGCCAATATCTAACATATGTACCATAAATTAGGCACTGTTGATCAGAAAAACATAACATAAATAATCCACAGCTATAAAGCCCAATGGCTAACATTTAACTATAAATAAATAAGTGCCTGAGAATCATCCAAAATGTATTTCCAAAATTAACCATCATGAGCCCCTGGGAAGGATTTTTAAAAATGAACAAACCTCAATGGGCAACAAAATAAGAAACAGAAAAAAAATATAAGAAAACAGCAAATACCCAGATAGAGATTTTTGCCTACATACTAAAATATAATCTTAACGCCTGAGAGTAGGACATCATAGACAAAACACTTCTAAAGATGGCAGCAACCACCCTCATTTGTTTTAAAACAAACCGATAATCAAAGAAAGGGGGGTAATGAGAAGAGGTATAAGTAACAAAAGCTCTTACAAAAGTACAGTTCATCATGAGACCAAATTATCTTATCAAAAGATACACATGAAACACTGGAGTTCAGCCCATCTGCAAAAAAAGTTCCTCATCCTGGTTTAGTCTTCCCGGATATTTGCTGTTTAACATAATAATGCCATCAGATTCCAAACTCCTTAAGGCAAGCTCCCTGTCTCCTCCTCTCGAAGTCTGCACAACCGTCAATTCCAAAAAAAAAGACATACCATCAACAACACCATTGTGCAGTTGGTTACTCTGCCTTGCCACTGGATAGCTCAAGTCATTATTCTTGAAGGCATGTAAATGTTCACGGATTCTCCTTTTCACAAGGACGTTTGTGCTCCCCACATACTGCAACCCAGAGTCACAGTTAACTAAACTTATAAATATTATTAATATTGACTTTCCACCCAGTGGTAAGCTGAACGTTTTCCTGTTATTACTGTGGGCACATTTTTTGCATTGTGTAAAATACATGTTGTTCCTTCAACCACTGGCCTGTGTCCTTAGTGGGGTAACTATGTACTAAGATGTCCCTTAGAGGCCTGCTTTTTCTGTATGTTACCAGTGGGCAAGGAGCTAACAAGTTAAATGACAATTTTTCTTCAGAATCCTGCTGACCAGATTTGAGTCACTGTTAAAAGTGGTGATAAATCTCACTGCCCTATCCTCCTTTATATGACTTTAAGGTAGGAGGAGTCTGTCCCTGTTAACGCTAGAAATCTTTTTGCAGGGCGCCTTCATCACCATCCTCGGGCATCCTTTGGATCTAAATCTGCCCACCATTTCCCCCTGTTCTTTCTCGCATGCATGGTTTGTGCTACTGTTCTTTTGGCCCTGATCATTTCTCCATAGGGGATGCTCCATTTGAGATTCGGTGGGTGGTGATGGTCTGTGGGCAGGATGCTATTATCAGCAGTGTCCTTTCTATGAAGGTCTATATGTATAGCCCCCTCTTCCACAGTGAGGAGGATATCTAGAAATGGAGTCATTACTGTATAACGTAGCCAAAAACTCATTCAAAGATTGTTGTACACCATCCTAAATGACAAATAAATTATCAGTCTACTTCTTCCAAAAAAATCAGTGTTGGGTAGCCCTGGGTGGAGTGAACGGAATCCGGCTTTGTGGAATTCTGCAGAGTTGAAAAAAAAACTCTGTGGAATTTTGCAAAGTCAGAGTTCCATGACCAGCCAGGCCCGACCCTGCTTAGCACTTCCAGGATGGGTACATTCAGGAGGACCAGTGAAAGCTGCCATTTCAGGCCTCTTGTGCCCCAGTCTGTCCCATGTGCAGTGTAAACAGGGCAGGCTGCTGCTCAAGAGACCTAAAACTGCAGCTATCTTTCGCTGCCTAAGGCCCTGGCCCTGAATTCAGGCCACAGGACAGATAATCTTTGGTGCTGTTTGACAGATCATCACAATATTTTCCTATGTTAATTTCCATAGAAGCTTTCAACATGACTTCAGCTTGAACCGCTGGAGGGAATTACACCAAATTTGGCAGAAAGCTAGATTTTGTACCACAGGTTGTGCTTTTTGTTACTTTTAGAAAATCTGTTCAGTAGTTGTTGAGAAAGTTAAGGAACTTCAGATTTGTATATCAAGGACCTTGGATCCTCCCCAATGACTTTGCAAAGAATAATGAGCTTGTGGGGGGAAATGCAGAGCTCTGTTTGGCTGCCAACACTTCAACCAGGAAGTATTGGCAGCCATCTTGGAACTCTGCTTCTGCCGAGTCCCACAAAAAAGTAAGAAAAAGTCAACTGGGACAGGGTCGGAATACTCTGAGCCCTCTGCCTTGTTCTTGGGGTCCAAGAGGGACCCTGACAGGGCATAAAAGCATTTTTTGTAAAAAAAATGTTGCCACAAATTTGCTAAATTTACAAATTCATGGCAAAAAAAAAAAAAAAGCACAGTCTCCTGTGCTTGCTTTTAATTCCCCCCCCTGGTGGGCCAGGCCCCAGGTGCATTCCTACTTTATTTAATTAGCGGAGGGGGTTGCATGTGCCCCCCCCCTCCCTGGGCATTTTCATTCCTCAGGGACTAGGCTTGGGGGGCCTCGCAGACCCTCCTGGGCCCCAAGGACAGCTGCCTCCCTGGGTCCACAATACAGAAAATATATAAAGGGAGTTTGCAGAACCCCAGGGCACCGGGGCCCACCATGTCCCGGTCAACTTTTTAGGTTCAGACTTTGTCACTTTTTTGGAGCTTTTTCTTTCTGACGGCGAACAACCCTCCACGGAAAGCCGATTTCAATACCTTCCCAGAAGCCCTCAGTGAAATCCTGGGAGTCTGGGGCACCCGAGCTTTCAAGCAGGACGAACCTGCAAGTCAGGCCAGGTTGCAGTTGAAGTAAGCCAGCTTGACTCACCACGGTGGGTCGGTCCCTTTATGGAGCTTTTTTCCAAAAGTTCTCTAAACTTCTGGATCCAGAAATTCTTTGAAGGTCCTTTAGGAGTCCAAAACTCTCATCAAGGTTCCGGAAGCTCTGAGTTGCTCCTTGAGGGTTAGGACTCCAACTCCCAGAATGCACCTGGCTAAAACTCCAAATGACCACTGAACAGTAGTCAGCTGGTCAGTTCCTTTAGTATTTAATGCAGGGGACTCTGGTTACCTATTTTTCACCTTTTACAAGAAGGGAGTCCCTTCGTGATCCAATTGAAGACAGGCAAAGTCCTTTTTGTGGTGAAGCCCAAGTGTGCAGCAGTTGCAGTCTTTCAAAGTGTAGTGTCAAGGTGCAGGTCAGGGGTCCAGCAGGGCAGTCCATTTTCTTCTGATGTTGTTCCTTGTAGGGATCTGAGATGTGGGTGCAGCTCTGTCAAATTTATCCTTGTTACTGGAGTAAAAAGCAGGGGGGAACAACTGTCTAGTCACAGGCAGGCCACCACCCTCTTAGATGACCACTTACTGGGAGGAGTGGCAAAAATTAATCCCAGGGAGCAAAAATTCATTAAAAATTGAAATTGCAGAAAGTTAATTTTGGAGGTTAGGTCTGTCTGAGTCTACCCACTGGTGTGGCTACAAATCCTTAACACACCCCTCTCCCGAAATTTCTCCTTTAATCTAATCAAGAGGGCAAGTAGTTGGCTGGGTTTGCAGGAAATGTGGGAGGTGTTGAGCTACTCCAAATGGCAATACCTCCTTTGAAGTCCAGTTTGTCTGATTTCCCCCTCATCCTGTTGTCCCCACCAGCTGAGGCAGATCTCCTCCCCCAGGCACATTCTTTGTCTTCAGCCCCGGCCACTTCACACCTCATGAAGGCATCCTGGCCAGGCTTCCAGAGGCTGGCCAATCAGAGAAGGGCACCACAGAGCTGAAGTTTTAAAACTCTTTCCCTGAACTATTCATATTGAATTTCAACAATGGCAAGTTGTTGGATCTAATATAACAATACATTTGATGCCAAACTTGATATATCTAGCTCCTTTTGGGATTTTTTAATTAAAAAAATGTCTCCCCATTTTAGTATTTGGGGCTACAGTGAGGGAAAAACAATTCTGCCTATTTTTCCTCACCAGGGTTTATAAAAAATCTTTTTATAAGGTCTCTGCTTATAGGTTCATCGCACCCAGCCCTAGGGGCACGTAAGGCACACCTTAGGGCTGACTCATATGTAAAAATAAGGTAGTTTAAGACTTTGGAAGTACTTTTAATTTCAAAGTCAAATTTGCAGAAAACTTTAGTTTAGATGCAGCCAGCAAGGCAGGCCTGCCTTAAAAATGATACTGGGCTCCTCAGTAGTGCACCTGTGGGTGCACCACCTTTCCTGGGGTCCCTAAACCTTCATGCCCTACCATATACTAGGGACATATAGATAGGTTGACATAGCCAATTATAATTAGCCTAAGTTGCATACCCATTTTACACAGAGCACAGGCCTCGGGACTGGTTTTCAGTACCTAGGGCACCATCAGAGTCAGGAGAACACCAGCAAAATGGGAAAAAATGGGGGCAAAAAGTTTGGGGGTCTCTGCAATCAGCCCAGTTTTCTCACAAGCAGGGGGCCACATGGCCCCCTCATCCTGGAGCCATTAATAGCCCTGGCAACTGCCACCCCCCATGGCCGGCTCCTGCTATGTCCGAAGGTGCCCACTGGGGCACAGCTATTTGCTCTGACTTGGTGAGAGCTTTGACAGCTCCTGTCAAGTCAGAGCAAACACTCTGCTGCCAGTGGGTAAGAGCTGTCAAACTACTCTCACCTACTGGAAGTGGAGGTTTCATCTATATCCCTGCCCACAGAGATGCAGGCAGGGAAAGAGATTAAACAATTGCTCTTGCACACAGGGAGATGCATGTTTAACAGCTCCTTGTGTGCAATAGCAATGCTGGCTCCTGCAGGAGGCTGGTTGCCAGCTGGGACCGGGGGGGTCTTGAAGCCAGGGACAAGTGGCCTAGAACCTAGTGGCCAGAGTCACCAGAGCCCCTCCTACATTGAATTTTGGTGGGCCCCAAGGGATTGGGATCTCAGGGTCTAAGACGGCTGGGGGGGCACACAACCCCCCTCCATAGCTGCTAAGGCTTCATATTTCTATGTGTGACATTTTCATACTTTCAGTGTAATTATGAGTGACCTTTCAATGATTATGAGTGACACTTTCTTGTGAACAAAATCAAACAGTGAAGATGAGGGAAACATATAAATATCAGAAATAACCTACTTGATATTTCCAGAAAATCCCAAATAAAAATATTTTGTAGGAAATTCAAAGTTAGTATAGTGTGAAGTTCAAATTCCCAGTGGACTGACCAGGGCCACTGTCTGTGGACCACACACACCTTGCATTATTCTGCTGTCTCGCTGATCCACGCACTAGCACCCACTTTCATCAAAGGAGAGAGAATTCCCTGCATGCAGTCTGAGAGAGGATTTATTGGACTCTAAGCTTTGATACCACCTGTATTTTAAGATTTTTTTTTTATATGCAATAAAGTGGAAATATTAGTTCCTATACTGGTAAAGTTTTGAAACCATAAAAGGAAAGCCGTTAGCTTACTGACACCTTTTATAATGCTGACTAGAGGCCTAGCGTAGACTCTGTTGGCAACATCGTACACCACACCTGCAATGCTCACTGAGCACAGACCTGCCATCATTAAAATTACAAGTACCCTGGAAAAAAAACCCACAGAAACGAGTCCAGCATAGGTATTGCAACGTTAAGCATGCAGCACTCTAGATGTTTGTTCCTCAATAGGTAAAGAAGTAAAAAAAAAATGAGTCTATCCTCACCCCATTACATTTCTTTATTGCAGCCTAGTATGATTACATTAAGCACATGTGGCTTAGATTGGATCATGAACTCATTGCAGTCTGTAGTCAGAAAATGTGTGACTCACCTGACCTCTGTCAGTCTACAAGTGCCTGGGAAAGTATGTATTTGAGGCAAAGTGCTTTGCTGACTTACTTTGTCGTGAGCTGCACTGCACCTTGATGCCAAAAGTGGCAGTTCAAGGGTGTCTCACGCTATTACATTGTATTTTTTGCATAATCTGCAGCCTCATTCAGCAGCCAGAGACCATAGAAAACTCACCCCCACTGAATGACTGAGAGTTTAGAAGCTGCATCCATGCCATATAATCCAGCAGTACATGAGTGTCTCAGAGAGGCCAGGTGGGACTCTCACATGCAGTGCCATTTATTTTGTGGCACGGAACTGAAATAATGTGCCAGTCACCATAACAACTGGTCTCCCAGGCCCGGTGCAGGTTACATTGCTTCACATCAGGGATGCAGTGCACAGGTTATGTGCTGCAAACAACGCTACGTTTTATAGTGCCTCAAGATCCCCAAGCCACATTAGGCCCTCAAGCTCTCCTCCCCAGAGCTGCTGGTGCCCTGATGCAGTGCACCATGGCAGCTCAGGACTTGGGATCCGGCTTCCTTTATGTGTCACTGTGCAGACAGCCCTGGTTCTGCAGGGTGCCCCAGCCCTCCCTGCCGACCCCTGACATGATTGACTCTCACAATCTCAGGCAGTTCTTCTTCAGAGCAAACAACACCTGCTGCAAGTAACTACTTGCTGCTTTAGGCACCTAAAGTGACTGCGCTGATGCATTGCGCTGCAGCGGAGGTCACAGTATATTATAAAACTACATTTAGTTGACCTGGGCCAGACTCATTGCATGCAGGTGATCAAGAAATTGCTGAAAATATGTGAGAGTTCATTTTAATGTGGTAATGCGGGCCACCACATTAAAATGTGTCAATCTAATGCCTAATGCCTGGTACTTGGCAGGTGCTACCCCTCCCCCATGTCTATAGATATTAAAAGGGCTTCCCCCTGTTGCCAGGATGATGGGCAGCTTACCAAAGGACCCCCCAGTGCATTTGTATGCCAATTTTGGTGGCAAAGTCTTGTTGCTGATGGATATGAGGACATCTCCATGAAACCAAGAAGCACTTAAGTCATACAGCTAGGAGGAAGGATTTTGGTTTGGTGCAGATTTACGTCTTTGTAGTCTTATTGGGCTCTCTAAGGGGGAGGCTCATGTTGTCACAGAATTCTGGAGAAAGACGCACGAAGAACAATTACATTGCCAAAGGCACACATGGTTACTGGAGACATTTCCTCATGGTCCATTTCGCAGCTGTAGTGTAGAATGCACATTCAGCAAACAAAGTAGCGCTTACTAACTAACCTGTAGAAAGTATTTTAGTTGGGTAGACATTTTGTGCAATACTGTGGACTCTTGTTCGTTAAACGGGTAGGTGTGGTTCCGTTGTGGCTGAATTATGAGGCTACTGACACACCCACACAGACACTCACACACCCACCCACAGACACACTCAGACACTCACTAAGACACTCATGCACCCACTCAGACGCTCACACATCCACTCAGCGACCCACTTAGGCATTTACACACTACTCACAGACCCTCTCAGACATTCATGAACCCACTCACAGACCCACTCAGAGAATCATACACTCACTCACTGACCCAGTCAGAGACTCATGCACCCACTCACAGACCTACTCAGACACTCACACACCCAGTGACAGACCCACTCAAACACTCACACCCTCTCTCGGACATACTGAGACACTTATGCATTCACTCACACACTCACTGTCAAAGGTTTGTGGTTATAGTTAGGAAAAAAAATGAAAATAACCGTAAAACTTTACTTTAAAAACCAAAGAGATGTTATAGTTAGGAAACAACATAAAAAAACCTTAGAAATTCACAGAAAAACACAAAAGTTACAGAAACATTAAACTTAGGAAATTGAATAAAAAAAAAATCTTAGAAATTCAATGAACAAAACAAAGGTTATGGGGTCATTATAATTAGGCTCACATTTTACTTGCACAAAAACAGTGAAATTCAGGAGTTATAGTTACGTGAGCTAGCCATAACTTATGCCCCCGCAATGCACTACTTATGACATCACACATTACACCACTCATGATATGGTCAGTGACATTACTGATAGCATCACTGATGACATTTTAAATTATATCACTGATGACATCATCAATGAAAGCATTCACACACCCACTTACAACCCTGTACAACCTCTCATTCACCCACTTACACACCCTCACACCACTCACAACCCCATTCACAGACCCCTAAAAGTACTCACAC
Organism: Pleurodeles waltl; assembly: GCF_031143425.1. Lineage (NCBI taxonomy): Eukaryota > Metazoa > Chordata > Amphibia > Caudata > Salamandridae > Pleurodeles > Pleurodeles waltl. Next base: position 785,365,200 of record NC_090443.1, on the reverse strand, counting down.
AACCACTCACTCATTCATACAGGCACTCACACAACCATTCACTCACCCATAAAGCTACTCATACTAGCAGTCACTTACCCATACAGCCACTCACAAAACCAAACACTCACCCATACAACTACATACACACCCACTTTTTCACCCCTACAGCCACTCACACGCCCACTCACTCACCCATACAGCATCTCAACATAGCCACTCACTCACCCATACAGCCATGCACACTCGCTTAACAATACAGCCACTTACACACCAAGTCACTTAACGGCAAAGGCATGAGTTATAGTTACCTTAGGGCGTGAGTTTTAGTTCTATGAAAGAGCTCGAACTATAACTGTAAATTCAGAACTTAATTATAACCTCCCTGTAACTTATATTTTTTTCAGTGAACTTCTATGGCTTTTCTGACATACAGCAATGTTCATTGCTATATGTGAATCCAACCACTGCCGGGCACGGCATTCGGCCTGGCCTTTAGTACCACCTCCTATAAACATCCTACCTTGCACAGTGCATGGCCTTCTCCTGAGTGCAGTAGGGGTTGCCCCAAGGGCTGACCTGTATCCAGTCCTTGCAGCCAACTCCCCTAACCACCCAACCCGATGCTGTGCTCCGCCCTTTGGCATGCACTGCGGAAGTTGTTCGTGGCCTCTCTGGATGTGAGAAGAGGTGTGAGTGAGAGGCTGTATCTGGGGGTAAGAGTGGTTGTCAGAGTGTCTGTCTGGGTGTGAAAGCGCATACATCAGTGTTTTAGTAGCTGTTTCAGTGTGTGTGTGGGTCTGTGTGTAGGTGCATAAGGGTGTCAGTAGGTCTGTGAGTGAGTGTGTGAAGGTCTGAGTAGGTTTGTAACTGTCTGAGTGGTTCTAAGAGGGTGCAAGAGGATGTGACTGGGGCTGTGAGCGAGTGCATGAGGGTCTGAGTGGGCCTGTGATTGGATGTGTGAGTGTCTGAGTAGATCTGTGAGTGGGTGATCGAGTGTCTTAGGGAGACTGTGAGTGGGTGTGTAAGTGTCTGAGTGGGTGTATGAGTCGGAGGATTGATTGAAAGAGAGAAAGAAAGCTGAAGAAAGTGAGAGGAAGGGAGTTTTATAGCCTTTGATGTCTGATATACTTAGAAAGAGTTATTTCATTCCAATTTAAAATTAAAAATGTATTTTTTTTCAAATATAATATTTTTTTAATGAAATAAAATTGAAATGGGACCAGCTGAACTCGGACCCCTAAAGCTCAGTATGAAGTTATGTGACCTTCACACTGAGCTACGTTGTTTTTATTTGTTTTTTATTGATTTTGTAGCCCTTTATGGGCTATCTAGGACCGCAAGGCTACCTGACACTGCACGGGAAGCTTTAAGTCTTCCCTCGCAGTGACAATGCTTCAGCAAGCACAGAGCTGCTTTGACAGCAGCTCCATGCTTGATGAAGTATTTCATCACTGTCCCCTGCACTTGTGCAGGGGATCAAGATGAAACTTTGGATTTTGACATCCAAACCTGCTTTAAAGGTCCTGCTGTCAAAACCAGAAGTGTTTGCTGTGGCTTGGTTGCAGCTGAAGCTGCAGTACTGCAGCCAAGCCACAGCAAACAGCTATGTCCTGGGGTTGGACACCCTGGGACATAGCAGGAGCTGGCCCTGGGCGTTGGCGGTTCCCAGGGTCATCAGAACCTCCTCGAGGGGGCTGCGCTGCCACCTTCAATGTTTACATAGCCCTGGAGGCTGATTGTCCCTAAGGCTAATAGTGGCCCTAAACAGATTCCTTTGCTCTTTTTTCTCTTTGCCTCTGGGGTGGTAGACACTAGGACATGGGGGGCCATGGGCCAACGCATATATTTTAAATGAAGCCCCAGGGTGGTATATTAGAAGCCTTGGCCCCCCCATATATAAAAATGAAAGCCCTGGGTAGGTGGCGAGCCCCAGGGCAGTAGCGGGCTGCGTGCCCCCACATATAAAAAATGAAAGCTCCAGGGAGGTGGTGGTACAAGGGGCTCTGGGGGAACCAGGAGGCCCTTGCTACCTGGTCCACCCAGGGGCCTATACAAAAAGAAGTGCAGTAGCCCACAGTTGTTTTTTAATTTTGTTTGCCGCAAATTTGTGAATCTCAAGATTGCTCTGGCACTAAGAGGTCGGGATGTCTCTACCCTGGCCCCTTTTATTTTTATTTTACTTTTTAACTGGGGCTTGGCTGAAGATGAGACCCAGGATTGCTGCCAACACTTCCTGGTTTGAAGTGTTGGCAGCCAATCAGAGATGTGCACGAGCTCGTCTTCGTTCGGGAATACTGTGCAGCCATAGATATACAAATTAGAATTTCCCTAAATTTCTCAAAAACTACTGAACAGATTTATTCTAAATAAGCAAAAGCATACTCTGTGTACCGACATCTAGCTTTCTGCCAAATTTGGTGTAATTCCATCCAGTGGTTCAGGCTATAAACATGTCAAATGAATCGTATGGGAATTGACAGGGTAAACACAACATTTTGTGAGGCCCTTTTTCTCGGTCCCCACTTGACATATCACCCCAAAACTTTCCATTTGCAACAAGAATCACTGCAACACTTTTTTGGGAGAACATTTTGTGAAGATTCATCAAATGAAGCCAAGATATAGGCAAGTCAAAAAACAATTTTTCTATGGAAACATGGTCCTAAATATAACTACATAGTGGTGACTGCAAGTTGGTTTTATATATATATACATATATTTATATATGTAAACAAAGCGGCTCAAATTCAAAAGGCACCGCGCTCCATGTACCGGTGCTACCGCTGGGGGCGAGCCGATCCCATAGGAAATTGTATACGCCAAGAATTAGCAGTGCACTCCATCAAGGGGAAAATAAATCTGTTTTTTATTTCTTTTCAAGACTGGAAACAAAAAAGAACAACGCGTTTCGACCGTATGGTCTTCTTCGAGTTCAGTAGATATCTGAAAAGAAAATATAGACTACATTTACTTTTACTTTGCATACTATTACATTACATAATATAAGCAAGCAAGTAACTATCTAAATGGCTACGTCAATGTGAAACATGTTGTGTAAGTGTTTGCACCTGGGTGTATAAATGGATATATGAGTGACTCTAGAGGCGGGTGACTGGGTGTGTCAGTGGTTGAGTAGATATGTGAGTGAGTGTAATAGTGCCTCGATCGGTGTGTTACTGGATGTATAACTAGCTGTGTGGGTGTATGAATGGGTTTGTTAGTTACTGTACGGGATCTTAATGGGTATGTAAGTGGCTGCATGGATTGGTAACTGGCTGGGTTATTGGGTGTTCAGGTGTGTAGCTGTGTGTGCAAGTGGCTCTGTTAGTGGTGGATACATAAGTGCTGTGTAGGAGTGTGAGTGAATGGGTAAGTACCTCTGTCGCTTGTTTGACTGGGTATGTGAGTGGCTGTATGGTTTTATGAAAAAGGTATGTGAGTACCTTTTTTGATGTGTGACTCTGTGAATAACAGGGTGTATGGATGTGTAAATGCACGTGTAAATGATTGAGGGCTGGGTACATGAATGGCTGCACAGGTGTGTGAGTGGGTGTGACAGTGCCTTCCAGCATGTGTGAATGACAATGTAAGTGGATGTATCGGTGAGTAAATACTGTAGGTGTGTAAATGCTTTTATGGGTCTGCGACAGAGTGTGTCAGTCTCTGTCTGTATTTCTTTCTATGTGACTACTGGATACATAAGTGCTGTTGTAGGAGTGTACCTGTGTGTGTAAGTACCTGCCTGTGTGAGTGGGTGCAAATTACATACTATTAAATTGTACACTATAAGCAAGCACCCACATCTAATTTTGAACGCATTCATTCATACTGGCTTATAAAAGCAACTATATTTTCAGTATTGCAACTCCTCTCCCTCCATTGCTGCTCACTATTTTTTTACTTAATGTTCTCATCTAACCTCCTTTCGATTATGCCTTTTACTTAGTGTCTAGAAACTACACGTTTTCTTTCAGCATATATACGCTCTTAGGGTTTTTTTAAATGTACTTTTTTATAGTTAAACCTAATTCATGTACCTTTACAATCTCTGTGCTGTCGTCCAACTTTTTTTTTAATATCTATTAACATCTGTTTGTCACTGCAAATCTCAATTCACAAAAGAGGGACTCCTCCTTCACCCTCAATAGAAAAGTTCCTTTAATGGCTCCCTTAAATTAGGAAGAGGTGGAACAACCTGTGGGGAGAGTACATTCCCTGGCCTCCAAGCGTAACCTGGAGGCCCAGAGATCTGAAGGTGGTTCTCTCAGCCCCCTTACAACTCTTTCCTTGGGAAGAGAAGGTCTTATAGATCCTGTAAAGTTTGACTGGAATCCCTAGTGGAATGGAGACTGTTGAATTGCTCTTAGCAATTTCTTAACAACCAAACATGGAGTTATGCTGTTAAGTTAGCTGTTTGGAATGTTTAAACACCCTTAGCAAAATGGATATCTCTAACCTTGACTCCACAAAAGATCTTATTTCATCCTAAATACTAGCATCATGGTTGTATCTTTATTTTTAACAATATGAAATATGCTTAATCTGATTGTGTATCATCCATAGACCATTTACTATTCCCTTGCTTTCTTTCAATGTATGCTGTTGCACTCCAAAAAACAAGCCTAAAACTCCATCCATTTGCACATACATTGTTTGTCATGGTATTTTAACCTATTCACACCATGCTCATATGTGTGTACATGTTGTAAATTTGTGTTCATCTCCACTATAATTATTGAAATAGATATTTGTAACTTACTTTTTAACAACTATTGTCTATAACAGATGATGACAACTACCAAGATGCCATTTTGTGGTATCTGCAAAACAACAGTGCAATGTAGTATTTCTCTACTTTCCTTTACTTATAATATGTGCACACATCTCAAAATTGTGTGCATTTGATAGTCACCATATCATAATATGTATGAACATGACAGTTGTTTTGTTGATCAAGCATGTTGACAGCTTCTCATAGCTATATAGAATTGATGTAATTGCTTACACCGATTATAATCTATTCAAGATTTGCTACCGCGCTGTGTGGCACGCTGAATAGAGGTAAAAGTAGTATCCACACACAATGTACTTTGTACTGTCCATATGATGGACAGTGCCAGTTATTCTATTAAACTGAACTGCAGTTTGTCACTGCCATTTTAGCCTGCTAGGCCTTGGAGTGCTCTAGGCCTCTAATCTACTCACTACTGAGTTGAGTTGAATTTCTGGTATGTGTAATGTGCACTTCAGAAATTACATTTTGCATTTAAGGACATCTCTCCAGCATCATCACTGGAGTTTGCCTCTGTGTAAATCAGCCTGCATGTGCAAAACAAATAAAATCACTTACACCCACGGTCACCCAGTTTGCTGTGTTAACTGCCCGCATCAGCTAATTTCCTGCACACACTGTGACAGGACTCCACCCAACAGTGTGCATTGTGAGAAGGCGGGGCTTTTTGGCTTCTAGCATCCTTTTTGTGCGGGGATCTTTCACCTGTGGTCACCTGGCTGTTTTACATGCCCATTTCAGCAAATCTCCGGCAAGCTCTCGGGGTGGACCTTCATCCCCCAGCATGCATTGAGACCAGGAGGGGCCTCTGGACTCAACTTTTTGGCCTCCAGTTTCCCATTGTGTGGAGAACGTTCACCGGTGGTCACCCCTGCTGTTTTACCTGCCCGCATCAGCTATTCTCCGGCAAGCAAGGGGTAGGACATCACCCCCAGGAAGGAAGGGCATCAGGAACCTAATGTTTGACCTCCAGCTTCCTGCTGCACAGGATATGCATGGGTCACACCCAGGTGCGTGCCCGGGTGAGCCATAGCCCAAGAGAAGCCAGGCCTACACTCATCGTCTAATGATTCTTCAGCTTTTGACCGTAATAAGCTGACCCACTTGGCATCCTCTAAGGTACAATGTCCTTAATTTGATCTTTTGCGTCCTTTTAATTTGGGCATAATATGGGAAAATGAAAGGTTGCTCTGGGGGTTGCCCTGGGCCCCCGAGTTCAAACATGTTCAACCATTGATCATTTTCTGGTGAGAGCAGTGGACTTTGTTTTCCATGGCATAGAGTGTCAACTTTTACCTGCAACTGAAGACTTAGCTACCCTGCCATTGCCAAAAATACTTAGGGCCTGACTTAAGGAAGGTGGTGTTGCACTCAGTGCAGCGTCACTTTCCTTGCACCCCTTTATTCCCCTCCTAATGCCACCATTTGTGCTCTGTAACTAAGATACAGCGCACCATGGTGGTAGTTAGGGGAACTAGAGTCAACATCTTTTATACTATTTTTGAGCTTTGCAGGATTAGCATACAAAAGTTTGACACTAATCCTGCTAAGCCCTTTGAGGCTCCTTGTAAACAATGGTGTGCTGAAACAAATGGCGCAAAATAATTATTTTATCTTTCTTTGCGCCATTTTTCCGGCCCCGTTAATGGGGGAATGCGGGAACGCTCCCTTTGCATACACTATGGGGGTCATTCCAACCCTGGCGGTCGGTGTTAAAGCGGCGGCCAACCCGCCAACAGGCAGGCGGTTAAAAAAATGGAATTCTGACCCTGGCGGGAACCGCCAACACAGGCCGCCACTTTAACACTCCGACCGCCACGGCGGGGCAAACAAACAGCGCGGCGGTCACCGCCAACAGACAGGCGGCAGACAATGTACCGCCCACCCTATCACGACCCACCAATCCGCCACCTTTTCCGGGGCGGGAGCCCCGCTGATAAATACACGGCGGAAACAGACCAAGAACGGGAAAACGCTCACCTCTATACACTCCACGAGGAATCTGGACAGCATGGAACCCGAATTAAACATCCTACCAGCGATTGTATACCTGCTCCTCTACCAGGAGCACGAACGCCGCCGCAGGAGACAACGGTGAGTACTGCACCTACGACACAGGGGAGGGGGGAGGAGAAAAGATTACGGGCACACACATATGCAGCCCCCCACCCCCCCAAATCCCCACACACCAATGTAGAGCAACAAGTCAGATTTACACCCCCCAAGCCCCCTGGAATAATTAAAAGACAAAATAAAATGATCATTAAAATAGAAGTATATTAAAGCATATTTGAACTTAAGTGAAATATGAGATTTTTAAAATAAATAAATCACAACATGAACAATGTATACATAGTCCAAAAGTCCGGCACATATTGGCTACATGCCATTGTTCGTGGGCCAATGTGCATAAACACATGGGCAAAGCCCACAAACGAGACCCGATTCCATTGGAGAGAACACTGCTGGGGCATCAGATAATAAAACCACAGGCACCTCAGGGGGAAGGGAACGGGGGGCACCTCAGCCACATGAGTCCACGACGCCAGATCCACGAGGGGCCTCCATGCCCACTGTACCATCCTGGGGAGTGCAAAGCCACAGTCTCTCAAGTCTCTACAGTGGGTGGATTGCCCACTGTACCATCCTGGGGAGTGCAAAGCCACAGTCTCTCAAGTCTCTACAGAATCCACTGGTTATGGAGGAGGCATGGTGCCCAGAGTGCTTCGTGAAGCCCTGCCCGACACAGATCCGGCCCTGCCAATGGGCCAGCAGTGCTTGAGATGAAGGGCCCAGCGGAGCGGTGCAGAGACGGCGGGGCCCAGCGGAGCGGTGCTTGACAGGAAGGGCCCAGCGGAGCGGTGCTTGAGATGAAGGGCCCAGCAGAGCGGTGCTTGACAGGAAGGGCCCAGCAGAGCGGGGTGCAGAGACGGCGGGGCCCAGCGGAGCGGTGCTTGAGATGAAGGGCCCAGCGGAGCGGTGCTTGACAGGAAGGGCCCAGAGGAGCGGTGCTTGACAGGAAGGGCACAGCAGAGCGGTGCTTGACAGGAAGGACCCAGCGGAGCGGTGCTTGAGATGAAGGGCCCAGCGGAGCGGTGCTTGACAGGAAGGGCCCAGCGGAGCGGTGCTTGAGATGAAGGGCCCAGCGGAGCGGTGCTTGACAGGAAGGGCCCAGCGGAGCGGTGCTTGACAGGAAGGGCCCAGCAGAGAGGTGCTTGAGATGAAGGGCCCAGCGGAGCGGTGCTTGACAGGAAGGGCCCAGCGGAGCGGTGCCTGACAGGAGGGGCCCAGCGGAGCGGTGCAGAGACGGCGGGGCCCAGCGGAGCGGTGCTTGACAGGAAGGGCCCAGCGGAGCGGTGCTTGAGATGAAGGGCCCAGCGGAGCGGTGCTTGACAGGAAGGGCCCAGCGGAGCGGTGCCTGACAGGAGGGGACCAGCGGAGCGGTCCCGAGACGGCGGGACCCAGCGGAGCGGTGCTTGACAGGAAGAGCCCAGCGGAGCGGTGCTTGACAGGAAGGGCCCAGCGGAGCGGTGCTTGACAGGAAGGGCCCAGCGGAGCGGTGCAGAGACGGCGGGGCCCTGTTCAACGGTGCTTCTCTTGGCGGGGCCCTGTTCAGCGGTGCTTCTCACAGCGGGGCCCTGTTCAGCGGTGCTTCTCACGGCGGGGCCCTGTTCAGCGGTGCTTCTCTTGGCGGGGCCCTGTTCAGCGGTGTTTCCCTTGGCGGGGCCCTGTTCAGCGGTGCTTCTCACGGCGGGGCCCTGTTCAACGGTGCTTCTCACTGCGGGGCCCTGTGTTCAGCAGTGCTTCTCACGGCGGGGCCCTGTTCAGCGGTGTTTCTCACGGCGGGGCCCTGTTCAGCGGTGCTTCTCACGGTGGGACCCTGTTCAGCGGTGCTTGTCTTGTGTTCCTAGGGAACCAGATCTGGCCAATCAATCCCGCTCAGTCGCCATCCGACCTTTCGCTTGCGGGGCCCTCCTGTGCTGGAGTCCTGGGCCCGTGGGTGTCCTCCTTCACACCCGAAATGGGGCTGGTGGGGCCCTCCTGGGCAGCCCGCCTGCTGCCGGACTTGTCCACCCTGCTGCCCTTGCCCCCCTCGGCCGAATCTCTGGGCCCCTTGCATCCCTTTGTGGATGGGCCAGGTGACGGTGCAAGAGTGGTGTCCTTGGGGGCAGCCGTCTCAGGCCTGTCGCGCCAGCCCTTCCCTTTTTTGGTTCTTTTCCCAGGGGGTGGGCTGGCTGTCCCCTTGCTGCTGGCCGATGTTCCTGCCCTAGGAGCTGGTGGACTCTAATAGCCCTGAACGATGGTCCTAGTAGGTGCAGGGCTTGTGGGGGCTGAGGTGCTGTTTGGACTCTTACGAGATGGAGGGGGTGGGTCAGGTGATGCAAAGAGGTTAATTTTGGAGAGGAACAACTTTTTTGGAGCAATGGGAAGGGTAGGTGCAGTGGGTATGGGAGTGGAGGGAGAGGATGTGGTTGCAGGAGAGTCAAGTGTGCTGTCTTTGGGTGCAGGTGCTTGTGCTGGAGGCTGTGGTGAGGTGGATGGCTGTTGGGTGGGTGGCTGCCGGCGTTTGTGTGGCTTGGAAGAGGGAGTGACAGACACACTGGGAGAGGACACAGGGGACGTGTAAATGGCAGTGGGGGTGGTGACTGCACGTGTGTGGACTGTTCTGGTGGGTGTGGTGGTGATGGACGTAGTGGCTCATGGTGGTGTGCATGCAGGTGTGAGTGGAGACGTCACAGGGAGGGAGGAGGGAGACGAGGAGGAGGGGGACACAGAGGAGGCAGTGGCTGTTGGCATGTCTGCATGTGGATGTTGCTTGGGTGAATGCTTGTGTGATCTGTGGTGCTTATGTCTGGATGAGCTGCCCTTGGGTGTTGAGGTGTGTGCAGGCTGGTCTGTAGGTGTGTCTGGGATAGGCAGAGGAACAGGGGAGTGGGACTGGGTTGAGGAAGTTGGAGGGGGGAGGCTAGACACAGGGACAATTGCTGCCGTCAGTGCTGAGGCCAGAGCGTTGAACGATCGCTGATGGGCAGCCTGACCCGAATGAATGCCCTCCAGGTATGCATTGCTCCGATGCACCTCCCTTTCTACCCCCTGGATGGCATTCAAAAGGGTAGACTGCCCAACAAAGAGCGTCTGGAGGAGGTCAATGATCTGAGCACTGAGGGCAGCAGGGGTAACTGGGGCAGGACCTGAGGTGCCAGGGGCGAAGGAGATGGCCGGCTTCCTGCCCGAGCGGGCACGGGGCGGAAGCTGAGGGGCTGCTGGTAGGGCGGAGCTGGTGCGCTGGGTGGCGGCTGTACCTGTTGTTGCGGTGGCCACGGATGTTGCCGCCACCACAAGGGAGCTCCCTTACGAGGATGTGTCGGTGTCGCTGACGTCTCCACGGGTCCCCGTTGTGGAGCCCTCCCTCACCCTCCGTCTCACTGGTTAACTCCGAGTCGGTTGCAGGGCCCTCCGGGGCCATGTGAGATGCAGCTCCCTCGTGCGCCAATGCCACTTCTCCTCCGCCTGATGATGCTAATGCACACATGAACAGGAAAACCAAAAAAAAGGGGGGGGAGAAGAAAGAAAGACATGTTGAGTGCATGCATTGGCAGCACAGTTGGCGGAGAGGACAGACACAGAAGCCCCCTGCACTACGCCGCGCACTCGGGGTACACTACTCAATTATAGTGACTTGGCCTACAAGTCTATGGACGACAAATGCACACATAAGTGAGCCCGGGCCATGGATAGCTGTACTTAGCACCCTACAGAGGTGGGGGGCGGGGGCACAGGGCCATGTCTAACAGAGGGGCCTAGCCTACAGAAACCGCCCTGGCCTAGAGATAGCCACAGCCCTCCTTCCCCACCCAGACGCCCCCACTGTGTGCTAATATAGCAGAATGTGCTGATACTCACCCCCTTGTGTCTGCTGTGATGTCCTCACGCGCCCATCCAAATCGGGGTAGGCCACCGCCAGGATCCGGGACATCAGGGGGGTCAATTGACAACTGGCACCCCTCTTACGTTGGGAGGCCATCCCCAGCAGAGCCTCGGCGGTCTTTCTGCTCCCGCGGCGGATGTCCTCCCACCTCTTGCGGCAGTTGGTGCCCTGTCTGTTGTGGACCCCCAGGGCCCGGACGTCGTTGGCGATGGCACGCCAAATGTCGATCTTCTGATGGGCGCTGACCTATGTGACATGTACAGGGTTGAAAAATAAATATCATCACTTTTCTGCATGGTCGATGTGCGCGGCCCCCCCTCCCCAACCTTGCCATGTGGCACATGCTCTCATCTGTCGTGCGTTGCACTCCTCATTCGCTCCCCTCCCCACCATCTTACATCCACCCCACTCAACACAGGCATAGCCCATACTACGTGCTCCCAGTGTACTTACCTGTTGGTCTGGAGGACCGTAGAGTAGCGCATACTCGGGGAGGACCCCATCAACAAGTTTATCCAATTCCTCAGATGTGAAGGCAGGGGCCATTTCCCCAACGCAGCAGCCATTGTCTCTTCCAGACCGAGTTCACAGCAGCACTTGCAGGATAGGTCCTCTCCTGTGGATGATTAGGTCTCGAGTGATTAAGCAAGTAGAAAATGGTGGTCACGCCCGCGGCGGTGCGTACCGCGACCGCCGGCGCACATCGTCATTGGCTCCTGAGACCCATAGGATTTAATGTTAACCAATGCTGCTTTGCGCCGCGGTCTTCGACCGCCTACCGCCACGGTGTGCCACGCCAGCGCATTGACCTCACATCCCATTGTCACACTTCACAGGTCAGGCAGCCGCCATTTCAAGGGCCCACATGGCTGAATTTCTACGGCGTCACACAGGCCTAGGCCTTGCATTGCCACTCATACAAGCCATTCAATGCATAGCGAATCGTGTACTGTGCAAGCTGTGGTTACGTACCTGTGGGTTGCTTGACTCTGTGCTCCATGTTGTCCTTCCTAGGCACCGTCCGCTGGGACTTGCGAGGAGATGGAGGAATCCTCCCATGTACAGACCGCTGGTGGACCTGTCGACAATGGAAGAAAGACATGTCATACTTACATACAGACTTGACCGAGCCACTATACAGGAACTGTGTGCCCAGCTGGAGCCAGACCTGATGTCCCCCAATCGCCAACCCACAGGGATTCCCCCTCTGGTGCAGGTTCCGTCAGTACTCCATTTTTTGGCAAGTGGATCATTCCAATCAACAGTGGGCATATCATCAAGGATGTCTCAGCCTATGTTTTCTAAGGTTTTGTCCAGAGTGTTGTCTGCCCTGATGAAATACATGCGGAGCTACATTGTTTTCCCTGAGGTGGCCGATTTGCCTACAGTGAAGGGTGATTTCTATGCCCTTGGACATATCCCCAACATCATTGATGCCATTGATGGGACCCATGTGGCCTTGGTTCCCCCCAGTGGAAGTGAGCAGGTGTACAGGAACAGAAAAAGTTATCATTCTATGAATGTCCAGGTGGTCTGTTTGGCTGACCAGTACATCTCCCATGTAAATGCCAAGTTCCCTGGGTCAGTGCATGACGCGTACATCATGCGAAATAGCAGCATCCCTTATGTGATGGAACAGCTACAGAGACACCGTGTGTGGCTAATAGGTGACTCTGGTTACCCCAACCTGTCGTGGCTACTTACCCCAGTGAGGAATCCCAGGACAAGGGCAGAGGAACGCTACAATGAGGCCCATGGGCGAACTAGGAGAATTATAGAAAGAACCTTCGGCCTCCTGAAGGCCAGGTTTAGGTGCCTGCATATGACAGGGGGATCCCTAATGTACTCACCAAAGAAGGTGTGCCATGGCATCGTGGCCTGCTGTATGCTTCACAACCTGGCTTTGTGACGCCAGGTGCCTTTCCTGCAGGAGGATGGTCCAGATGGTGGTGTTGTAGCAGCTGTGGAGTCTGTGGAGAGTGAAGAGGAGGAGGACGACGGGGACGACACAGACAACAGGGACACAGTGATACGACAGTATTTTCAGTAGCACACAGGTACGAATCAACCACGCCATTATACATTTACTTAAAGTCTCCTGCCTCTCTACTGTCTGAGTTCCCCCCCAGTTCCTGTTAACTGAGTTGTGACTTTCCCTTCCGTTTTCAGAGCTGTGGGCCCCACTGCGTGACCTCTGCTTTGTTTGCCCATGGACTACAGCTGTGTGACAGTGGTATGTTGTCATCACAATGTAACTGAACATTTTGGCACCGTTATGTCTAATACATTTGTTCAAAATACAAGCAGACTCCAGATTTTTTTAGTGCAAGAAGTGATTTAATTCAAGTGCTAAATTTAAGGAACATGATTGTAAAACGGGGATGGGTGATGGTGGAGTAATGTCCATGGCAGAGTCCAGTTCTCAGTCGCACAGGTGCATTGTCCATATGCCTGTGGAAGGATGGAGCAGGGGCAGTTCAAGGTTGGACAGGGTGACAATGTGGGACAGTGGGATGACATCAGGGGGTATCGTTTGCTGGCGGGGGTCTTGCAATCCTACTCTGTCTTCTTGTGAGATCTCAGGTTCCGCTTGCGGGGTGGTTCTTCTTGAGATGAAGGGCCCAGCGGAGCGGTGCTTGACAGGAAGGGCCCAGCGGAGCGGTGCTTGACAGGAAGGGCCCAGCGGAGCGGTGCCTGACAGGAGGGGACCAGCAGAGCGGTGCAGAGACGCCGGGACCCAGCGGAGCGGTGCTTGACAGGAAGAGCCCAGCAGAGCGGTGCTTGACAGGAAGGGCCCAGCGGAGCGGTGCTTGACAGGAAGGGCCCAGCGGAGCGGTGCAGAGACGGCGGGGCCCTGTTCACCGGTGCTTCTCTTGGCGGGGCCCTGTTCACCGGTGCTTCTCTTGGCGGGGCCCTGTTCAGCGGTGCTTCTCACGGCGGGGCCCTGTTCAGCGGTGCTTCTCACGGCGGGGCCCTGTTCAGCGGTGCTTCTCTTGGCGGGGCCCTGTTCAGCGGTGCTTCTCTTGGCGGGGCCCTGTTCAGCGGTGCTTCTCACGGCGGGGCCCTGTTCAACGGTGCTTCTCACGGCGGGGCCCTGTGTTCAGCAGTGCTTCTCACGGCGGGGCCCTGTTCAGCGGTGCTTCTCACGGCGGGGCCCTGTTCAGCGGTGCTTCTCACGGTGGGGCCCTGTTCAGCGGTGCTTGTCTTGTGTTCCTAGGGAACCAGATCTGGCCAATCAATCCCGCTCAGTCGCCATCCGACCTTTCGCTTGCGGGGCCCTCCTGTGCTGGAGTCCTGGGCCCATGGGTGTCCTCCTTCACACCCGAAATGGGGCTGGTGGGGCCCTCCTGGGCAGCCCGCCTGCTGCCGGACTTGTCCACCCTGCTGCCCTTGCCCCCCTCGGCCGAATCTCTGGGCCCCTTGCATCCCTTTGTGGATGGGCCAGGTGACGGTGCAAGAGTAGTGTCCTTGGGGGCAGCCGTCTCAGGCCTGTCGCGCCAGCCCTTCCCTTTTTTGGTTCTTTTCCCAGGGGGTGGGTTGGCTGTCCCCTTGCTGCTGGCCGATGTCCCTGCCCTAGGAGCTGGTGGACTCCAATAGCCCTGAACGATGGTCCTAGTAGGTGCAGGGCTTGTGGTGGCTGAGGTGCTGTTTGGACTCTTACGAGATGGAGGGGGTGGGTCAGGTGATGCAAAGAGGTTCATTTTGGAGAGGAACAACTTTTTTGGAGCAATGGGAAGGGTAGGTGCAGTGGGTATGGGAGTGGAGGGAGAGGATGTGGTTGCAGGAGAGTCAAGTGTGCTGTCTTTGGGTGCAGGTGCTTGTGCTGGAGGCTGTGGTGAGGTGGATGGCTGTTGGGTGGGTGGCTGCCGGCGTTTGTGTGGCTTGGAAGAGGGAGTGACAGACACACTGGGAGAGGACACAGGGGACGTGTAAATGGCAGTGGGGGTGGTGACTGCACGTGTGTGGACTGTTCTGGTGGGTGTGGTGGTGATGGACGTAGTGGCTGATGGTGGTGTGCATGCAGGTGTGAGTGGAGACGTCACAGGGAGGGAGGAGGGAGATGAGGAGGAGGGGGACACAGAGGAGGCAGTGGCTGTTGGCATGTCTGCATGTGGATGTTGCTTGGGTGAATGCTTGTGTGATCTGTGGTGCTTATGTCTGGATGAGCTGCCCTTGGGTGTTGAGGTGTGTGCAGGCTGGTCTGTAGGTGTGACTGGGATAGGCAGAGGAAAGGGGAGTGGGACTGGGTTGAGGAAGTTGGAGGGGGGAGGCTAGACACAGGGACAATTGCTGCCGTCAGTGCTGAGGCCAGAGCGTTGAACGATCGCTGATGGGCAGCCTGACCCGAATGAATGCCCTCCAGGTATGCATTGCTCCGATGCACCTCCCTTTCTACCCCCTGGATGGCATTCAAAAGGGTAGACTGCCCAACAAAGAGCGTCTGGAGGAGGTCAATGATCTGAGCACTGAGGGCAGCAGGGGTAACTGGGGCAGGACCTGAGGTGCCAGGGGCGAAGGAGATGGCCGGCTTCCTGCCCGAGCGGGCACGGGGCGGAAGCTGAGGGGCTGCTGGTAGGGCGGAGCTGGTGCGCTGGGTGGCGGCTGTACCTGTTGTTGCGGTGGCCACGGATGTTGCCGCCACCACAAGGGAGCTCCCTTCCGAGGACGTGTCGGTGTCGCTGACATCTCCACGGGTCCCCGTTGTGGAGCCCTCCCTCACCCTCCGTCTCACTGGTTAACTCCGAGTCGGTTGCAGGGCCCTCCGGGGCCATGTGAGATGCAGCTCCCTCGTGCGCCAATGCCACTTCTCCTCCGCCTGATGATGCTAATGCACACATGAACAGGAAAACCAAAAAAAAGGGGGGGGAGAAGAAAGAAAGACATGTTGAGTGCATGCATTGGCGGCACAGTTGGCGGAGAGGACAGACACAGAAGCCCCCTGCACTACGCCGCGCACTCGGGGTACACTACTCAATTATAGTGACTTGGCCTACAAGTCTATGGACGACAAATGCACACATAGGTGAGCCCGGGCCATGGATAGCTGTACTTAGCACCCTACAGAGGTGGGGGGCGGGGGCACAGGGCCATGTCTAACAGAGGGGCCTAGCCTACAGAAACCGCCCTGGCCTAGAGATAGCCACAGCCCTCCTTCCCCACCCAGACGCCTCCACTGTGTGCTAATATAGCGGAATGTGCTGATACTCACCCCCTTGTGTCTGCTGTGATGTCCTCACGCGCCCATCCAAATCGGGGTAGGCCACCGCCAGGATCCGGGACATCAGGGGGGTCAATTGACAACTGGCACCCCTCCTACGTTGGGAGGCCATCCCCAGCAGAGCCTCGGCGGTCTTTCTGCTCCCGCGGCGGATGTCCTCCCACCTCTTGCGGCAGTGGGTGCCCTGTCTGTTGTGGACCCCCAGGGCCCGGACGTCGTTGGCGATGGCACGCCAAATGTCGATCTTCTGATGGGCGCTGACCTATGTGACATGTACAGGGTTGAAAAATAAATATCATCACTTTTCTGCATGGTCGATGTGCGCGGCCCCCCCTCCCCAACCTTGCCATGTGGCACATGCTCTCATCTGTCGTGCGTTGCACTCCTCATTCGCTCCCCTCCCCACCATCTTACATCCACCCCACTCAACACAGGCATAGCCCATACTATGTGCTCCCAGTGTACTTACCTGTTGGTCTGGAGGACCGTAGAGTAGCGCATACTGGGGGAGGACCCCATCAACAAGTTTATCCAATTCCTCAGATGTGAAGGCGGGGGCCATTTCCCCAACGCAGCAGCCATTGTCTCTTCCAGTCCGAGTTCACAGCAGCACTTGCAGGATAGGTCCTCTCCTGTGGATGATTAGGTCTCGAGTGATTAAGCAAGTAGAAAATGGTGGTCACGCCCGCAGCGGTGCGTACCGCGGCGGTGCGTACCGCGACCGCCGGCGCACATCGTCATTGGCTCCTGAGACCCATAGGATTCAATGTTAACCAATGCTGCTTTGCGCCGTGGTCTTCGACCGCCTACCGCCACGGTGTGCCACGCCAGCGCATTGACCTCACATCCCATTGTCACACTTCACAGGTCAGGCAGCTGCCATTTCAAGGGCCCACATGGCTGAATTTCTACGTCGTCACACAGGCCTAGGCCTTGCATTGCCACTCATACAAGCCATTCAATGCATAGCGAATCGTGTACTGTGCAAGCTGTGGTTACGTACCTGTGGGTTGCTTGACTCTGTGCTCCATGTTGTCCTTCCTAGGCACCGTCCGCTGGGACTTGCGAGGAGATGGAGGAATCCTCCCATGTACAGACCGCTGGTGGACCTGTCGACAATGGAAGAAAGACATGTCATACTTACATACAGACTTGACCGAGCCACTATACAGGAACTGTGTGCCCAGCTGGAGCCAGACCTGATGTCCCCCATTCGCCAACCCACAGGGATTCCCCCTCTGGTGCAGGTTCTGTCAGTACTCCATTTTTTGGCAAGTGGATCGTTCCAATCAACAGTGGGCATATCATCAGGGATGTCTCAGCCTATGTTTTCTAAGGTTTTGTCCAGAGTGTTGTCTGCCCTGATGAAATACATGCGGAGCTACATTGTTTTCCCTGAGGTGGCCGATTTGCCTACAGTGAAGGGTGATTTCTATGCCCTTGGACATATCCCCAACATCATTGGTGCCATTGATGGGACCCATGTGGCCTTGGTTCCCCCCAGTGGAAGTGAGCAGGTGTACAGGAACAGAAAAAGTTATCATTCTATGAATGTCCAGGTGGTCTGTTTGGCTGACCAGTACATCTCCCATGTAAATGCCAAGTTCCCTGGGTCAGTGCATGACGCGTACATCATGCGAAATAGCAGCATCCCTTATGTGATGGAACAGCTACAGAGACACCGTGTGTGGCTAATAGGTGACTCTGGTTACCCCAACCTGTCGTGGCTACTTACCCCAGTGAGGAATCCCAGGACAAGGGCAGAGGAACGCTACAATGAGGCCCATGGGCGAACTAGGAGAATTATAGAAAGAACCTTAGGCCTCCTGAAGGCCAGGTTTAGGTGCCTGCATATGACAGGGGGATCCCTAATGTACTCACCAAAGAAGGTGTGCCATGGCATCGTGGCCTGCTGTATGCTTCACAACCTGGCTTTGCGACGCCAGGTGCCTTTCCTGCAGGAGGATGGTCCAGATGGTGGTGTTGTAGCAGCTGTGGAGCCTGTGGAGAGTGAAGAGGAGGAGGACGACGGGGACGACACAGACAACAGGGACACAGTGATACGACAGTATTTTCAGTAGCACACAGGTACGAATCAACCACGCCATTATACATTTACTTAAAGTCTCCTGCCTCTCTACTGTCTGAGTTCCCCCCAGTTCCTGTTAACTGAGTTGTGACTTTCCCTTCCGTTTTCAGAGCTGTGGGCCCCACTGCGTGACCTCTGCTTTGTTTGCCCATGGACTACAGCTGTGTGACAGTGGTATGTTGTCATCACAATGTAACTGAACATTTTGGCACCGTTATGTCTAATACATTTGTTCAAAATACAAGCAGACACCAGATTTTTTTAGTGCAAGAAGTGATTTAATTCAAGTGCTAAATTTAAGGAACATGATTGTAAAACGGGGATGGGTGATGGTGGAGTAATGTCCATGGCAGAGTCCAGTTCTCAGTCGCACAGGTGCATTGTCCATATGCCTGTGGAAGGATGGAGCAGGGGCAGTTCAAGGTTGGACAGGGTGACAATGTGGGACAGTGGGATGACATCAGGGGGTATCGTTTGCTGGCGGGGGTCTTGCAATCCTACTCTGTCTTCTTGTGAGATCTCAGGTTCCGCTTGCGGGGTGGTTCTTCTTCTGCCGGAGGTGGGGTTCTGGTGGCCTGTCGTTGTGTGGGGGCCTCCTGTCCACTAGCGCCGGCGGAGGTGGTAGGCTGTTCCTGGTGCAGGCTAGTGACAGGGGCCCTTTGTGGTGCCACATGGTCCCGCAATGTGGTGACTATCTGGGTTAGGGCCACGACGATGGTCCCCATTGCGGAACTAATGTTCCTCAGTTCCTCTCTGAACCCCATGTACTGTTGCTCCTGCATGACCTGGATCTCCTGGAACCTGGCCAGTACCGTAGCCATCGTCTCCTGGGAGTGGTGGTATGCTCCCATGATGGAGGAGAGGGCCTCTTGGAGAGTCGGTTCACTGGGCCTGTCCCCCCCTGTCGCACAGCAGCCCTCCCAGTTCCCCTGTTTCCCTGGGCCTCTGTCCCCTGGACGGTGTGCCCACTACCACTGCCCCCAGGTCCCTGTTGTTGTTGGGGTGGTGGGTCAACCTGGGTGCCCTGTAGTGGTGGACACACCGCTGATTGACGTGTCCTGGAGACAGAGGCATGGGCCCGCTGGGTGGGAGCTGTGCTGGTGTTCCCAGAGAGGGTTAGGTCTGGTGTAGCCTGTGGCTGTCTGTGGGGAACCGACTGTCCCGAGGTCCCCGATGGGCCGGGCTGGTCATCAGGGTCCAGGGAGACAGAGCTGCTGTCATCACTGGGGGCCTCTTCTGGGGGTGGGATGGACATCTCTGGACCCTCCTGGGCGGTGTGGTGGCATTCGGGTCCTGCAGGGGTATAAGAGTATGGTTATTGCTTCTGTGTGTGACATTTCGTGTGATGGGTGGGTGGCCGTGTCCCCCAGTGCTGCCATTCCCTTGTGGGGGCTTTTGTGACGGTGGCTTGTGGGGGTGATGGGTGTGTGCAGTGGGCATGCTTTGGGGATAGGTGTCCATGCTTTGGGGATGCACACAGGGCTAGGTTTTGGGATGGGTGGGATGTGATGGTGAGCCATTTGCAAGGAGTTGGTGTGATGGGGGTGGGGGTGAGGGTGGGGGTATGTTTGGCATGCAGGTGGGGTGGGGGGAATGAAGTAGTGAAGATTTGACTTACCAGAGTCCATTCCTCCGCCTACTCCTGCGAGGCCCTCAGGATGCAGGATGTGCAAGACTTCCTCCTCCCATGATGTGAATTCTGGGGGAGCGGGTGGGGGTCTGCCGCCAGTCTTCTGCACCGCAATGTTGTGCCTTGATACCATGGAACGCACCTTCCCCCGTAGGTCGTTCCACCGCTTCCTGATGTCCTCCCGATTGCGTGGATGCTGTCCCACAGCATTGTCCCTGTCCACTATTCTTTGCCATAGCTCCATCTTCCTGGCAATGGTGGTGTGCTGCACCTGTGCCCCAAAGAGCTGGGGCTCTACACAAACTATTTCCTCCACCATGACCCTGAGTTCTGCGTCAGAGAACCTGGGGTGTCTTTGGGGTGCCATGGGGTGGTGTGGATGAGGTGAGGGGTGGTGTATGTGTTGTAGAGTGTGGTGAGTGTGGTGGTGTATGGTGTTTTGTGCGTGGAAATTGTGTGGGTGATGTTGTGATTTGCCTCTGTGTGATGGTGTACTCTATGCTGTGCTCTCTCTCTCTGTCCTTCACTCGCAATTGTGGTCGTAGGGGTTTGTGGGTGATGTGGGTGTGTGTTTTATATTTAATTGGGTGTGTGGGAGTGGTGTGTGTATGTGTCTCAGGTGTGTGTATTTTGAATTATCCAATGTGGTAGTGTTTTGTTAAGGTGTGTGTATTTTGAGCGCGGCGGTGTGTACCGGCAATGAAATACCTCGGTTGAAAAACCGCTGCAGGGATTTGTGGGTCGGAATGGTATGGGCGTATTTCTGTTGGCGTGACGGTGGAGGTTTGGTCATCGCCAGTTTCCCGCTGACCTTTGGTGTGGCGGACTTTTGTGGATGTCGGGTTTTTGGCGGTTTGCCAGTTGCGGGTCAGAATGACCGTGGCGGTTTACCGCGGCCGCGGCGGTGTTATGGCGGCCTTCTGGCCGGCGGTAAGCGACTTTTACCGCCGAGGTTAGAATGACCCCCTATGCCTGGCTCAGGCACAATGCAGTGCAAAGGGTTACAATGTGGCGCAATGCATGCATTGCGCCACTTTGTAAATTTGGTGCTGTGATTTTGGTCTCGTTAGGCCACATTAGCATTTTAAAAAATTATGTTAATGTGGCTCAAGGAGGCGCTAGGGGCTCTTAAAGCTGTCCCTTAGATCGCCTCTTATGATAAGAGATGGCCCCTCATTATCTATGGTTCAAAGTACAAGCATTCCCAATTCCCCGCAAGGGGCATCTGTGTTAATAGGGGTCTTTTACAGAATAGCCTAGTGGATGGGGCTGTTCCAGATTACAAGGCTGGCAATAGCTCTATGAGCTAAGTTTGCTCTTCTGAACTTAAGACAGTGGTAAAATAAAGGAAAAGGCCACAGAAGTTAAAATCATCTAAACTTAAACAAACCCCTGTGATATTAGGGCCCGATAACATGATCACCTTGCACCCCTTGAGCACAGACCTTTGGTATAGTCTGAACATTAGCTTTAGTGAACTATTGGATATTAAACTGCGTCTGGTCTATGATTGGCTAGCTGCCATCAAGACAAATTTGAATCTACTACAAAATCAGGAGAAGGTGGCCCTTTTTCTTCATAAAAGCTACAGTTACCTGCCACAGCTGTTGCTAATCCATCAACTGCCAGCACAGCATCACCCATACAACTTCCATCTGACTCAATGGGAGCTGGGCCCAGAGGGGGGTTCTTATAATGCAACCTTGATTCCGGCCATAGCCTCAAGAGTGGATGTGAATCATATGTCTGAGGCTCTTTCTGGGAGCCAGCCAGAAATTCTATAGCCAAAGTCAGCCACCCTCCCTGTGATTAATCTATCCCTGGCATCATGTATTTCTGTGATTGTCCTAGCTAATGTTCCTAGCCTTTTGACTGACTCACCTAAATCCATGTGCGCCCTTAAGAACAATGTAACCCATTGGTTGAACAATTATGTTAGTCGCAAGTGGGATTTTTACAATGGGATTCTTTATGTTTGGCTTGTATCCGGCATAGGCCATTCAGAGAGACAATTTCCAGGGGACACCAGAGTCATTAATGTACGTAATCCTGTGGTTGCAGGGGAAGTATTGGCCTTAGCAGGAGCTGGTATGGTTAATTGATCAGAATCTTGCCACTTGGTTTCTTTTATAGACATTTATTCTAGACACTTTCTAGGAAAACAAGGATGTGTTCAGGGCCTCTAAAGCTTGGGGGAGCGTGTGTACTAAAGGATGATGGCCTGGATGGGACTGAGCTTGCCATGACCTATGTTGATGATAGCGACAATATCCCCCATGTGGGGTTAGGGTCAACTTTTTCCTATGATGTTGCTAGGGAAAATGTGTACTTGCGCAGGGCTGGGAATGAGCTGTCAACCCTTGCTAAGTATGAAGATATGGGTGTGGAGGGGGATATCCTGGAATGTACCTGGTTTGAAATCCAAGCTGTCCTGTCCCAAGTGGTATGCTTTTTTTTTATTCGGGTATGAGAAGAACTATGGATTGAAGTGAACTTGTTTAGTTAGCAATTAGTTTCTACTGAACAATATGTTGTTGTTGTTTGTATGTATCTAGGTTATTGTAGGCAAAATAGGCAATGGCAATCATCCCCTAGCGGTCAATATATTTACGGAGGGCAGTAGAGCAAGGGTATAAGTAAATGACATACATTTCTTTAGCAGATTTAATATACAGGCTACACTAAAAGACAGAAGTGCAAACTAAAATACCAAAATAAACATTTTAGGCACAAATGAAGTAAAATATCCCTTTTATTTTTAACAAATAGAAAACCCACCTATTCCACGTACAACAGGCCCACCCCTCTAGCCAAAATAATAGCCCCATCCCCAAAAAGTCCAACGAAAGTCCAAAGCGAAATCCGGTCCCAACTCCCTCCCCACTCTCTCCACCCACAACAAGTCCCTCCCATCAAAACAAAAAATTTAAAAAGGGCTCAGAATAGGGCATTGTCTATTTGAGTCTGGAGCTAGTCCATGCTCTTCTAGATCTCGGTGAGCCTGCACTCCATACTGTCCATCCCTCAGGATATGATGGAGTAATGCCCTGCCAGACATGTTGGAAGCAGATGCAGTCAGGGCACCTGACAGCTGGTAGCGACACTGTCAATGTAATGGCCGGGAGGCCAGAGGCTGGAGTGCTACTGAACTGGATCTTAGGTCAGAGGCAGCTATTTCTGCCTCTTCATTCTCTGGACCACCAGCCACTGGTATTCTGCCAAAATAGTCTCCAGCCCCTGCTACAGCAGACAGGCAGCTATCTCCTGCCTGATGGGTGGTGCTGGACAACTAGCAGGAGTAGCTATATTGACAAAATAAAAATAAAAATGATAAATTGCAAACAATGCTCTGAGCAAAGACTTGTTCAAATGTAAGTAGTGGGTAGCACAGTAGCAGTATATTGTTGCTCCTTTAGTCACATTGGAATTTGATGTGATTATGATTAGGAGAGTCACAGGGCCAATTTTATTTGTTTACCCACACATGCCTCACATGAAAAGCACTGACTGTCTGATAGAAAAGAATTAAGGTAGAATAACACTAGATTAACAAACAATGATTTTATTTTTTTATTTTAAAGGCTTTTCTAGTAACTAAACAGACACTTTTAGTTGAAAAATTAAAATAAATTGCTTCTTCTTGATTAGTAAGGCATTGTGCACTATGGAGTATAAGTGGTTGCGCCAAAATAATGGAGGCATGTTAGCCAGTGCTTCCGCTACTGTCTGCAGCTAGGGGAGCTGTAGTTGACAAATATCAATCTTTAATTGTAATTCTCCAAAAGCCTTTCACTTAGGCCCATATTTATACTTTTTTAGCGCCGCATTTGCGCCATTTTTTGACGCAAAATTGGCGCAAACTTACAAAACACAACTGCATTTTTTAAGGTTGCGCCGCTTTTGCGTCAAAAAAGTGACGCAAATGCAGCGCAAAAAAAGTATAAATATGGGCTTTAGTTTCTACCCTGACTCCAAAAAGGCATATGAATAATAAATAGCATACTACATCACATATTTTATATATAAAATGTGGATATATTATCCTGTCTCCTGTAAGTAGACAGTGGGGAAAATGATGCTCTATACTATGGGGAAAGGAATGAGCAATGTAGATTGTATTTGGCACGTTAGTTGTGGAGTATCCCTTATGCCAAACTTGAAATCAAATCAGGTACTTACTAGTCTCACTTTACTCACTGGCCTTGACCACCACCACAAACTATTTCCAACAAATTAATTTGCTGGGCAGTAGGAAAGGAAACAACTTACTCTAAAGCAGGATAAGGCAGAAGGAATAGGTGGATAGGTAGAGCTTTTCCTGTAGGATAGAGAGGTGTCACTGATCATCAATTCCTCATGTGCCTAAGCTTTGGCTTATTCAGTCAGTGTGTAGGTGAAAGTCTGAAGGGAAAAATCTGAACAGGCATAAAATTAATCTGTTATAAGAAACCATGAAATACATTCACATGGCCATAAAAATGAGGCACATGCAAGAATTAATTTTTCAATTCTTTTGGTAGGCTGGGATAAAAGAATTTAGGAAAGAATAAAGCAGTGAAGTACTAAGAGGTGACTTGGGGCCAAATATAGGTAGAAACCAATTTGCGAGTTGCAAATTGCGAGTCCTTCCGACTCGCAATTTGCAACTCGCAAATTGGTACGCAGAAAGGTGTCTCAGACACCTTCTGCGACTCGCTATGGGGTCGCAAAGACCCACCTCATTAATATTTATGAGGTGGGTCGCAGTTTGCGACCCCATAGCAAGTATAGGCACTCACGGGGATGGTGGCCTGCTGGAGACAGCAGACCACCATGTCCGTGACTGCTTTTAAATAAAGCAGTTTTTTTTTTTCTCTTTGCAGCCCGTTTTCCTTAAAGGAAAACGTGTTGCAAATAGAAAAAAATACCGAAACCTTTTCGTTTCGGGGTTTTTCAGAGTAGGCAGTGGTCCATGGGACCACTGCCTGCTCTGAAAAAATATTCTTGTGAGCATTCACAAAGGGGAAGGGGTCCCATGGGGACCCCTTCCCGTTTACGAATGAGTTACCATCCACTTCAAGTAGATGGTAACTGCGAGTTGATTTGCGACCGCTTTCGCGGTCACAAATCAACATACATCGCGGTGCCTTCCTATTTGCGTCGGTACCGACTCGCAAAATGTGTTTCAGCATCGCGTAGGGGCTTTTGCGCCTCGCAAACGGCGTTTTTCGCTGTTTGCGAGGCGCAAAAGCCTTCTTACATCTGGCCCTTAGTGTACGAAGGGAAACACACTTTGTGGGTTCAGTTTGCAATGCACTGAATTTTTTTTAAATGCTGCATTAACTGAAGCAGACGCCCATTGCACAGCCAACACTGGAGCCACGAATTGAACCATATTACAATTCTTCGGTCATGGGTGGTGAAATGCCATGGGCATGGAGGGAGTTGATGGATAAATGATGATGTGTGGGATACATATCTGCCTCACTTAACAAATACAGTGAGTCAAGGGATTAGAACACAAATTAAAATAGATCCCAACTTGAACCATAGCTTTGATAACCATAAAGTAAAGTAAGTTAGTTAGGTGAACAGCATGATGATACCAGCTGTACCACATATCACTGTGAAATTGCTTTTGACTGTACGAGCTACAGAGGTAAAAGTCACAGAGAAAGCTAACCCACTGATATCACTAATTCACTAGGATGACAGAAAGAAAGATGAATCTGCATTGCAATGGCTTCTTAAACTTAAATTATCAACCAAAACAAGCAACAACAAGTATGATTAGGTAGCGCTGAGCACCTGTCTAGCTCAATCTATAACAATAGTCTCATTGCAAACTAAATGTAACTTACCTCTGAGTGTGAGTAGCATGCTATTCGGAAAACAAACATTAGCATTGTAGAGCACAAACACAATAAATAATATAATTATTACTCAAAACGCCCCGAATCTCAACACCTAGCAGGTAGAGCAAGTCCTGGTCAAGGATATCTGCCCAGTGGTGCAGCAGCTGCTGGGTGGTGCGCTGGGCCTGGCTGGTATGCCACACATACCAGTGCACCCTCCCTGATTGCAGCCAACACCCCTGCAGGGGTTACCCCATCGGCTGGCCTTTCAATAGCATGGAGAGGAGATGGTGTTGCACATAAAAAACAGTGCTGCCACCTCCACCTCACAAAAGATTGGCCTGGGCTGTACCCCTTGACAACATCGCCACCCGCAAGTTAGGTGGTTGCTGCTGCTGGCAGCTTGGGGTCCTGGCGCCACAGCTCCCCTGATCACCACCCTGCTCTGACATGGTGCTGGGAGAGGCAAAGAAAATGAAGAGAAACAAGAGAAGGAAGGAAGAAAGGAAAGGGAAAAATAAACAGAAATACAAGAAGTCACAAAAAAAAAAAACTAAATTAGAATAACGTAAAATGCACAGACACAAAAACACACACTAATACTATACATGAAAATGAGGGGTAGAGTGATTAGAAGGGAGGGGGTTGAAAAGATATAGAAGGATTAAAGAAACAGTCCCAACACTGTTGTGTAGCCATTTTAGCCATAGCTCCATACACGTTATTTTGACACACTAGGCCAAGCCGCTGTTCACCTTAACCTAGATTTATTTTATTTGGCTTCATTTTATTATTGTTATAATAGCCACTTTTATGGTCTTGTTTTATTTTCTGTTTATCTAACTGTTTTTGCCTAGGCCAGCACTCTGTTCTCAAACTAGACATTCTTGATCACTCTGTGCTTCTTCCAAGGCTACAGCACGGTACATTGCTGGTGAACGTGGTCAAAGTTTAGTCTCCGACATTCGTAGAAAACACACATTCTTACGTCGGGACATTTTCACAGAACATCAGCTGTGTAAAAACACTTCCTTGTCCCTTACACGATAGTGGGAGAGTCCCGCCAGAGAACCACGACTGTATGCTAATTGCTGCATGCTTCTCTACAGATGCTAACGCAGACCGCAGGCCTTTGCTCAGGTATGGGGGATGATGTCTTCCCAGGGGAACCTAAAGGGCAGAATTAGAGCTTAACATGCTTTGCTCTATCATAGCCTAGGTAGGAGTTAGTTTATTGACAATAGTGACAGTATGATAGTGTTATTTCTATGATGCACTCTGTTCGTCACAATTTTAATACTGTCATGTTGTGTCCTGGTTATTGCAGCTCACGCTTTGCTATCTAAGATACAGTCATTTTATTAAACGCATTATTGAAACATGTACTACCTTTGTTTGTCATTTCATATATGAGACTAAATGTAACTGAGAGAAACGGATGAGACCTGAGTGACCACGGCTTCCCTGAGAAACCAAGTATGCCATGCGCTTGGCTGCACAGTCATCCCTATCCTTGGGAAGAGATGAGGCACTGCTAGTTCAACGGAGCAAAACCTGCATTGGAGCGACAGGTGTCACCCACAGTGGGTTAGACTTAGGCCCTCATTATGACTCTGGCGGGCGGCGGAGGCCGCCCGCCAGAATTCTGCCCTCCGTAATACCGCTCCGCGGTCAGAAGACCGCAGAGGGTATTATGAGTTTTTCCCTGGGCTGGCGGGCGGTCTCCAAAAGACCGCCCGCCAGCCCAGGGAAAAACTCCCTTCCCACGAGGATGCCGGCTCGTAATAGAGCCGGCGGAGTGGGAAGGTGCGACGGGTGCTGTTGCACCCGTCGCGTATTTCACTGTCTGCAAGGCAGACAGTGAAATACATTTTGGGGCCCTCTTACGGGGGCCCCTGCAGTGCCCATGCCGTTGGCATGGGCACTGCAGGGGCCCCCAGGGGCCCCGCGACTCCCCCTCCCGCCATCCGGTTCCCGGCGGGAGAACCGCCAGGAACTGGATGGCGGGAGGGGGAGTCGGAATCCCCAAGCCGGCGCAGCAAGCTGCGCCGGCTTGGAGGATTCCTTGGGGGCAGTGGGAAACCGGCGGGAGACCGCCGGTTTCCCTTCTCTGACCGCGGCTAAGCCGCCGCGGTCAGAATGCCCCGCGGGGCGCCGCCGGCCTGTCGGCGGTGCCTCCGCGTCCAGCGGCCCTGGCGGTTGCAAACCGCCAGGGTCGTAATGAGGGCCTTAGTCTCCCACACCGCAGACAATTCTGCCACTCAAAATCCAGTAGTCTCATTAAAATAATGAGAGACTACCTGACAGCACCATGAACAGATTAATATAAGCAGGATGGCTACACCCATGCAAACCACATGGTGCCGCTCCTGTGCAATTTTGAATGCGAGAGCACACTTCATGTTGGTTTTTACATAAAATGCAATGTGAAGGGGCACAACGGGGAAAATCCCTTCGCAAAGTTCCACATATCACGAGTACGCAAAGTACACCCAGGCCTAGTTTGCAGACTGTAGGTTACTCCTCTCCAAATCCCATATAGTCCTGTAGCACACTCTCAACAGGTTTGTTTTGTAAACTGAGAGGCCTAGATATCAACCTTGAAAAAACTAAGGGGCATACTTCTACTCTGTTTGTGCTGAATTAGCATCAATTTATTTGACGCTAATACAGCGCACGCTTGACTCCATATTTATGTTTTGACACTAGACCCATCTTGCCTCAAAACATAGGAGTTAACTTCATTTTTTGGATGCGTGAAACCACCTTGCATCAATGAGATCAAGGTAGGCATTCTTGTCCCAAAAATTACTTTAAGCCCCTAGTGCCATATTTATCCATCCCCTGAATGCTTGTTTTTGGTCCAGGTAAGACCTGGTCTGGCAATTCGGGCTGGACTGTTCCCCTGGGTAACATGGTAAAGACTGATTTGTAAATGGCTGGTTTCAAACTGGGTGGCATGGTGAGCAAAAGAACAATGAATTTAACCCAGATCTGTGACTGGGGTGAATGTTTCCATTGTTCAGCATTCTCTCCATCATCCTTTTGTATTACTAAAGTTACCCTACCTGGGAAGGGTATGCCCAGATGTGGGTCGCTTGCTCACTGTTCCACGGGATTCAAGGTAGCTTGGCTGATGAAGGGTGATACCCTGAAACAGGTTGCAGGATGCTTTTTTCCAGTCCAGGGAAGACCTGTCCTGGCAGTTCGGGTTGGGCTGTTCCCATGAGGAACAGGGTCAAGACTGATTTGCGTATGGCTGGTTAAAAACTGGGGTGGCATGGTGAGCAAAAGAACAACGGATTAAACCCAGATCTGTGACTGGGTGGTGAATGTTTGCATTGTTCAGCAATCCTTCCATCATTCTTTTGTGTTGCTAAAGTTGTTATAGGTGGGAAGGGTATGCCTAGACATGGGCCCCTTGCTTACTGTTGTACTGGATTCAAGTTTGCCTGGCTGATGAATGGTGATGCCCTGAAACAGGTCCCAGAATGCTTTTTTCTGGTCCAGAGAAGACCTGGCCTGGCAGTTCAGGATGGACAGTTCCCATGGGGAACAGGGTGAAGACTGATTTGCACATGGCTGGTTCCAAACTGGGGTGGCATGGTAAACAAAAGAACAATGGAGTAAACCCAGATCCGTGATTGGGGGTGAATGTTTGCATTTTTCAGCATTCTTTCCATCATCCTTTTGTGTCGCTAAAGTCACCCTAGATGGGAAGGGTATGCCCAGACATGGGACCCATGCTCACTGTGCCACTGGATTCAAGCTAGCCTGGCTGATGAAGGGTGATACCCTGAAGCCAGTCCTATGATTCTTGTTTCCGGTCCAGGGAAGACCTGGCCTGGCAGTTCGGGCTGGACTGTTTCCATGGGGAACAGGGTCAAAACTGATTTGCATATGGTTGGTTCCAAATTGGGACGGCATGGTGAACAAAAGAACAATGGATTAAACCCAGATCTATGACTGGGGGTGAATGTTTGCATTGTTCAGTATTCTGTCCATCATCCTTTTGTGTTGCTAAAGTTGCCCTAGGTGGAAAGGGTATACCCAGAAGTGGGTCCCTTGTTCACTGTGCCACTGGATTCAAGCTAGCCTGGCTGATGAAGGGTGATACCATGAAACCAGTTCCAGGATGCTTTTTTGCAGCCCAGGGAAGGCATGCCCTGGCAGTCCAGGCTAGGCTGTTCCCATGGGGAACAGGTCAAGACTGATTTATATATGGCGAGTTCCAAACTGGGGTTGCATGGTGAGCTAAAGAACGATTAATTAAACCCAGATCCGTTACTGGGGGTGAATGTTTGCATTGTCCAGCATTCCGTCCATCATCTTTTTGTGTTGTTAAAGTTGTCTTAGGTTGGAAGGGTATACCCAGATGTTGGTCTCTTGCTCACTGTGCCACTGGTTTCAAGCTAGCTAGGTTGAAGAAGGGTGATACCCTGAAACTGGTCCCAAGGTGCTTGTTTTTGGTCCAGGGAAGACCCGGCCTGCCAGTTCAGTCTGGACTGTTCCCATGGAGAACAGGAACAAGACTGATTTGTACATGACTGGTTCCAAACTGGGGTGGCATGGTGAGTAAAAGAACAATGGATTAAACCCAGATCTGTGATTGGGGGTGAATGTTTGAATTGTTCACCATTCCATCCATCATTCTTTTGTGTTGCTGAAGTTGCCCTAGGTGGGAAGGGTATGTCCAGACATGGGTCCCTTGCTCACTGGGCCACTGGATTCAAGCTAGATAGGCTGATGAAAGGTGATACTCAGAAACCAGTCCCAGGATGCTTGTTTCCAGTCCAAGAAAAACCTAGCCGGGCAGTTAAGCTGGACTTTTATCATGGGGAACAGGGTCAAGACTAGTTTGCATATGGCTGGTTCCAACCTGGAGTGGCATGGTGAGCAAAAGAACAATGGATTAAACCCAGAACTGTGACTGGGGGTAGATGTTTGCATTGTTCAGCATTCTGTCCATCATCATTTTTTTTGTTGCTAACATTGCCCTAGTTGGGAAGGGTATGCCTATAAGTGGATCCCTTGCTTGCTGTGCCACTGGATTCAAGCTAGCCTGGCTGATGAAGGGTGATACACTGATACCGGACCTAGAATTCTTGTTTCCGGTCCAGGTAAGACCTGGGCAAGCAGTTCAAACTGAACTGTTCCCCTGGGTAACAGGGTAAAGACTGATTTGTAAATGGCTGGTTCCAAACTGGGTGGCATGGTGAGCAAAAGAACAATGGATTAAACCCAGATCTGTGACTGGGAGTGAATGTTTCCATTGTTCAGCATTCTCTCCATCATCCTTTTGTGTTGCTAAAGTTGCCCAATGTAGGAAGGGTATGCCTAGACATGGATCCCTTGCTTATTGTGCCACGGGATTCAAGCTAGCATGGCTGATGAAAGGTAATGCCCTGAAACAGGTCCCAGGATGTTTGTTTCTGGTCCCGGGAAGACCTGGCCATTCGGGCTGGACTGTTCCCATGGGGAACAGGGTCAAGACTGACTTGCATATGCCTGGTTCCAAACTGGGGTGGCA
This sequence comes from Pleurodeles waltl, assembly GCF_031143425.1. Taxonomy (NCBI): domain Eukaryota; kingdom Metazoa; phylum Chordata; class Amphibia; order Caudata; family Salamandridae; genus Pleurodeles; species Pleurodeles waltl. The sequence goes on along the minus strand of NC_090443.1, from coordinate 785,334,196 downwards.
CGATAAGCAAAAGAACAATGGATTTAATCCTAATCTGTGACTGGGGGTGAATGTTTGCATAGTCAGCCCTCCATTCATCATCATATTGTGTTGCTTAAGTGGCCCTAGTTGGGAAGGGTATGCCCAGACGTGGGTCCCTTGCTCATTGTGCCACTGGATTCAAGCTAGCCTGGCTGATGAAGAGTGATACCCTGTAACCGGTCCCAGGATGCTTGTTTTTGGTCCAGGGAAGACCTGTCATGGCAATTCAGGGCGGACTGTTCCCATGGGTAACAGGGTCAAGACTGATTTGAATATGGCTGGTTCCATACTGGGGTGGCATGGTGAGAACAATAACAATGGATTTAACCCAGAAGTGTGACTGGGGGTGAATGTTTGCATTGTTCAGCATTCCATCCGTCATCCTTTTCGGTTGCTAGAGTTGCCCTAGGTGGGAAGGGAATGCTCTGACTTGGGTCCCTTGCTCATTGTGCCACTGGATTCGAGCTAGCCTGGCTGATGAAGGGTGATACCTCGAAACCAGTCCCAGGATGCTTGTTTCCGGTCCAGGTAAGACCTGGCTTGGCAGTTTGGACTAGACTGTTCCCATGGGGAACAGGGTCAAGACTGATTTGCAGATGGATTATTCCAAACTTGGATGGCATGGTGATCAAAAGAACAATTGATTAAACCCAGATCTGTGATTGGAGGGTGAATGTCTACATTGTTCAGCATTCCATCCATTCTTATTTTGTGTTGCTACAGTGGTTGTAGTTTAACTTTCTCTTTACAATCTGTGCCTTTGTGACTGTGTGTGGTTGCATATTGGAGCTGGTGTTCGATTGTTGAGTGTGATCGGAGGTTTGTGGTACCCCTTTTGCTATGTCCTGTGTGATTTTGTGTGCATTTTGTCCAGTTTTGTAATTGTACTGTGGGGTGTCTGTCCAGAGTTGTTCATTATTTGGGATAGTTGTGTTAAGTTAGTGGGGTTAAGATTCCATTTATTTTGCATCATATTTTATTGGGAGGAACTCATTACATTTGTCGCCATGTCTGGCAATGGGAGGATGAGCAGATGAGCGTGGAGGATTCATTTGGCTAGTTGCACACTGCCTGCCAATGATGCTACAAATGGGTGGCCGGATGATCCTCGGCTACCGGACAGAGGCCAGGTGACTGCTGTGTGGCAATGTGCTCCACCACCTAAGGCATGTCTACCAAACAGGCCAGAATGACCACCAGCTGAAGCATTGCTGGGCAGATCTGGTGGCCAGGGAGCAGGTTCTGCTAGATCACCTAGGGATCGAGATCGTGGGACTGTTTGTAAGTGTCTCATTGGCATACTATGGACTGTTCACTGCTTTTGAATGACAGTAGCAGATACGTTGGAGTGCTGCATTCAATGCTGGTGAACAGGTTGTATGCAACCGGTATGTAGAGTACTTGACCCAGTTCAGGCCTGGAGTTCATATGTCCAACAATGATAGCAATGCAGATCAGATGTGTGATGAGTCCTGGACAACCATCACAAAGGCATACATTTCAGAGCCCATAGTGTCACCTGTGCACCGGCATTGTGTCATGTATGAAACGCTAAGGCACCGCCACCATACCATTTTTCCCAGGATTGTATCAACAAAGTGGCGCAATGCATGCATAGTTCAACTAGTCAACATTTCACGCATACGAGCCCCCCCAGCCATTATGTTTGCAAAGGGGTTTACCTGCCTTAAGGGGGCAATGAATATGGTGCATTTGATTCCATTAGACAACTGTGCCACATCAGTCAGTAAATAATCAACACATGATCATTGCAGACATTCAAAAGAGCCGCACTTCAATTACAAAGCGCCTCTGCGTGCCTTTCAAGACTAGCCTAAGTACTAGAGTGGTAAGTCTTGCAAAGCACCAGGGTAGTGTCACTTATTTACTACACAACTCCCCCTTACACCATGTTGTGCTGTTTTGTATAGATGGCCCACACATGGTTTTGTCAGGGGTGTGCTAAGAGGCACACTTTGTGTGGGGCAGCACTAGGGGCCAGATTCATGAGAGGTTTGCACCGCCCTTGCATCACTGTGTGACGCATTAGCAGCACAAAAGTAACATCAAACACGTGATTTGTAATTTAGCTTTGTCCTATTGGCCCCTTTGTGTCATTAGGCAAGGCCATGTAAGGGAGATTGAACATGAGTTGGGAAGAGAATACTGGCAGTTCCATGTTCCAGTTGATGTTCTGTCACAGACAGCCTCTACCACCCTCATACCACACACATGTGCAGAGTCTGTTCCACTTGCCTACAACTCCTCACTGACAGTATCAGGCTGCACTGAATCAGCCCCATCTCTGCCACATCACTCACTAACCTGCAACACCAGATGCATCCTCTGACCACAGAGCAAGGGTGTCTGTGTTGAGCGCTATTTCTATGCCAATGTACTTCTCCCTCACTAGATTGACAATAGTGTACAATGGCAACAATGGCAGGTCACCCACTATTTGCAATACATACATGTCACAATGCAGTCAATGTGCAGATAGGTAAACCAACTGCATGTGAGTCCACTGCCATATCAATTCCTTAAGTGTGTCTGCCTTGTTATGGCACACACATTTAACTCTGTTTATTGCAGGGTGTGTAATGCAAATCCCCAACACCTTGCAATATCCACACAATCCCAGGGTAGTAGCATGCCTGTGAGCTGTGATGATGACATAGTTGTTTCCTACATCTGTTGCAGGCAAAAATGCCATGGGTGTGACAATGGTCCTGCCACTGCTACAACAATAGCATGCCACTCAGATGGAAAATACTTGACCAAACAGTCCCATTTAGCAATGGAGGTGTCATGCCCACAGACAGCTGTAGGACAATGCCACATATAAATGTTACAGGTTGTAGCACCACAGAAGTCTCTGGCCCAGTGCCAGTGTTCAGATGTGTGGCTCTACCTCACTTGAGTGTATGTGTCATTGTGTGATTGTAGTGGTGTGTCTGTTGCACTGATTTCCATTAGGATGACTAACTCACTCCTTTCAACTAGTTCACATTGAAATTTGTTGTCCACTCGCAGTGACTATGATTTGACACTAAGCATGGTTTATCATTCATGTCTTACAGGTGGACCAACCCCCTACTCAATTGGAGAAACTGGCATGCTTTGAAGACCCTGATTCACCCAGTAAGTGTGAGACTGTGTGTCCTGTGACATAGTCCAGGGTTTGGTGTGAGTGAGTCATGTGTGTTGAATACAATGCCAGATGTGATCAACTTTCCAATGATCGGACATCATAGTAGGCTGGATGGTGATATCATGGCTGTAGGAAAGTACCATCTTTCTTGGCATGTTATCCCAAATTTTACATGTATGTCAGTATGTTTTTGCCTGTCTCACTGGGATCCTGCTAGCCAGGACCCCGGTGCTCATAGTTTGTGGCCTAAATGTGTATGCCTGTGTAGTGCCTAACTGTGTCACTGAGACTCTGCTAATCAGACCCTCAGTCCCCATGCTCTCTCTGCCTTTACATTTGTCACCATAGGCTAGTGACTACATTTACCAATTCTAAATGGCATACTGGACCCCCCCTTATAAGTCCCTAGTATTTGGTACCTGGATTCCCAAGACATTGGGGTTCCAGGAGATCCATATGGGCTGCAGCATTTCTTTTGCCACCCATAGGGAGCTCAGATAAACCCTTACACAGGACTGCCATTGCAGCATGCGTAAAATAACGCAAATCTTATTTAAAAGCCGTTTTCACTGCACTTAAGTAATGAATACGTCACAAATATGTCTAACCTTCACTTGGTGAAGGTTGGGTGCAAAGTTACTGAGTGCGAGGGCACCCTTGCACTAGCAAAGGTGCCCCCACATAGTTCAGGGCCATTTCCCCAGACTTTGTGAGTGAGGGGACATCATAACAGACGTGCACTACATATGGGTCAATACCTATGTGTAGCTTCACAATGGTAACTCCGAATATGGCCATGTAACATGTCTAAGATCATGGAATTGTCCCCCCATTCCAAATCTGGTATTGGGGAGCCAATTCCATGCATTCCCGGGACTCCACCATGGACCCCCAGTACTGCCAAACCAGCTCTCTGAGGCTTGCACTGCAGCTACAGCTGCTGCTACCTCACAGACAGGGTAGCCCAGTCCCAGGAAGGCAGAGCAAAGCATTTCCTCTGAGAGCTGAGAGCAGGGTGTTACACCCTCACCCTTTGGAAATAGATGTTACAGGCTGGGGAGAGGTAGCCTCCCCCAGGCTCTGGAAATGCTTTGAAGGGCACAATTGGTGCCCTCCTTGCATAAGTCAGTCTACACCAGTTTAGGGAACCCCAGTCCTCTTCTGGTGCAAAACTTGACAAAGAAAGGTAAGTGACCACTCCCCTGTCCATCACCACCCCAGGGGTGGTGCCCAGAGCTCCTCCAGTGTGTCTCAGACCTCTGCCATCTTGTTTTCAGAGGCGTGAGGACCATTTGGAGGCCTCTGGGTGGCCTGTGCCAACAGGTGATATCAGAGACCCCTCCTGATAGGTGCATACCTGGGTAGGTAGCCAATCCTCCTCTCAGGGCTATGTAGGGTCTCTCCTGTGGGCTTCTTTCAGATTACGACTTGCAAGAATCCACCAGGACTCCTCTGCACTTCTCTCTTTGACTTCTGCCAAGGATTGACTGCTGACTGCTCCCGGACGCCTGCAAAACTGCAACAAAGTAGCCAGAAGAATACCAGTGACATTGTAGCGCCTAATCCTGCCGGCTTTTTACTGTTTCCTGGTGGTGCATGCTCTGGGGGCTGCCTGCCTTCACCCTGCACTGGAAGCCACAAAGAAATCTCCCGTGAGGTGACGGAATCTTCCCCCTGCTGCAGCAGGCACCAAACTTTAGCCTCACCGGTACTCTGGGTCCCCTCTCACCTTGACGAGCATGGCCCCTGGAACACAGGTGGTGGACTCAAGTGACCCCGACTGTCCAGAGGTCCAACTGTCTGAATTTGGAGAAGGTAAGTCCTTGCCTCCCCTCCCCTGACAGTAATCCTGTGCACCGTGTGATCTGCAGCTACAAGGGCTTCTGTGCACATTTCCAAGAAATCCTGCATGCACAGCTGAGCCTAGGTCCCCAGCACTCCGTCCTGCAATGCTAAGCTCCCTGAGTTGACCTCCGGTGTCATGGGGCCTCTCTTTGCAGTGTTGAGACAACTGCCGTGTTCAGTCTTCTTGAACCTGTGTTGAAGGACTCCTACGGGTGCTGCCCTCCTTCCAGTGGGCTCTCTATGTTGCTGACGGCCCCCTCTGTCTCCCCTCCTGAGTGGCGGCATCCTGGTCCTTCCAGGGCCCAGGCAGTCCTTTTTTTCTTTAACCACAACTCTTGCAGGTATCAAGGCTTGCTTGCGGTATTTTGCTGAGGAAACCACTCTGCATCCACCAGCATACCATGCAACATCTTCTGCACAAAGCAGAAATGCCTACCTCACTCCGTTGGTGCAAGACCAGCATCTTCTTCCAACCGGAGGCAACCATTTTCCACCTTCATCCGGAGTTTAGTGGGCTCCTGCCCCCCCAGGACACTTTAGCGACTCTTGGACTTGGTGCCCTTTCTTTACAAGTCTTCAGGTCCAGGAATCTGTCTTCAGTGCTTTGTAGTCTGGTGTGGTCCTTGCAAAATCTTTTATCATGACTTTAGTGTATTTTGGGGGAAATAGTAGTACTTTACTCCTGCTTTCCTGGGTCCTGGGGTGGGGTTTCCTTTACACCCTTGGTGTTTTCTCACACTCCCAGCGACCCTCTACACACTACACTTGCCTACGGGTGCATTTGTGGTTCGCATTCCACTTACTTAGTATATGGTTTGTGTTGCCTCTAGCCCTGTTGCATTCTGTTGTGTTTTACAGTGTTTGCACTACTTTCTGACTATTTTACTTACCTGATTTGGTTATTTGTGTACATTTTGAGTATGTTACTTACCTCCTAAGTGAGTATATCCCCTGAGATATTTATGGCACACAGGGCCTCATTTCAACCTTGGCGGTCTTTTTTCAAGACCGTTGAGGTACCGCTGTGCTGAAGACCGCCAGTGCAGGCGGTTTTCCGCACAGTGCATCATGGCTGCTGGCAGCCATCCGCCCTTTTTCGGACAGAGAGCCCCCAGCAGCCATACTGACTGTCTTCCGGGAAGTGGAGGCTGCTCCACCTCCACCGCCCCGCCATCAGAACACCGCCCACCGAATCCCAACACAGGATTGGGTGTGGCGGTGTTCTGGTGACGGGGAGCTGGCAGCGGAGCAGCCCCCATGGATCCCGTTCCCTCCTGGAGGATCACCGTACAAGGTAAGGTGATCGTCTGTTAGGGGAGGGGGGTGTTGTGTGTTGTGTGTGTGCATGGGGATGTGCGTGTGAGTATGTAGAGGGGGTGTGTTAGTGCGTGTATGCATGCAGGGTGTGTGTTGTGTGTCTGGAAAATGTGTGCAGGTTGGTCTGTTAGCATGTCTGTTTGTATGTGTGTGGGTTTGTGTTGTAGTGTGTGTGTGCGTGTAGGGGTGTGTGTGTGTTTATGTTGGGGTGGGGGTGGGGAGGGCGGTGTGTGTTTATGTTGGAGTTGGGGGTGGGGAGGGGGGCCTGCCATCTTTGAGGGTAGTAGGGGGGTCAGGGGTGCGGGGGGAGGACTCGGGGTGGGGGAGGGGAGTGTGGGGGAGACCCCTATCAGTGGCAGGGAAGGAATTTCCTGGCACTGATAGTGCCTACCGCCATGGATTTCGTGGCGGTTCCAAACCACACGAAATCCATTGCGGTAAGCAGAGTCCTGATACCGCTGGAGGTCTGGTGACAGCCGCTGGGCTGGAGACCGAAGTCTCCATCCCAGCGGTCGTCACCGCCCTGGCGGTCGGAGTGGAGAAGTGGTGGATGACCATGGCGGTAATCGCCATGGTCATAATTCCATTTTTTTTCCGCTGGCCTGTTGACGGTATTACCGCCACTTCTCCCCTGCCCGCCAGGGTCGTAATGAGGGCCATAGTCACTGAATTAAAGTACCTTTATTTTTAGTAACCCTGAATATTGTCTTTCTTATGATATAGTACCTATATGATGTAAGTGGTATTGCATGAGCTTTGCATGTCTCCTAGTTCAGCCTTGGCTGCTCTGCTATAGCTACCTCTATCAGCCTAAGCTGCTAGAACACTACTACACTCTACTAATATGGATAACTGGACCTGGTATAAGGTGTAAGTACCTTTGGTACCCACTACAAGCCAGGCCAGCCTCCTACAATGGCCCATTTTAAAGAGCCCCAAGCACCACCAGACGGTCACGTCTCGTGAGGCTCGTGGTGTGCAATGGCCAGCATCATGTATAAAAGGTGGTGACAAGTCACATGTAGGGCCATATGTAACTAAGAAAGACACTGCGAGAAAATTGGCAGTGGCTCACTCTGTCATTTTCACAACACAGGGATGCACCGTATTTAATCGTATACAGTGCACCCCTGTGTTGTCCCCTGTGTTGTTGCTAAATTTGCAGTCAAGCCCCAAAGCAGCCACCCTTGTGCCATGGAGCACGGATGGCTATGTTGAGAGGGGGGTTAGCTGTTGTGCAGGAGGGACACCCTCCTGAACAAAATAGTATCTCCAAATGTGATTTGCTCATACTCTGCGTGTTGCAGAGTGCAGCATGCACAGAAAGAGCAACAAACTTGGGGATATGCAAACTTTTCTCCTCATTGCACCCTGCTAATGCCACCACTGGCATGGCCAAATTTGCTCTGACTGAGGTGTAAGTAGACTTCAATATCTGGGGCAGTGTGATTAGCTGCAATGGACATTGCTGTGGCACAACCCCAGCAACACCCATTGCATTTAGACACAGTCCCAGATTAACTGATTTGCTCACACCAGAGTCAGTGCCAAATTCAGCACACACCCTAAGGGTGGACCTTAGCAATGCGCAATAAGGATGAATACTCATATGCATCCTCCACTTGGGATCTTTCAATGGCTGATTAATTAGGCAGCACACATCTATAGTGTATCCTCTTTCTCGGTTACAGTATAGTGTTGGAAGGTGTCCCTTCCGGCACACAATCAAACTTCTTCTCATCACAGCCAACTATGCACCATGGGGCAAAGCTCCCTGGATTCACGTATGTATGCAATATGTTCCCAAGCATAGGTGACAACACAGGGGTGCACCATATTGATTGTAAATTGGTGCATCCCCGTATTGTCATGAAGGTGGAGGACTGGGCTGGTAATTGTCCCCCAGTATGGTGCTCCATCTTTTGCACTGCATGTACGTTTGATTTTTTTGGAATGTCTTTGGGCCTTTGGCTTGTATGCAGGTCAAAGCACAACGTGTGCTGGCATGGAACTGTGTGTGAAAGGAATAGTTATGGCAGATCCTGTATTGATGGGTGTCTACACCTGGACACATGAATATATATGCAATTGACCTATGGATACCAGCTTCCTAGTTGGCAGCCCTCCTAACATATGGTCCATTTCTTGACTCCATGTATGAGTGGTCAGGCCTTGGTGGATGACCAGGACTGTTGAGGTGATGGATAGCATGGCCATCCCCCCTTAGGCTCAGGGGGAGAGGAATACTAGATCTGTAGGTAGATGTGATGTTCACAGTGTAGGTGACAGTTATGTTGATCAGGCTTGCATGTGCACCTATGAACTCTGACCTCTTATGGTTGCCAACAGCATCCCCTCCTCCCAATGACATGTCCAAGTTACTGATGATGTATGGTTGGAAATAGACACAGATGAGGAGGAAATTTGGGCCTGATTGATGAAAAATTATTGCCGCCTTTGCATTATGTTTTTGATGCAAAAGCGGCACAAACTTACTAAATATAAGTTTACTTTGTAAGTTTGCATCGCTTTAGTGTCAAAAATATGATGTGAAAGCAGTGCTGACATAACATTTATCAGGGCCTTTGTCTTTTCTGGAATATGAGTTGGAGTACATGTGTAATTAGATGTATCAGTATAAGCTAGCATTCTGTAGAGGCTCCACCCAGTGCTGACACTGATGTTTGGTTGCCTTCATATTAGAGCTGCCAACATGACAAATGAGGAGAAGCGTGAGTTCCAGAAGAGGGCAGTATGGTACCGCCTCATCCTGGCAGTGGGGTCTGGGTACAGATGTATGGGCCGTCACTTCCAGCCAGAGAAGGCTACAAGGGAATGGTGGGTATTCCCACATGGGGCCCCCACACTGCCTAAAAAGGCTCAGCAAGCTTCAGGCTCCTTAGCAGTGCAGGAAGGACACAGCTAGAACCACCCCAATGACATTGGCTGCAGCAGTCACCACACTAGTGTAACAGCCCACACCACCTGCTGCCATTGCAACACAGTTGCTGCAGGATCTGCAGAGGGACGAGCCCCTCCTTCTTACACGTTTGGACAGATTGGAGGAGGAAGTTTCAGGCAACAACAAGTTATTAAAAAACATCAAAAATAAGCTAAAAAAGGCCACACTTTGACTGCTATGTGATTTGCCACCTTTCAGTTCAGTCCCTTCCCTTATGATGTTATTGTATATTTTATTGTGGGCTTCAGAGGATTATTGTAGGTTTATAGAGTAGTTAGGATAAGTATTGTGGGGGGTTTCTACCTATGCGGTTATTTGTGGGTGGTTGGGTGGGGGGGGTCATGTTTGGGTATCTATGCGTTTTGTAAAAAGAAATATCAATAAAATATATATTTGTTTAGGATTAGTTAGTATATGTGTAGTATTAGTATTTATTGTCCTGTATGTGTCTTGTAACATATGGTGGGTGGGGTGGCCAATGTTTAGAATGTGGTGTTCAATGTGTACGTTACGTTTAGCAGAGGGTAGATAGCTTTAGTTGTTGGATAAGTATAGCTAGTATAGGTTAGTTTAGGATAGGGTAGATTTTAGTTTTTTTTTAGGTTACTGGAATTTATAATAAACATTTTTGCATTCTCCCATGTAATTTGTGTAATATGATTGAGTCTCAGGGTCTTCCCATGAGTGCACAGGAGAAATTGGGGGTTGGCCGAGGGATTCAGTCCTGTCTTCAAATACCTCTCTTAACATGTGTGTCACCTATTGACAACTGAGCTGCCATCCAGCGTACCCACCACTCATGATGACTACGTCTACTTTGTATTGGACAGGTAGGTCTGGTACTTCAGATGTCATTCTTGAGGTCCTGTGTAGCAATGTTGGAAACTGTCGCACATCTGACAACAGCCTAAATTGGAACTCTATCCTCCAAAACTGACAGGTGGACATCACTAATGAGGTTAGCTACCTATCACATAAGTTAGTTCTTCTGGTACTCCCAGCTGACAATATTGCCCTGGACTTGCTTAACAACCACACCTGCCGTATATACTGAGGGAAGCATACATGTGTTCTTCATTTGTAACATACTCAGTGAATCGCTTGTAGGTGATGAGACCAGCATACACAATTGTCATGTTAGGGACCTTGTGTGTGGCTTTGTGCCCCCACAGTCCTGCACTCTTGTACTGGTATTCTGTGACCAACGACATGGATGCACACATTACAATCATTCAGCTAAGTTGATGGATCACAATACAAGGAGACATGCTGAGTGTGTACAAGGTGTTTATTTACAAGTGGAAGTGTTGTAGTGAGATATTTACAACGTCCAGGTCAGTGACCTCATTTGTGAAGTCCATACATTTGTGACACAACACAAGTCCAAGGTTGATGGACATGTTATGGGGCATTCTTGGGAGTCGAGTCGATGAGTGAGGAGGAACAATAATTGCCAATTGGTAAGTGAGAGACAATGATAGTCTATAGCAGACAGGTCAACAGTGTGTGGGTTAAAAGTGCACATATCCAACTGTGCTAACACTGGCATGATCTCAAGCACAGAACAAAGGAGAACACTGCTCATGTGGCATAGGCTGGTGCTACTGGGAACTCTTACGCGTTAAGGTGATCTGTTCCACATCTTCATCCTCTGATGTGTTTGGTGTTTCCTCTGCCCTTGATGGTGGTGATGAGGAGGTAGAGGGGGCCACACACACTTCAGTGGTTGAAGATGTGGAATCCCAATTCCCGGCAGCTGCCATTTGTGGAACAACATATGGCATCACTACAGCAAGAAGGAGCTGCTGATTTTTCAGGATAGGAGCAGCATCCCGGTGGTAAGCAAACATGTCTGCCCTGAGGGAGGCCTCTTCACGCTGCATGGAGTCCAGCTTGTTCTCAATCACGCTGCTGCCAGTTTGGGAGGGCAGTTTTTGTGGCCTCTCTCTCATGGCAGCTGCTATGTCCCTCAGACACTGCTGGACTCCATGCAGTGGAAAGAGTGTGCCTTGTTTGGCAGCTGTATGTTCATTATCCGTCACAAGGCACATGCACTTTCCCTCTAGGCTGGCTGCCGCATTCTACATCCCCACCTGTACCTGGTTGGCCAGCTCCCGCTGGACTCCTACCACGGTCCTCTGGAAGCTTGTCCATGGGTCCCCAGAATCCTCAGCTGTGTAGGTGCTGCCAGGTTCTACTATTTAGGTGTTGGGTGGGGCATCTGGTAAGGCTGCTACATTGGTTGTCCTCCTTGCAACTGGAGATGGTTTCTGGAGGGATACCAGGACATCTTGGAGGGTCTCTTGGCTGATGGTTGTCAGCTGGTCATCCTGGTCATTGAGGAACTCCAAGTCAGACAGAGCATCAGGAGAGCCATCATCCTTTGCAATGAAATGGTGTAAAAGTGATCTTTCTATGTTGAGGCAGTTGACATGTCAGGTAACTGACTTGCTATTGGGAGCTCAGTGACAACTTATAGCCAAAACACTGTTCTTATACATCATGGGAGCAATTTATCAGCCCTTTGCCCAACCTTAGTGTCACATGAAGGGGAGCCTGGTGGGGCAATAGGCTGTGTCATATTTACTGTGATGTATTTCCTTTTGGTGGCTTGACACCATCTTGTTAATGTAGACCCTTCCTATCCATCCTTTTCCATTTGCATGTAAGGCCTTGCAATGGGTGTTGCAGTGGTCAAGCCACAGAAACACAAATTGAAATATGCCCCTGTCCCAGTTTTACATGTTTTTCATGTACGAGGATGGCACCAACACCTTACACCACACCAGAGATGGCATTACAAAGGAGGTATATTGTTGTTCCTTTGTTTTCTCCTCATGTTGATGTATGTATATCTGTGCTACGTTGCACAGCACACATGGACCTAGCAGATTGCCATTCAGTTTCTAGTTGTGCTGGAAGGTATTCCTTCCTACACAACTATGATCTCCCTCTCAATGCAGCCATCTTTGCACCATGGTGCAAGAGATGACGCACTGTGGCAGTGCAGCTAATTTAACACAGACAAGGGGTGGACCTAGGGATGGCCAGCATAGGTATAATTTGTTGATGTGTACATCATTTTCTACATGACAGTGCCTGATCCCACAAAATAATGAACATAGCCGGTTGGCTGATGTTGAACTTAGATCAGGGCCTCAAGCTGGTTTAATGTAGATTTTGCAGCTAGTTCTAATGGTGCATACATGGACCCTCATTACAAGTCTGGCAGTCCTGTGACCACCAGACTGCCGTTGTCGATATGTCCACTGCCAACAGCGCAGGTGAAAGTGGCACATGTTGTTCATGGGGAATATCCCATGGGCCTATGGCCTGGCACTGGCAGGTTGCCGGCAGCTTGCAGACTGGCAATGCCATCTGTCTTGTAACACCAGACCAGTATTACGATCAGCGCTACCCTCCAGGTATGTTCCCAATTTTCCACCATTCTTTGCATGGTGGTGAAACCCCCATGCAAAGGTTGGGGGTAATGTGGTGTGGTTTCCCCCCTGGATGCCCCTGCACAGCGCATGCACCTGACATGGAGTGTGGATGGGGCCCCATGCCCAGGCCATTTGCGCTTTCCACTGTCTGATTTGCAGTGATAAGAACAGCATGTCCTGTCACACTCAATGCACCCCAAGATTGGTGCTGTAGTGGTAGCTGCCCCACAGAGCTGACATGAACAGACAGATTTCCACACACCATCCCAGTGTGTAACTCATGCTACCAACCATAAAGGGTACATTGCACTAGCAGTCTTACCACCACCAGACTTGCCCATGCACCATCCCCGCCCGTCAATGTGAAATTGTACACCATGATGTTCTCAGACATTCACCATATGTTGTATTTATGTGGTTGTTTCCCCATTCCTATGTGTCTCACATGGTTGTGTCAGAGTAGTCCTGGGCTCAGCCTGTATGTGTTGTGACCTACAGATTGCAATCTGTAGTGCATATTTTCTCTAGTGGCACAGTTCTGATCAGCATCAATATGTGTGGCTCCACACTACACCAGTTTAGATACACTGGGTAGTGCCAAGTTTCCTGTGATACAGGGCCACCTTGCAATTCCCCCAGCAGCTGCCTAGTTTACTTTTCACTGCACCCAGAGAGGCATCCTTACTGCATGATGGAGAAGTGGCTGCCTTATGAGGATGTGTTGTTTATGTGTGGGGTGGTGGTGCTTCTGGCACATGCCTGAGTAATGTTGGCTAAGGTTACATTTTATTGTGTGCTGTAAGATGCAGCACACTTATGTTTTGGCAATGGGACAAGGCAGTTGTGAGGAGTTTCTGCAAGGGATACCACCATGACGTAACCCCAGGAATGGTATTGACTGACTTCCTATTGTCTGATGTCTTGGTCGTGTTGGTAGGGTTTGTTTGACTATTTGCAAGGGATGTTGTGATGACACAACCACAAGCACCGTTCTTAGACATGCCTTCCATCCTATGTGCTGCATATGTACATGTTGGTATGTAGCACTGGTGATTAACATATGTCCAGGTTGTATATGTGTTGTGGTGCATGGCACAACCAAAGCGTGTGTACATGTTGCTTATGTTTGAATAGTGCAACTTGATTCATGTGCAATGTGTCCCTCTGCGCTCCTTACACATGCATTGAGTGTGTCCTATGTGCCTCTCACTTCCTACATTTGACAATTTTACATTCATTTCCCCCATGCAACTTACCCTGCATTTGTGGTGGTTCCTGGTAGTATGTGCTGTCCATTCCTGCGATTCCAGTGACCAGTTCCTTCGGGATGACTGCTGCCACCATCTCCTCCATCTTGTCCAGGTCCTTTTGTGGTACTGGACTTCCACCTCCAGTTTGCAGTGCTGTCTTCCCGTTCCTTGCCATTTTCTCCTTTGTCCTTCACTGACAATCATGCCAGCATTTCTTGCACTTGGTTACGGTTCTCATCACCTCTGCCAAACTGTTAATCTTGTCAACTATCTGCTGCCATATTGCCTCTCTCCTGCCAATTGGCAATTTGGAGATGACAAATATTTATTGTTGGTGCTCCGTCACCTCTCTCACAAGGATTTCATGCTCCTCCGCACTGAAACGACACTTGTGCTTTTTCTTCTCCCTTCTCTGGGACTTGTGCGTGTCCTCCTGACTGATTCCTGGTTGTATGGGGTCACCCTGGGGTCTATCTCGGCCTGCTGGTTCCATTTAACCTCTCCTTTGCAAAGTTTCCTGCATTAGCGTCTGAGGTTGACGCTAATGCGGGGTTAACATCGTGCATATCCGTTTGCAACAAATTTACGTGCCATAAAACAGGTCAGAGTCAATTTTGCAGCGTTAACGTCAGTTTGCCTTACAACAGGGCGCAAGGGTTAATGTCAAAATGTTTTACTCTAACCTGTTTTTAGTGCCATCCTACATCATAGTATAAATATGATGCCCAAGTGGCGCTAAAAAATGGCGCTAGCCACTGCTAAACTTTTTGACCCAAAACTGCAGTAGCGCAGCTTTGTGTCAAAAAGTATAAATATGGGCCTAAGTATAAGGTTTTCAGTCTTTGCCACTCCACCCTCTCAAACCCAACATTGAAGACAACCCAGCATTGAGGACAAGACCTCTAAAGTGAGTCTACACTTTTGAATATTTGGGTGTAATTTTGACTGAGCACATTACATGGCAGGCCCACATTGCAAGGTGTGGACTAAAATTAGAAGAAACTCCTAGGGGCTGTTGAAGACAGTTAGGGACTCCCAATACCGCCTTGTTCTCCTGGTCCTACAGATCTATAACCACCTGTCGCTGGGATCCACTTTGTATGGAGATGAACTAAATGGATACAGGGAGGTACCCTGCTTGATTGCAGCAGAGAACCGCTTTAAGCAGCAATTGGTTTGTCTGCCAATAAGTACACCACTCCTCATTTTGCGGATGGATGAAGGACCCTATGGATGTAGGGCTCAAAACTGTTGCTGACATAGCAAGGTTACAGCCTCTTCTGTTTTGGAGGAGGCTTTGGGCAACTCCAGAACTAAGGGGCATATTTATACTCCGACTGCGCCGATTGTGCCCTGTATTTAAACTTTGACGCCCAAGCCTGCGGATGACAAAATTCTGGCGTGTGCGTCATTTTTTAGATGCGACAACCCGCCTTGCGTTAATTATATGCAAGGTAGGCGTTCCCGTCCAAAAAATGGCTTAAATGGCCGTGCGTCGTATTTATGCTTTCGGGCAAATGACACATGGCCGGGAGGCGGAGCCAGAAAATGACGCACAGCCCGATTTGCGTCAAAAATTAACGCCTGGGTCAGGGCAGGAGTTAAAATGGGGCAAACATACCTGTATTTAATCAGAACACACAGAACAAACAGCAGAGCAGCAGAACAGCAGAGCAGCAGCAGGGAGCCATGGAGGTGATTCTAATCCAGCATGCACGTAGACGCAGAGCCCAGCAGCAACAACAGCAGCTACAACAACACCAGCAGGGACCCCAAAGGCAGCGCAGAAGGCAGGAGAGGATATTCCGCCCAAGAACAACCCTTCAGGGCCTCAGGGAACACAACATCATACAGAGGTACTGGTTGAACTTGCAGGCCATTCAGCAGCTGCTGCGAAACATTGAACAGCAGTTGGCCCCAACTTTGGTGACACCCCACACCATCCCAACAGAAACAAAGCTGCTTGCAATACTTCATATGCTGGCAAGTGGCTCTTTCCAAACAACTGGTACCCTGGTTGGCAGAATATCACAACCATCATTCTCTGCCTTTTTGCCAAAAGTACTGGATGCCATCATTCGACTGACACCCCGTCACATCTGCTTCCCTAACACACTGCAGAAGCAGCAGGAAACAAAACAGGGGTTCTACGCAATCAGTGGCTTCCCACACGTCCTTCGTGCAATCGACTGCACACATGTACGCCTTGTGCCGCCTGCTGCAACTGAACACCTCTACCGCAACAGGAAGCACACACATTCCATCAACGTGCAGGCCATAGTCGATCACCAGGGATTGATCACCAACATCGTGGCTAAATATCCTGGGACTGTACATGACTCATACATCTTCCGTCACTGCACCATCAATGAACACTTCCAGGATGGACAGTATGGCAATGGACTACTTGTTGGTAAGTACAAAAACCTACTTATATACACACTGCACAGCAACCCTCTAGGACACACAACACATACACCACAACAGCAACATGTCAAAAGGAACACACTGAGGTCCTGACATCACTAGCAATGTTTCTTAAGTCACCATTGAACCTGTTACACATCGGAAATTACTGTACAGCCTAATGTTAAGACGTCAATGAGTGTGGTTGCCTAAATGTCACCTTGCAAATTGTAAGTGTCCCAATGACCTTTACATTAATCCAATGCATAAGTTTCAAGGTATGGGATGTCCAGGGTACTTTGATATGAACCTGTTAACAACACTTTCAATTTTAACTGTGCATGGAACTATCATCTCACACCCAGTGAAGACACACGGACACCTGTATCACAAGTCACAATGCTAGGGAGGGCACACTGTACTGCAAATCCCAAAACATACTGCTGACAAACGGTTAGCAGACAAACACTCGTTCAGCCAAGGAAACAACACAATGCAGATGGTACAGCCTACAAGCATAGGATGTCACATTAGTACACAAAAGAGTCACAAACAACACAAGACAACTACTGCCATGAAAGGTCTTTTCAATAGTGCCAGCTACATCAACATCATCCCATTCATTTTCTCTTGCAGCTGATCAGGGTTATGGCATCCAGCCATGGATTATGACTCCATTTGGCAACCCAAGTACAGCTGCAGAGCGTGCCTACAACGAGGCCCATAGGAGGACACGCAGCATTGTCAAGCGGACCTTCGGCATCCTCAAGTCAAGGTTCCGCTGCCTCGACATCACCGGTGGTAGCCTCCTATATTCCCCGAGATGGTCTGTAGGATCATCCTCACATGAGCAATATTGCACAACATTTGCATCAGAAGAAACATTCCCCTCCTGGAACCAGAGCCACACATGCCTGAAGAGGAGGAAGAGGAGGATGCTGGCCTGCAACAGGAGGGGGAACTACAGAACACAGCTGCTGGTATACGCAGGCGGCAACAGATTGTAAATAATTTCTTCTGAATATGATCACCTTCACCACTTTAGTTAACTAATTTAAATAAACATCTATTCTAATCACCATATCATGGTCTGGCTATTCCTTTTTGCACACTTTCATCTCTACAGAATAAGAGTGTTGCCTCATGGAGCATTGCTGAGATACTGAGTAGGACACGGAACATCCCAAAGCTAATGTGATGCCTAACATACAATGGTCACATACACACACACTCTTAATGACATATATCATGTACATATCTCCTTTGAAGGCCAATAGCAGAGGACCACAACTATTTCACACATACATGTTGAAAGCAAGGTCCAACGCAGCATATGGGACACAACTATGACACCAACACTCAATAAGGTGAAAACAAGCCTCATACTTGAGGCAGTCAATGTGCTTTGGCATCACTAACAGGAATGTCTGACAAGACCCTTGACAGCAGTTAGTCCAACTGCATCCAATATTTGCAAGGAATATCTGTGACTAGAGTTCCATAGAAGCAGAACATAGACAGCACAAGTGCCACACATATGACATGCATTGTGCACATAACATTCCATGCACATGTCAGCCCATTTCCTAACTCCTGACACACCCATGCACCTGGTCACAACCCACCTGTCGGAAGGGGTCCCTGGAATACTAAGATGTGTACCCTGATAATACCTCCTCTACACACACAGACCAACATTAGCAAACCAGTGTGCTACACCCTTTCATAAGGTATGCCATTGTCATATAACATCTGACTGCATGGATGTCAGGTCAATTTATACACTGTCTTCTAGTTTCAAAGCCCTGTTAGCACATGTTGATTGCTTCCCCTTGTGAACATGTATGTTGGCCCTTAGAATGCAAGTCTCACCTACAGGACTGGTGAGAAACAGATACAGCCCACACCTGTGATCACCTCCATGCACACCACTCATTTAAAAAAGCACTGCCCCGGATGATGCCTGGAACAGCATAGGAGTTGCCATTATGTCAAATACACCATCAACCATTGATACTAATTAAGCCGTGTAACACAGCCCTTGGGTTCATTTGTCACCTTCAAAAACACAGGACGTACACAGTTTGACATGTCAACTGTTTAGTTTGTCCTCCAAACAGTCTCAGTCAGACCACTGATTATGTATCTTGTCCAGTAGCTGGCTCCTGAATCACCTTGCATTCTGTCAGCCGGACTGGCAACTGTCTGTGCATCACACTAAAGTATCCCTGTGTCTACATATGAACCACACCTGCATAAGAAAACCTCCCATTCATCAGGGGGCATTGGACATGGGCTTCTTCCATGAATACCCAAATACATTGTATAGCATCATCTGCATTTTTACTGTACCATTTGAGTTACATCCTCTTGGAAATGCAAAATCCATGGCCCATCCCTTGTCTGGGTTGCATATATGCATGAATGACAAAGTGTGACAGTGTCCCAGGGTCATAGGCAGGGATTAGGTACAGGGCTTTCAGCACAACCAGCAACCTCAGATAATGTCAGTGAATAAAACACAAATGTCAGAACCATGACAGTTCACACACAGCATCACAGTGCGCACAACATAGTGATGGGCCGTGTGTGGTATATAGCTGCGAGAATAAACAGCACAGAGGCTATGATGTTCCCAGATGCAGTGGGAAGTGCAGAGGCCAACCTGTGTACAAATGTTGTAATGACACCTGCCGGAACATGACACCGGAGACATTATCTCACTCAGCACACCAAGGTTGCCCTTGTTGACTGTCTTATTACACGTCTTTAGTGACAGGGTGGGACCATCCACATGTCCACATTTACTTTACTCACATTGATCAACCAAGGATACTCAGTAGTTACAGGAATAGCTGCCACTGACTCATGATGAGTCCTGGTCCGAACTGTGACAAATTATACCCCAAACAATCTACAGGATCATCATTGGACCACACACATGAACAAGACACCTATGTGCAATTGATCACTGGAAATATGTGGACACGTGCTGTCTTGTATGCTGGTCCACCACAGCAACTTGATAGTTGGGGCTTACTTCTATGGCCTAAACTGTGGTGTCATCATATATATGAGATTGACCCTTGTCTGTCTGTCCAAACAACATGGTACCCACTTCCTCAATGAATGTGTATGACTCACTGTGGTATTCATCAACTAGTGCCTAGGAAGCTCTTACCAATACTCTAGGACATGGATTTAGAAAATGTGGACCATTGACATGAACATGCGTCTGCCATCCATCTGGTGCATGCTATGTCACATGTGGTGGCTACGTGACCCTAATACTTGGAAGTATACTTCACGGGTGTTGTTACATGTATGACCAACACATGCCCTTGCTCATTTCAAATTTGATTTGCATCTTAGGATTGGACACATGAACGTCACATTCATACAACCATATGTACAATAATGCATCATGTGATATACACACACACTTGGTCAACCAACACATTAGTTGTCAAAGCACACACTTTGAGCCAAAGGCATTTAGGTATTGTACATATGTGCGTCACAATGCTATCCTCTCCTCATGACAAACATGCACAATTTGTGCCACACATATATGTAGGCCACACTTATGACCATCTATGACGTCAGCCAACTGTGAACATACTGTGAAGGGTGTAGTGGATGATGTTCCGCTGCAGTATGATGTCACACATGTGAACATACACCATCAACACCATACTGTCTTCAATTAGCCAATCTCTGATGTGTTCCAAATGTAAAATAACCAAAAAACAAGTAAAAATGCCCCAAACCAGTTAATGCACTGCAATTTTGACGTCCCTAGCGGTGTGCGTCATTTTTTGTTTGCCAAAACTGTATTTGCGTCATTTTTTTTGCTGCACAGGAGTGAAATTTAGCCCGCATCCAGATATTTGTACAGTCCATGTATCATTATGTGGATGCGGGTTAATATTCACGTCTGTGCGTCAAAAAAAATTACGCAAATACAGTTTTGTGCAACAAAAAATTAAGCATAATGCGAAAAAGGCGGGCCTTTTCATACAGGAAGTGTTGTAATAGGATATCCAGTTTACAGATCATGTACAGTGGGTGTACTTTCACTTTCACTTTGCAGTCTATGATCCTTCTAGACTGTGTGGCTGTGTAGAGAGTGTTGTTCAGAGAGTTTGTGCTGTATTTGTCCTGTGTGCAATCTGTAAAGTCCTTTTGTGAATTAAATATTGTTTGTGTATACTGTACTACTGTGTTTTGTCTACATTTGTCCATTTATCTTTTGTATTTCTTGTTTGTGGGAGTCTGTTGTGGGTAGTGTTAGTTTGGGGATAGTTGGGCTCTTTTAGTGTTTAGGTTTACTTTATTTCTGTCTTTTTACCCCTACTTTCACCCTTTTCCCCTTTCTATTTCTTTTACCCCTATTCCTTATCTTCAACTATAAGTATGTCTGGTAGTCCACGTCTTGGCAGGATGGGGGAAGAGGAGTTGGGGGGGCTTCATCTGGCTGGTGACACATTTCTTGCCGCTCATGATCCAGGCAGGGTCATACAGGGGTACCCGACAGAGGCGGCAGAATCCGGTGGGGAAAGGTGCTGCATCACCTGCAGCGTGTGTATGCCAGCCAGAGGAGTGACCACCAGCTGAAGCACCGGTGGGCTGACCTCATCACCAGGGAGCAGGATCTCTTGGACCACCTGAGAATCATGATTGGTGGCACTGTTGGTGAGTACGACAATTGTTAATGTGCACGATTAAATGCTCTGTAGTGACATCAGTGGATTAGTGCCATGCCTGCCAGCTAACTTGATGACTGTGTGTAATGCTGGGGAAATATAAGGGGATCATTGATGCACTATGGCAAGTATCACAATTGCTGGCTGTCAGGTAGCACTTGCTCAGCAAACTTACAGGTAACTTTACCATGAAGGAAATTGGTGTGGCCTTTTTGTCAGCACAGCTAACAAAATAGTAGCCAATCATGTCTATGTGGGGTATTATTGACAGAGAAGTACAGATGTACCAACATTTAGGCCAACTATGTTGACACAATTGCTAGACTGACTTTAGAATCACTACATGATGCTGAAAATGAGTGCTGCCTTCACGTCAATTGATAATAGCAAAGTGGCTCAAACATTGGTCTCATGTTAGTCTGGTGAGTGTGGAAGGAAAGCGTTCACAGAAGTATTATGAATGTGTGGGATTATTTGGTTTCTTGATCTTTTTGGATTCATGTCAGTTCAGGATTTTAAAACATTGTGAAAAGGTGTAAGGTGCCCTCAGCTAACATCTTAAGATGTTTGTTGGAATTAGTTGAGCCACAATCCAAATATGGATGGCAGTCCAAGTGTATGCACATGGCTTCACATCTCCATGGTTAGTGCAAATCACCATAGCTGGGCCACATCAACTGACTATACTGTAACAACAGGATGGCTTACAGGAGTCCCTGCCCCTCCCTCTGTACATTGGGCCTATGTGCAATAAATGTGTCATGGCCACAAGGCATGTTTGACTGGTAATGCAGTCCTCAAGTAACCAGGCGTTGGATGTTTCTCTTGGATGCACATGATGAGACGATTACACTCCATATTTTTTAGTGCTCACCAATTATGGAGCAAGTTTGCAACCACATGATAGTTAGGGCCAATGTATGTGTGCAGATATGTGTGTAACTGTCACAGGAGACCCATGCTATGTACAAGTTGGCCGTGAAATATCAGATGCAGTACCATCATGTCTGACTGGCTGCCATGTCCTTATTCAGCCTACACATTGTAAATGATTATGAAATTGTTGCACTGTGCACAGATTTTAAGCACATTTCTTCCTTCCATACCTTACAAGTGGACCGGCACCCTACACTGTGGGAGAGGTGGCGGCATTTGAGGACACCGACCACTCCAGTAAGTGCTGATATGTCTGTTATGTGTTGTGTTTGCTGGTTATGGACTCGTGTGAGTTGGACGCATAGCAAGGTGTGATGCGTTGGGCAAGTTTTTCACTTGTTCCATGAGTGGGAATGCAGTTCTCACATGTTTTGAGTTTGCCAATGCGTATCCAATGGTATCATTTAGGGATTGTAGGACATCCCTGTAGGCCCCACTGTGAGTACAGGGGATAGTCATGTGTCTGACACTTGTATTACCAAGAGTCGCACTGGACGTCAGCCCCTATTTAGTGAGCCTGTCAGACCCACATTCTCTAAGATCAGTGGAGCTAATAGCTTCCCAATGGACATCTGCTTCACTATTTACCTACGTAAGTTTGAAACAGCAGGTAGAACCTAGCAGCATGTACTTCCACATGTAGTGCATCAAGTCTGTGGAACCTGAGTGTAATGGCCTAGGTGTGCATGCAATTCATGATCATGGGTGTTCTAGCAACTCTGTGTCTGATGTAAGTCAGGCCTCACTGGAAGTATATGTTGTGTACTAAGGCCCATATTTATACTTTTTGACGCACAACTGCGCCAACGCAGTTGTGTGTCAAACATTTTACCGCCGGCTAACGCCATTCCAAAGCGCCATGCGGGCGCCTTATTTATTGAATGACGTTAGCCGGCGCTGCGGACTGGTGTGCGTCAAAAAAAATGACTCACACCAGGCAGCGCCGGCGTAGGGGAAAATGGAGGTTGGGCGTCCAAAAATGGGGCAAGTCAGGTCTGAGGCAAAATTCAGGCCTCAACCCGATTTGCGCTATTTCTTTTGACGCCCAACCTCCATTGACATGACTCCTGTCTTAGCAAAGACAGGAGTTATGCCCCCTTGCCCAATGGCCATGGCCAGGGGACTTACGTCCCCTGGCCATGGTCATTGGGCATAGTAGCATGTAGGGGGGCCCAAATCTGGCCCCCCTATGCCACAAAAAAAACACGATAAAAAATACTTACCCCAACTTACCTCAACTTCCCTGGGATGGGTCCCTCCATCCTTGGGTGTCCTCCTGGGGTGGGCAAGGGTGGCAGGGGGTGTCCCTGGGGGCATGGGAGGGCACCTCTGGGCTCCTTCTGAGCCCACAGGTCCCTTAACGCCTGCCCTGACCCAGGCGTTAAAAAACGGCACCCATCAGGTTGGGCGCCGTTTTTTAAGGCCTGCCCCCTCCTGTGCGTCAAAATGACATCAGAGTATAAATAAGGGGCACAGGCCTTAAAGTCATTTTTTGGAAGGGAACGCCTACCTTGCATATAATTAACGCAAGGCTGGTTCCCCCTTCCAAAAAATGACGCACATGGTGGAACTTTGATGCCCGAGGGGTCGGACGTCAAAGTATAAATATGGGGCAGGGTTTGCGCCGATTGTGAGTCAAAAATTTTGACGCACATTCGGCGCAAACAGGGTATAAATATGCCCCTAAGTTCTGCATTTCCTGACATGTCTGACCCTATGAGTGCTCTAGGGTTTGCTGACTCCAAATTGTAGATAGACCTTACTTGTGGTGTGTCTGTAGAGACAAACATGTGTGAAGTTGCCTATACACTCCTCGGTGTACATGTTGTTGGCAAATTATAGTTGTGTATCCACCGCCCCCCCTCAAACACGGCCATGGGTTTGTGAATGGTGTACCTAGTATTGATGCTACGAGTAGGTTACACATACCTGTGAATAAGTGACGGTTTGGTTGCATACTAGTATACACACTCAGGTTTGGCACTTGGTACCATACTGGCAAGTCCAGTTACAACTTGCCGACCATGTGGCTTTAGTTTTGCTTTCCGTACACTGACATTTGTAGCCCAGCTCTTGGTGGAGGATATGCAGCATGATTCTTAGATGTTAACTGGCAGAACTCAGATTGCAAGTCAAAGCCAGTTGTTACCCATCTTGTGGGATATGGATGTGCTTTGTGTGATGTCACCTTTGTTGTCTGGCCTGCCATATACTTCCTCAGGGACATTCAATGCTCTGTATCGTGATATAAGGTGTTACAAGTACAGTAGATGTAATGTCTGATTAACTTGCTGTGCCGTTTCACACAATGCAGTTACTAATGTAGCATATCTGCATTTGTCTTCACAGCAGCTAACATGACTCCAGACCAGGTCTGTGAATTTCAGCGTCGGGCCATGCGATACCAGCACATCCTGCTGGTGGAGTCTGGGTTCGGGAGGATGGCCCGGCGATATCGCCATGAACGTGCCTCCGGGGCATGGCGAGCCTTCCCACAGGGTGGGCCTACTTTGCCCATCACAGCCACCACAGCAACAACCACCAATCCAAGCCAGGTGGCCCCACCCACAGCTACCACTGTAGATCCAACATCTGCTGCACTTCCTGGCCCCAGCATAGCCACTGTTGCAGGACAGCCCACACAGACCTCCTCCACCGGTACCCAGACTGCCACTGCTCCAGCTGTTGACCCTGCAGCCTTCAATAGACTTGAAGATAAGATGGACAAAGTGCTGCGCAAGGTGAGCCACCTGAGCCAGGACGTGCGGCACATTAAACGGCTGGTCAAGGATATAAAGAGGACCCTCCGGAGGGCCAACCTCTAGACAGTTGATTTGATGGACATGATACCCTCCCCTCCCTCCTCTTTCCTTGTTCTTATAGTTAGTGGGCTTAGGGGGCTTAGTGTTAGGTTAGTATAGGCTGTTAGTTTAGTTAGTGTTAGTGGGTGGGGGTCCTGCTTGTTTCTTTTTTGACTTATTACATGTGTGGGTGGGTGGGCATGGGCTATGTTGGGGTTCTTGTGTGTAAAAAATAAAATTAAAAAATTACAACTAAAAAATACCCCAAAAATATATATTTGTTTAGGATAGTATAGTATGGCCCATATTTATACTTTTTGACGCACAACTGCGCCAACGCAGTTGTGCGTCAAAACTTTTACCGCCAGCTAACGCCATTCCAAAGCACCATGCGGGCGCCTTATTTATTGAATGACGTTAGCCGTCAAAAAATGGGGCAAGTCAGGTCTGTGGCAAAATTCAGTCCTCAACCCGATTTGCGCCATTTTTTTTTACGCCCAACCTCCATTGACATGACTCCTGTCTTAGCAAAGACAGGAGTCATGCCCCCTTGCCCAATGGCCATGCCCAGGGGACTTATGTCCCCTGGGCATGGTCATTGGGCATAGTGGCATGTAGGGGGGCCCAAGTCAGGCCCCCCTATGCCACAAAAAATAAAAATAAAATACTTACCCCAACTTACCTCAACTTCCCTGAGATGGGTCCCTCCATCCTTGGGTGTCCTCCTGGGGTGGGCAAGGGTGGCAGGGGGTGTCCCTGGGGGCATGGGAAGGCACCTCTGGGCTCCTTCTGAGCCCACAGGTCCCTTAACGCCTGCCCTGACCCAGGCGTTAAAAAACGGCGCCCATCAGGTTGGGCGCCGTTTTTTAAGGCCTGCCCCCTCCTGTACGTCAAAATGACGTCAGAGTATAAATATGGGGCACAGGCCTTAAAGTAATTTTTTGGAAGGGAACGCCTACCTTGCATATAATTAACGCAAGGCTGGTTCCCCCTTCCAAAAAATGACGCACATGGTGGAACTTTGACGCCCGTGGGGTCGGACGTCAAAGTATAAATATGGGGAAGGGTTGCGCCGATTGTGCGTCAAAAAGTTTGACGCACATTCGGAGCAAACAGAGTATAAATATGCCCCTATGTGTTTAGGTTAGTATGTGTTGTCCTCCATGTGTCCCGTCTCATAAGGGGGGTGGGGGTAGATGTTTAGAACGTTTCGTTACATGTGATTAGTAAGTGTAGTTTAGGTTAGTTAGGGGCAGTTGTGGGTAATGAGTAGTCAGGGTAGATTAGTGTAGGTAAGATTTTTCCTTCAGTTTCCTCATCTTTGGTTAGCTTTTAATAAATATTTGGTTACCCCTTAATAGTATGTGTTGAATGGTACTTGATTGTGGGTTTGGATTCAGTGTACATCAATTTTGTACTATAACATCTGTGTCCTATGCTACAAACAAATCCCAACTGAGCTGTACGATTGGCAGCAAGCCCTGAGCTACCTTGCAAAGAGTCTACCCTTTGTTGCAACCACCAATCACAGTTAATATGGTTCCCAATGTGTTTCTGTTGATAAGTGTGTTTTCAAAGTCACTAACAGTGCTTCCAGACATGAAATTGGGGAAACAGTTTTAGGTCTGACTGCAGTGTGATGATCATGCACACCCTTATAAGGTGAGTTCTCATTGGCAATATTGTATTCTTGTCTTCATAACCCTCATACATCAATTGTGTCACAGTTCGGCATGATTACCTATTTGTATGCTAACTCAGACACCTTAATTTATGCAGTTTTTTAATGTTTACTTAGATTAGTGTGGCATGTTTATTGTGCTATTTTTGCATGTTGACAACATTTAGCAGGCACTATTTGATGACTTAGTTATCCCCTGAGGAAGCATTCTTCTGTCCAACACAGCGTGTTGGTGTATGGTTTCTGACTTCTTGAGATTTGTCCCTCAGGATAGGCAGAGTATGATGCAATCATGGTCACTGTGCAGATTTTTCTAACTACATAATATCAGGACAGTTGTATTGACAAGCTACGTAATTTGACAGTAGGCACATTTCAGTTATCTACTGCACACTTGATATGTCACATTACCCAGAGGCAGATTTGTTGTGTAAGTGCTATTTATTGAAAAGTGCTGTAGTGCTATCTGTACATTGTCCATGATTGTGAGTCCATTATAGTGACATCTTCCATTGTGATCCAACACAAGGGTTTACCAAAATGCTTTTGTCATGCTGGGGTTGCTGTTTCAGACAGTGCAGAGAGACAGACTTAGCCAATGAGTAGGAGAGAGACAATCACTGGGCTGGGTGACAAGATATACAGTGATTAGCAGAACAGTGCTTAAGTCCAGTTGTTGTAAGACTGTCATATTTCAAAACGCAGGACTTTGGTAATAGTTGGCCATGTGGCAGGGACTAGTGCTTCTGGGTACTTTTCCTTGTGAATGTGATCTGTTCCATGTCTTCTTCTTCTGATGTGTGTGTTGCCTGCTTTGTCCTTGTTGTTGTTGGTTGTGAAGGGGCAACACACACCTCAGTGTTAGAAGACGTGGAGTCAGACATCCCGGTCGCTTCTCCCTGTGAAGGTCTTAAGGGCAGTACTGCTGCAAGGAGGGCCTGCTGGTTCTTGAGAATAGCATCCACATCACAATGGTAGGCCGCCAGGTCGGCCCTGAGGGGTTCAATGTTGCATTCGTGCACGCGTTGACAGGATTGCTGTTGTAGGTGTTGGGTCAACTGTATTACAGCTGTGCTGATTTCCTTCTGGGTTTTCTGAAGTTCCTGCAAGATAGATGTTAGGGCTTGCATTGCTGCTGCCTGATCTGCAGATGACATCATGCACGAACGCACCCCCTCTAGGCTGGCTGCCATGTTTTGCATCCCCACCCGCACCTCCTTGGCCAGCTCCCGCTGTACTCCCACTACAGTTCTCTCAAAGCTGGTGCCAGTGTCGTCTGACTCCTCAGCTGTATTGGAGCTGGCAGGTCTTACAATTGGGGTGGTGGGTGGTTCCTCTGCGATGGATGCTTGTTCTGTGCTCCTCCTTGTGACAGAAGGTGGGGTCTGGAGGGTTTCAAGGACCTTTTGGATAGTCTCCTGGGGAATGTTTATCGGCTCGTCATCCATGTCATCAGGGAAATCTGGGACAGGCATATCGGCCGGAGATCCATCTTCCTCTGCAATGAAACAGGGTACAATTAGTGTGTCTGTGTTGTGGCGATTTTGATGTGACGTGCCTGCTTTTTGATGAATTCACTTTATGATATTGTTTTGTGTTAATAACTGCAGTCCTTCAGATGGGCATTGTTTCAGGCCTATGGCCCACCGGTGTGTCACATGTATGTTATTGAGTTATTAGACTTGTCAGCCTCATTGCCTCTAGAATTGCCACCTTCTTTTCCTACTCGACCCTCCGTGTACATCCATTCTCATGGTGAGACCTTTCACTGGCTGTGGGTGTTCTGATGACCCTGGCAGCACACTTAACAATCTGGACCTGCCCCAATCCCTGATCGTTCACATCGACTTAAATGTAATTGACATGTGGCATATCCTATGCATGGCAATGTTATGATCCGATATGGATGTTGACATTGTTAATGGTTCCTGCTGATGTTGGGTAATGTGTGTTACATTGGATTGCCCTGATAGTCGTATCAGTGTCCTATTTCCTCCTCTGACTGTGCAGGTGTATTTCAGTGACCAGTTACATGTGTCCCCTCCTCTATGCTGTTGTCTGAGCAGTATGACATTTGGGATGTTGCTTGTTACCCAGGCACAGGATGGACCCTGACATATGCAGCATCGGTGTGTCCTTATTGCTGTGTCGCTCCTATTGTTGTTTACTTCGGCTGATGTTTGTGACAACTATGGGCATTGATATTTGAGTGTACTGGGGCCTTTGTCTTGTTTCTGGGGATTGTTGCAGATGTCATCCTCAACCCTCTAATTTAGGTGTGTATGATCCAGGGGGACGTTACTGCCATTGGCTACTTGAGCTGCACACAGATCAGAGGTGGTAGTGGCAACTGTTGTCGCAGTTACATTCCAGTTGTCGGTTTGGCTAGAGGATTGCTAATAGGACCCTAGTTAATGTAGGAGGTATGTTGGCTGACGAGTGCCAGGATGTAAGTTTGACGTAGTGGCCTTCCCTCCTGTCGTGGCTTTCCCTTTGCTCCATCGTTGGCATGACAGCATGCCCCCATGGGACTGATGTTGGTGTAGTGTAATGGTGTGCCCCAGCTTCTGTCTGTGCAAGCCATGCCCCAATGCCATGCCCCTTTCCCCATGCCACTCCATGTATATGTTGACTTCCATACATTTTGTGGTCGGTATCCCCCCCGCTTGCAGTTAACATTTGTGCATTTTAATTCCCCATGCACCTTACCCTGCATGTGCGTTGTCTCCTGGTAGTCTGCACTGTCCTGTCCTTGAATCCCTGTGACAATCTCCTCAGGGATGACGGCTGCGACCATCTCCTCCATGTGGTCCAGGGCCTCCTGGTGTGCTGGACTCCCCCCTCCAGTCTGCAGTGCTGCCTTCCTGTTCCTTGCCATCTTTTCCTTGGTCCTGCGTTTGCAGTCATGCCAGCGTTTCTTGCACTCGATGACTGTTCTGCGTACTTCAGCCACACTGTTAATCTTGTCGACAATTTGTTGCCATATAGCCTCTCTCCTACTAATTGGCAACTTTGATGTGACAAACAGTTGGTGCTGGTGTTCTGTCACCTCTTTAACCAGAAGTTCCTGCTCCTCTGCACTAAAGCGACAATTTATTTTATTCTTAAAAGTGTCCTGGTTCTTGTGTGGGTCCTCCTGACTGGTTCCTGGTCTGCTGTCATCTTCCTGGGGTCTGTAGTGGTGTCTGGGATCCAGTTTTGGCTCTCCTCTGGTGAAATGGCTGTGTTCGCTGTGTTTTTTTACGCTATTGCGTAAAAATAATGGCGCATATCCGGTTTGCTGTGTCGTAAATCGACCCACAGTCATTACCGCCACGTTAACGTCATTTTCCTTTACGACTTGACGCCGCGGTGTGCGTCAAAAATAATGACTCCCACCTGTTGTTTGCGCCGCCGTGCGTGAAAGTATAAATATGACACCCGCACGGCGCACCAAAATGGCGTTAGCCGGCGGTAGTATTTTGGACGCAAAACTGCGCCGGCGCAGTTTTGCGTCAAAAAGTATAAATAAGGGCCTAAGTTCCTATCAACAGGGATTGGCAGAGGTGTTGCATCTGCCAGTGGTGGGTAATCCTTTGGGTTAAGTATGTGAAGTCTGCACTGACATCTATCAGCCTCACATACCTGTGGACCACTTCAGAAGATGCACATACGATCTCTATTTTGCTTTTATTATCACATGGTTTTATTTTTTGATATGTTTATTTATTTTATCACATGTATCATGATATGAATGTTTATTCCTTCTTTTTGATTTTACCTTGTGCATGTACAGTTTTGCTTCTTTTTGATTTCTGATGGCGAGATTTGCCAATTAAAGATTTTATTGATTGAAAATCACACAAAGTACTAATAATTCTATCAGTCTGGTTTTAATTTTTTTAGATTGCCTCATTTGTAGCTAAAGACACATTTGGGGTACAAACCAGATTTTGATTTCATACTGTCTGCATTCTTTTCAGGTCCAACACCCAGGGCCAGTGAACCACTGTCTGTTACTCAAAATACCTTCACTCCAGACCAGGATCAAGCCTTCAAAGACGATTCAAATTCTGCAAGTCTGGAGGATCGGGAGCAGGCTGGTGCACTCAGTCTGTCTGGGTAGACAGCTCCAGTGAGTCGCACTCCACCCACATCTACACTTCCCACCGCAACTGAATCCACATCTTAGCCTATCAATACTTCCACTTCCTTTGTCCAGAGGAACGTCACCAGTCTTGTGCCCCCAGGTCCTGGCTGCTATTGAGATACCACCAACACCACCTCCACCTAGGTGGATGGGGCACACCCCCTCCAGGGCACAGGGTAGTGGGTGTAGGGGCTTTGGGAGGAAACTGTGGGCCAGCAAAGTGTGGCCACTGGCGTCTTTCTGACCCACACAACCATTTGCCAAATGTGTGTCACCCAGACCACCATTTACCAAATCTTGGGAATAATACAACAGTCCCAAGATGTGATGGGCCAGGTTGTAACTGAGCTCTGGGAGATCAATGAGGTGCAGAGGGAGCTCATTTTGGAAATCTGCAACCATAATAATAACTTGAGCTCCCTGACTGGGGTGATTGTTTTTTACATCTATCACCACGTGTGCAGAGCTTTTCCCATACCCTCTGCCCTGTCTGTGGTCCTTCTACACATGGAATAAGTACACCAATGCCAACCACAGGCATGAAGGCCCTGCCACATGAGGAGCCTGCTGCTCCTACCCCAGTCCCTTCAACGGTGCACCCATTCCTCCCTGGAAGAGACAGTCATCCGGACCACCAGGAGAGGATGGCAAGACCTCCGTCACTACCTCCAAGAGATGCAGATCCTAATTTCCTCCAGTGTGTGTCTAGCATTCACTCTGTGGACTATCATGGTCACACCTTTACCCTTTTTGAGGACAGTTGTATTTTGTACATTGGATCCCAAACAATTTTGATCCCTATTCACAAAGGTAAGTTCAGACCAAAAGTCTAAGTTTACAACTTTTCGGCACTCACAAATGTATGTTACGAGTAGTAACTTTATGTCCGCACTTGGGTTGGATTCTCCACACTCAGACAGTCTCCGCACCTGTTGTAAAGTCTCTGCACTTGGGGCAGAATTTCACACTCAGGGCAAAATGATTATCATTACACACACTAGCACACTGTCAACACCACCTGAAACCATGTAACAAAAAACAGACAAAAACAGCACACATCCAAGGCTCTGGTCCTTCCACACCATCACTGCAGTTGCTAGCACTGTGCTTAGAAAAACTGAAGACATACTACCCCTCAAGAGGAAGAACAATTATACAGAGGGGGAGACCAACATAGTACTTAAGTTCATAGTGAGGCATTACAAAAGACTGCATGGTCTCCATCCCTAAAGCAACAGTACCTCACACAAGGCAGCCATATCGCATCAGGTGGCCATGGCTGTCACTGCATTGAGGGAGGACATATGTACAGTCACAGATATTAAGAAGAAGTGGCAGGTTGTGAAGAGGATTGTAAAGGAGAAATACAGCAGAATAGAGATGGCCAGAGCTCTTCCAGGTGGACAGACTATAGCCCTCCTCCAGATCGCCCAAGAGTTATGGCCTTTCCACCGTAGACCCCCACCTTCCTCATAGGCAGCCTGTGAGTGATGGCCTCAACGTGGTGCCAAGTAATATGTGATGATCCTAAATTATCAATATCTGTGATACACTACAATGGATGACCCTGGATGTTGTCCCAAGTATGTGCAATTTGCATGGTGAGTTAGAACTGCATGTGTCACATTCAGTCCATTGCACTACAAGTCCCAGAATCCTTTGTGATGAAAATGGCAACTTCCAATTCATCAGTCCCAAACAGTGGCCCATCACTGCTGCTTCATCAACTTAACACTGGTGAATGGCAATATATAAAGTAACCCATTCACTACAAATATTTTTGGCATATAGATGTAATTGTTTACATATTTGACAAGATGTACATATGCAACAAATCTTTGTTGAGTCTTGTGACCTTTCCTTTTTTTGCCACATACAGCCAGTGTACAGTCACATACTGGAGCAGGGGTCCCTGCACTATCAGGGAGGTAACGTCATGAAGCACATCAACCCATAACATCAGCACAAACTGATATGTAAATATTGCCAGGAGAGTGTCTAAACATTGATCATCTTTCAACTCATAGATGTATTAAATAGAATCCATAAACAGTCCCAAACCTGCAAAATGAACTAGGAAATGTAGTGCATCACATGTGTCAACTAGAATGTAAACTGAAAACACACATATCATTGTAGGCCCTGTGACGTTGTCCAGAATTACACAGCCCTTAGTCATTTCCACTACACATATGAGTGTGATATCTGGCCAGGTACTACACACTGGGCAGATGTGAGACTCTGGTAATTATACCTAAAAATAACTTTACCAAATGCTTATGCTCCTAAACTGCAGAATAGACATCAGCATTATGTGGATTGTGTATAATATCACTGTTGTCACTCATCTCTTTATGCTCAGATATGGTTCACAACAGTATACCACTTCATAACATGTTGACTAATGAAAGGTTGACTCAAAATGTATGTGTACAGTACATACTTAAGTGCTTATGTTTGCCCTCTTGTATGAGGATTTGGCTTAGGGCAGCACAGCAAGTCATTATGTTACAAGTCATTACGCCTGCACGTCCCTAGGTTTACATGGTTCTGTAACTCTTGAGAAGTGTCAAAATCCAGGGGTGTTGTGTGGGAACACCCCCGCAATGCCTATGGAACACCACCCAAGAGCAGGGTAAGGCAACACAGCGATTTGGGCAGCTTTGCCTTACTTCAAAGCTAGGAGGCCATTCAAAGCCATGTAAAGTGGTTTGGTGTGGCTTCATCAATATGATTTTGCAGACTGTGCAGCCGCAGCGGCACAAAAAGTGATGCTCTGTTGGCTTGAGGGGCTCATAAATATGCACCCAAGTCTCTTATCAAGAGGAGCAACCACAACTGACTTGTTTGAAAGTCCATGACATGGATACTTGATGACAAAATCCCGGGGCCCATAAGGTATAGTAATTTATGTGAATGAGGAACACTCTGATGGCTTCAAGCTTGTAGTTGTGGAGGGGGTTGGGGTTGGTAAAGTGAGTGTAGTGGAAGTGAAGAATATACATCTAGAGGTTGAATTGCACTATGTGAAGCCAGTAAAGGTGAGGATCAGCCCAACCTCTCCTCTTGACCAAATTGTGTGATGTTAGCCAAATGTTGTTTTTCACTTTGCCTCCTCTTCCTCCATATTCACATATAGGCAAACCTTAGCATATAGGACTTCAGGATATGTGCTGTACATAACAGTATCCAGTGTCAGGTAGAATAGACCATGATGTTGTTCATGTACAATGGGAACACAGGCCAGCAAGAGTGCACAGCAGAAATTTCTGACCTCCCAATTCACACTGGGCAATGTTGACCCAGTTGGGGGGAGGGTTGGGGGAGTGGTAAAAAAATGAATGGTACCCAAACCTTCGTTGATAATTTTGCATATCAAACTTGCACTCTACAATGCACTGACATGATCTGATCTGCAAAGATCAAACAGCTCTGCATGTTGTGGAAAACTCCTTTAGAAATTTAAAGAGACCACATCATACTTATGACGCATGATGCCCCTAAAAGGTGTGTCCAAAGTTAGGCAGTGTAGGACACCCTAGTTATTTCTGTCCTCTAGGTATCAGTGACCTTCAAATACATGTTTGCCTGTAAGTGTGATACCTGGTTGATATCAGGGCATGTTGAATTACCAGCTGCCCAGTGCTACTGTTGGCCAGATGGCTGCATGTAAAGGTCAGGAGGGCCACTATTACCATCATCCTTTGCACTTAAATATAGACATGTACGTCAAATTACAGGTGCTGGCAGGACTACCTCAGTGTTACAGATGACACTATCCAAGGGTTTGGGAAACATCCTGACTGCAGCAGTCAAACCCACTACCATTCGTTCGTGGGGTAAGAGTGCCATATAGGGGGTCATTACGACCTTGGCGGGCGGCTACTGCCGCCCGCCCGGTGGTAACTGCTGTGCGGCCGCCAATGCAGCCGCACTCAGGCGGTCCCCATTATGACATTCCCGCTGGCCCGGCGGGAATGAGGCCGCAACTTAGGAGCCGGCTCCTAATGAAGCCGGCGGTGTTGCGGCCGTGCGACGGGTGCAGTTGCACCCGTCGCGCTTTTCACTGTCTGCTACGCAGACAGTGAAAAGCTGGCCAGGGCCCTGGGGCCAGGGGCCTCAGGACACCCCTTACCGCCAGCCTCTTCCTGGCAGTGCAAACCACCAGAAACAGGCTGGCGGTAAGGGGGTCGTAATCCCCAGGGCAGCGCTGCAGCAAGATTACATCCGCCGGGGCCATTGTGGCGGTAAACCGCCGGCCACGGCGGTGCGACCGCGGAGCTACCGCCGCGGTCAAAATACGCCAGGAGGCACCGCCAGCCTGTTGGCGGTGCTCCCGTTGTTTTGGCCCTGCGGTTATAATACTGCCAGGGTCATAATGACCACCATAGTGTTGTAGACTATTGATACCCTACTCATGCACAATAACCACATCCTTGTGGAAGGGAATTAGCAGATATAGGGGGTCATTCTGAACCTGGCGGTCCAAGACCGCCATGGTCGCGAATGACGGAAGCACCGCCAACAGGCTGGCGGTGCTTCCAAGCCCATTCTGACCGCGGCCGTAAAGCCGCAGTCAGAAAACCGGGACCGGCGGTTTCCCGCCGTTTTTCCCCCGGCTGGGCGAATCCGCCATGGCAGCGCTGCAAGCAGCGCTGCCATGGGGATTCTGACCCCCTTACCGCCAGCCTGTTTCTGGCGGTTTTCACCACCAGGAAGAGGCTGGCGGTAACAGGTGTCCTGGGGCCCCTGGGGGCCCCTGCACTGCCCATGCCACTGGGCAGTGCATGGGCCCCCTACCAGGGCCCCATGAAGCTTTTCACTGTCTGCCTAGCAGACAGTGAAAAGCGTGACGGGTGCAACTGCACCCGTCGCACGCCCGCAACACCGCCGGCTCCATTCGGAGCCGGCTTCTGTGTTGCAGGCCTCCTTCCCGCTGGGCCGGCGGGCGCTAACATGGTTAGCGCCCGCCGGCCCAGCGGGAAGGTTGGAATGCCGGAAGCGCTATTTTGGCCGCGTGGCGGCCAAATGGCGGTTCCTGCCCATAGCCTCTTTTGCATTGCATTTGAATTTAGTGTGTAAAATATCCCTAATATAATCAGTGATGTATGTGTCAAGTATGCATATTCACACATAATTCATGACGAACATTAAGGGGGTTATTACAACTTTGCAGGAGGTGTTAATCCGTCCCAAAAGTGACGGTAAAGTGACGGATATACCACCAGCCATATTACGAGTTCCATAGGATATAATGGACTCGTAATACGGCTGGTGGTATATCCGTCACTTTACCGTCACTTTTGGGATGGATTAACACCTCCTCCAAAGTTGTAATAAGCCCCTAAGTATGGTGTCACTTCCTTCTGCAGCTGCTAGATCGAGGAACACATCTTCTGCTACACACTCGAGGAGCCAGGCCCAGCAGCTGACATCACAGAGGGACTCAATATCACACAGTACTGTGTTTGGTACTGGTAAGTTTGCTTTTGATTGGCACATCTGAATTGAACAATTCAATGTTATAGTATGAGCTGTAATGTGTAGGTGTTCACAAACCAGGTCACATGTGGAACATTCGTTAATGCAAAGATCATTTGACTCAACCCTTTTGCTGCACTACATGATATTCTATGGCAAATACTTAGCCTTGTAACATCTCTGCCGTTCAGGTGCTGAGGACGAGGAGTTGCTTTAGGAAGAAGGACCAACTGCCAGTGGCAGCGATGGAAAATCCAAGGGGAGAACCCACTTCTCTTTCAAGCAGCCTTGTCAGCTACCAGAAATGCACAAGTGGAGGAGGAGTAAGTAGAGGAGGATGAAGAAGATCATGCATTATTTTCAATGGATGGAGAGGTAGATCCTCTACCCACCATTGTTGGCCCACTGGGCACAAAATCTAAGCACACACCTGTTCCCACCAGCATAGTGCCTCCCACTCCACCCACAAGAATTGCCCATTTTCAGCAGTCAGCCAACCAGGCACATCATTCACATACCCCAACACCCCAACATCTGAGGGACATGGTAGCCCTGGTGAGGAGCACGTAGCCCCTAGGCACTAATGTCTTCAAACAACCTCCCACCTGTCAACCCGCCCCCTGCTGGTGGACCTGAAGGTCACATTCAAGGCTGTCCCAGAGGGCTGGCAGATGTCTATGGTGGACAGTGGGAGGAGGATTTCTTCCAGCAGCAGTCTGACGTGGGCAGGACATCCGTGAAGTAGAGGCTACTCTGTCTGAAATGTCAGACTCACCGAAGGACATGCGCCAACTTCCACAGTTGATCAGCAGAATGACTTGGGTGTTGGAGAGGATGGACTCTTCTTGGCAAGACATGGAAAAGAAGATACATTACATATCCATACATAGGGAAGAGAGTACAAGACACCATGCATTGGCTATGAAGATGATGGAGGACATGCTGAAACTGATCCAAAGTCATCATTCATAGCCAATACATGGAGGGGAGCTGTTAGAAAAGGGGTCTCTATTGGGCAGTCAGTGCGCACTCTGTCTAAGCAGGGATCCTTACTTTAGTCAGGGTAAGGGAGACACACAGCTCAGATAACCCCTGCTCACCACCTTGGTAGCTTGGCACAAGCAGTCAGGCTTATCTCAGAGGCAATGTGCAAATTATTTGTAACAACCCACAGAGTAACACAGCGAAAACACCACAAAAGCACCAGTTTAGAAAAATAGAAAATATTTATCTTAGTAAAACCAGACCAGAAAGAAAAAAATCCAAGATGCACAAGCAAAGATATGGATTTACAAAGATTAAACTTCAATATACTGCTTAGAAAACACAATAGCTCCAACTTGGGCTATCACGGCGTCGTTGATAGAGCTGTTCCCAACAATCCAATGCTACTCGCAAGAAGGCCGGCACTGGGCACGGAGTCACACATACACCCAGGTACAGTACCTTTGGTAACAGCGAAACAAGCCGATACATGGAGTGGGGGAGGAGAGGCGTCACTGGATCTGGTGCGGTGTCGGTTCCTTACTGCAGAGCAAGGGATGTGATGCGGCGTCGGTGAAAGGCGTCAGTTCCTAACTATCCAGCATAGCAGATGAACCCGGCAGGTCAAAACGGGTTGGGTGACCTCTCGTGGTCACGGTCACACCAAGGGGCTACAGGTGCCACGGCAGAGTCAGGTGCCACAGACGTCAGTCAGTGAGTGACATGGCATTCAGGACTCATGATGTTGCGGGATGTCAGTGGGGCTGCAGCACCACCAGGCCTGCAGAGTCAGTTGTGATAGTCACACTCCAACGAGGACCACAGCTTGGGATGCAGGCGAAGTCATGGAGTCAGGCAGCAGCGTCAGTCTTGGAGTCATCCTTGAGTCGGTGCACCTGGTTCTTCTTGTTTTTAAGCCAGCTTTCACTCCCAAGGACCCAGAAACTGGAATAGGTGCCACGTGGTGAGTTAGGGTCCACAGCAAGCAAACCCAGAGGCTGGTAGATTACGTCTTTGATGCCCCTGAGACTTCTTAACAGGAGGCAAGCTCAGTCCACGCCCTTGGAGAAACTTCACAAGCAGGATACACAGCAAAGCCAAGTTGTTGTCCTTTTTAGGGCAGAAGCAGCAACTACAGGCAAACCCAGCAAAGCACACACAGCAAAGGGGCAGTTCTCATCCTCCAGCTCTTCAGCTCTTCTCCTTGGCAGAGGTTCCTCTTGATCAAAAGTGTTCTAACAATCTGGGGTTTTGGGTTCACTACTTATCCCCTTTGCTGCCTTAGAAGTAGGCAAACTTCAAAGGAAAGTATTTTTTGTTCACAAGATCCTGCCTTCCCCAGCCTGTTCCTAAACGCACTCCTGGGGGCTGAAGACTGCATTGTGTGAGGACAGGCACAGCCCTTTCAGGTGTAGGTATCACCTCCTCCCAACTCACACTAGCCCAGGAAGATTCATCACTATATGCAGCACAACTATGCTCCTTTCGTGTCACTGTCTAGTGGGAATTCACAAACAACCCTACTGTCAGTCAGACCAAGACGTGGGTTCCACAGGCAGGCAGAGGCACAGAATGGTTAAGCAAGAAAATGTTCACTTTTCAAAAGTGGCATTCATTTTCAAACAAACAATATAAAAAACAACTCTACCCAAAAATATACTTTTATATTGTAAGTTCAGTGACCCCTAACTCCATATCTCATATGCTCCCAATGGGAAACTGCACCTAAAAGATATTTCAAAGCAGTCCCCATGTTAACCTATGGGAGAGCTATGCCTTGCAATAGCGAAAAATGAATTCAATAGTATTTCACTATCAGGACATGTAAAATACACCAATGCATGTTCTACCTTTTAAATACACTGCACCCTGACCATAGGACTACCTTAGGGGTGACCTACATGTAGTAGAAGGGAAGGTTTGGGCCTGGAAAGTGGCTAAAATTGCCCGGTCAAACTGGCAGTGCAAAACTGCACACACAGACACTGCAGTGGAATGTCTGAGACATGTTTACAGGGCTACTCATGTGGGTGGCTCAATCAGTGCTGAATGTCCATTCGTAGTATTTGATTTACAGGCCCAGGGCACCTCTAGTGTACTTTATTAGGGACTTACTAGTAAATTAAATATGCTGATCAGGGATTACCAATCATAATCACGATTTATACATGGAACATTTGCACTTTAGCACCGGTCAGCAGTGGTAAAGTACCCAGAATACCAAAAACATCAGGACACCATCAAAAATAAAAGAAGCAAAGGCAAAAAGACAGTGAAAACCACAGCAAGGATACCGGGTCTAATAGGAGCCAACACATCTACCTGCACCATGTCACTCCCAACCTGTGGTACCAAAACCTGCACAGGCACCCCCCTAATCTTCAAAGGTAGCAATCCTCTTGTGCATGCCCCAACTGCACATGTATGTCACCCACCTGTACAACCACCATCAGTCCCTGTACAGTCAAGTATCCCACCTGTATAGCCACCATCACCTCATGCCCAGGTACCTCCTCCGCCTGTACAGCCAACATCAACCCCTGTTCGGGTACCACCCCCACCTATATAGACACAATCATTCCCTGTCTAGGCCCCTCCCCCACCTGTACAGGCACCCTCATCATCTGTCCAGGCATGTCTCCCACCTGTACAGGCACCTTTATCCTCTGTCCAGGCACCTCCCCACATGTACAGGCACAGACATCACACGCACCCACAGACCCCCAGGAAACACACATACTCACAGTGATCCTCACCACCATAATTGAGAAGTCATAAGGGAGATTCCTCATGATCACTGTAAGGTATGTTTCTATTACACTTTGTAATAAAAGACATATTCCACATTTAAATTGAGTTGAGTAATTCATGATGATGGTCAGTTGCTTCATCTGGTTGTAGGGCAGATATGTGTTGATAAATGTAAGACAGGTTTATTAGTAGAATCTGTTTACAAATGTATCATGTTGAAAGCATAGCTCAACCTCTCCAGACGTGTACTTCCATACTTTGAATACAGCATATACAATGAACTACATGAGGAGATCTACCACTTCTGTAGCCTCCTCCTGGCTGGCCGGTTTAGAACCAGACACCCCACTGGAGGGTGCTGCATCAGGAGTACAAGGGCATGATAGGAAACAGTGTAGGTAGACAGATGGGGAGACACATGGAGGGTGGTAAAGGAGGGATGCTTTAGCAAGGCAGACTCCATGTCTGCACCCAAGGAAGTGATGTTAGCATTGAGGGTAGCCATTTCTCTAGCATGTTCCTCTTGGAACCTTTGCAGTTCAGTATAGATCTGCAGTAAGATCCAAGAGGACATATCTTGCTCCCCCTCAGATGCCACCATTACTTCTTTGGATGCATCTACAAGAGTGACAATACAGAAAGTGGTATGCGCAACACCTGAGGGATGTGGCATGTTGGGGACAGAGATTTCCCTCAGGTCTTCTGAGCAGATGCTTGAAAGGGGACTAGTGGAAAGGGTGGAGCTGGAGGCCCTGATGAAATGGGAGCCTCAAGAGGTAGGAAGAGGTCAGTGGCAGGCCCAGGTGGTAATAGTGTCTGCTCTGCAAACACCCCAGCAGTGTCCAGTTCTTTTGTGTGAGGGGGAGAGTCCATTCCCCCATCCAGAAATGTCCAGATTAGTGGCCCCACCACAGTGTCTTCAGCCTCCACCCACTCAGTTGCAAATGTTGTAGCTTCTGTCCAAGTGGGCCCACTATCCCTGCCTGATGATGTTCTAGGTCCCTCCTCTTCAGTGGAAGAAAGAGGCAGTGCCCACCGATGTCCCGAGGATGCCCCATCTGTCCCTGGTCCTGTCCCAGTTCCTCACCAGCCAGGGCCTCTGAAATGGAAGTGAAAACATTATGTAGTTGCTGTACAATTCATGACAAAGCATGTAAGTGCATGAAGCGCATGCAGACTTTATTCTCCTTTGATCCTACTAAACAATTAGATGTGTCTTGAAGCCGAAATGTATGTGTACTATAACAGTGGTGTCTTTAAATAACTCACACATTGACGTCTGTCACAATTGTGGGAAGTATTCAGTTCTGTAATGACCAAACGCACCTTCAGCATTATTGTAATCACTGGGCCCAATTCACAAAGGTAAACTTGGATGTTTGATCTAAACTTAGACCAAACGTCTACGTTTATGAAGTTGGAAATTGACAAAGGGCATTTACAAGTACTATCTTTAGGAGCACACTCTGGGTAGATCTCTTCCCCAACTTCAGACCAAAAGATACTACATGAGTAACAGAAGAGTGCTGCTGCACACAATAAGATCTGTGGCCTTATTACACATAGGACTTACTTTCTCTGTTTGTTCCACAGTAGAGCTTAAAACAGGTGCGCTATGCACAAACAGAGAAAGTGCACCCTATTACATTGAATGTGTTGCGCCCAGGACATCCGCAAACATGCGCTTCTCTAGGGGCAGCACAGTCAATTGAAAAATAGAGAAGCCTTAAAGCAGCCACTCTGTGTAACACTGTGCAGGCATCAACCAGAATGCATATTTAAAGGGGATAAGAGATGCCCTTGCAGGCAGGTGCAATGAGTGCCTACACCGCCTGAAAGGGGATGTCTGGGGGATCCATAGGACCGCCTTGCTCCCCTCCAGATGGCTGATATCAGGGGATGCACTGATTGTGCCCCACCATTTATGTGGTGCACTGTCAGTGCAACTTCTTTGCTTCTGAGCCCGCATCTAATATATGGCGCGGGCACAGAGGCAAGGGGATTCCCTCATTTGCATGGGGCTATGAAAATGAGTGGACACCCAGTGGTGATATTGCAGGTACTATGGGGCAGATGTAGGTAGCATTTTGCATGGTACAAACTGCGAAAATCGCAGTTTGTGCCATGCAAAATGCGCATCGCGATGCACATTCACATTTTGCGAGTCGGTACCGACTCGCAAAATGTGAATGCGACTCGCAAATAGGAAGGGGTGTCCCCTTCCTATTTGCGCCTCGCACCGCGATGCTAAATTGCTGTGTGACCGCGGTCGCAAAACAATTCGCAGTTAACACCAGTGTCACACTGGTGGTAACACATTCGCAAAAGGGAAGTGGTCCCCATGGGACCCCTTCCTTTTTGTGAATGTTGCCAAAAATGTTTTTTCAGAGCAGGCAGTGGTCCAATGGACCACTGCCTACTCTGAAAGAACGAAACCAAATGGTTTTGTTATTTTTTTTGTATTGCAACTCGTTTTTCTTTAAAATGCTTTATGTAAAAAGCAGTCACAGACATGGAGGTCTGCTGTCACCAGCAGGCCACCATCCGTGTGAGTGCAGGGAATCGCTATGGGGTCGCAAAATGCGACCCACCTCATTAATATTAATGAGGTAGGTCTTTGTGACCCCATAGTGATTCGCAGACGGTGTCTGAGACACCGTTCTGAATCTGAATTTGTGATTCGGAAATTGCGAGTCGCACCGACTCGCAATTTCCGAATCGCAAATTCAGAAATTGCTATATCTGGCCCTATATGTACACCAGCGCTATCTGTTTTAGAAAAAAGGCAGCACAAGCTTCTACAGCCCAAACCTGTAATACAGAAGTGCCCTGGGGGTGCGTGGAGCGGGTGCACATTCTCATTACGCACCTGGGGCACTTTGTAGAATACGGCCAATGAAATTTATTCACAGTGTGCTGCAAGGTACTGTGTATTTGTATCTGCTATGGACCCTGGTATGCCATTACAGAAGGGTGTGCATGTTAGCACATATCATTATATGGGCATTAGACCTGCATGTGTTATGCATTCTGCACTGCACATAATACAAACTACCTAACAATTATTGAATCAGGTCAGTAGGTTTTAGTCTGATTCATGAGGAAGACTGTTTCTAATAACAAAGCCGTGCCAAGTTTCCCAAGTCCATTCATGATGTGCTGATCCAGGCCAGATGGTCAGTGTTGGACCTGGCCCTTTTTGCAGGATCATCCCTAAACTTTTTGCCTCCTTATTCCTTCTTTTTTCTGACCTGTTTTTGCTGGCCTTAGGACTCTATTGGTGATTGGTTTATCCATGATTGGCTTTTTGATGTACTAGTAAGTCCCTAGTAAAGTAGTGCACTAGTGATGCTCAGGGCCTGTAAATAAAATGCTACTAGTGGGCCTGCAGCACTGATTGTAACACCCACATGAGTAGCCCTGTAAACATGTCTCAGATCTGCCCCTGCAGTGTATGTGTGTGCAGTTTTAAACTGCCATGTTGACCTGG
Source organism: Pleurodeles waltl (assembly GCF_031143425.1). Lineage (NCBI taxonomy): Eukaryota > Metazoa > Chordata > Amphibia > Caudata > Salamandridae > Pleurodeles > Pleurodeles waltl. Next base: position 785,290,842 of record NC_090443.1, on the reverse strand, counting down.
CAAGCACACTCAGGGCCATATTTATACTTTTTAACGCACAACTGCGCCAACGCAGTTGTGCGTCAAAAATGTTAACGCCATTCCAAAGCGTCATGCGGGCGCCTTATTTATGGAATGACGTTAGCCGGCGGAGCTGACTGGTGTGCGTCAAAAAAAATGACCCACACCAGGCAGCGCCGGCGTAGGGGAAAATGGAGCTTGAACTTACCTGAACTTACCTTAAGTTCCCTGGGATGGGTCCCTCCATACTTGGGCGTCCTCCTGGGGTGGGCAAGGGTGGCAGGGGGTGTCCCTGGGGGCATGGGAGGGCACCTCTGGGCTCCTTCCGAGCCCACAGGTCCCTTAACGCCTGCCCTGACCAGGCGTTAAGAAATGACGCAAAAGCAGCTGGACGTCATTTTTCTTTACCCGCCCACTCCCGTGCGCCATTTTTGCACGGGAGTTTAAATAAGGCGCACATGCCTTGGAGTCATTTTTTAGACGGGAACGCCTACCTTGCATATCATTAACGCAAGGTAGGTGTCCACACTAAAAAATGACGCAAACTCCAAGATCTTTGGCGCTAGACGGGTCTAACGCCAAAGTATAAATATGGAGTTAGCTTTGCATTGGATTTGCGTAAAAAAAAACTACGCAATTCCGGCGCAAACAGAGTATAAATATGCCCCTCAGTTGCTAGGCCCAAACCTTCCTGTTTAGTACATGTAAGGCACCCTTAAGGTAGGCCAAGGGAGCCCCATGGGCAGGGTGAAGTGTATTTAAAAAGTAGGACATGTACTGGTGTGTTTTACATGTCCTAATAGTGAAATACTGCCTAATCCCGTTTTCACTATTGCAAGACCTATCTCCCCCATAGGTTAACGTGGGGATTGCCTTGAAATATCTCTTAAGTGTAATTTCCCATTAGGAGCAGATAGAGATATGTTTGGGGTCCCTCAACTCAAAATTTAAAAATACATCTTTTAGTGAAGGTGGTTTTTAAAATGTGTGTTTGAACATGCCACTTTTGCTTAAACTTTCTATGCCTCTGCCTGGCTGTGGAATACACATCTGGGTCCGGACAACAGTTGGTCTGGTTGTGAATTTACTCTAGATGGTCACACAAAGGGAGCTGAGGTGTTCCCTGCATATCCTGACGATAAGAGGCTGGCCTGGTGTGTAGTGGGTACTTATGGTACTTACACCTTATACCAGGTCCAGTTATCGCTTATTAGTGGAGTGTAGACAGTGTTTAGAAGCCAGGCTCTCTAGAGGTAGTTGTGGATGAGCAGCCAAGGCTTATCTAGGAGACATGCAAAGCTCATGCAATACCACTGTAGTCACACAGTACTCACACACATTAAAGAAAATACTCATTGTTACAAAAATAAAGGTACTTTATTTTGGTGACACAAATACCACAAACACCATAGAGACTATACTTTCTTAGGAGGTAAATAATACACAAATATATACAGATGCAGAAATAGGCATACAAACAGTTAGAAAACAGTGCAATTAGTGAAAATCACAATAGTTAGAAATGGGCCTAGTGGGAGCACAAACCATATACTAAGAAAGTGGAATGCGAAAGTCAGTCTAACACCTAGGCAAGTGTAGTGCGTAGATGGGAGCTGGGAGTACTATAAAACCTCAAAGGTAAGTACCACAACCCTTCCCAGTGACCAGGACAGCAGGAGTAAATCACACTAAGAAATGAGAAAAATAATTATGCAAAACCCAGAAGAGACTGCAAGACACCAACAGTGGATTCCTGGACAAGAAGACCTGTAAAATAAGGGGATCAAGTCCAAGAAGCACAGAAGAGTCCAGGAAGAGCAGGAGCCCCTACTAACCCGGATGAAGGTGCAAAAGGTGAACCACCGGTGAAGAAGATAAGTCAGCACTGCACCTAAGAAGACAAACTCTGGTTTCTGGAGCAATCAGGGTGCAAGTGATGTCCCACGATTGCAATTGGGTTTGTGTCGTCGGAGTCCACCAACAAGCCTTGCCACACGCAAAGCTCACACTTAGCGGACAATGGCACTGCCCAGGACCAGGAAGTGGCAGGTGGAGTCTACCCAGGAAAGGAGAGCTAGAGGGGGTCCTCAGCAACTCAGAGAGCCCATAGGAGACCAGGCAGCACACACAGGAGTCCCACAGCACGGGGACAAGAAAGTTATAGAAGAGGCCCACGCAGCACTGCAACAAAGGATCCAACACTGCTGGAGAACCACTCAGTAAGCTGTGCATCGCAGGATAGAGTGCTGGGGGACGGAGCTACAAGATACATGAAGGACTTTGAGGAAGGATACCAACAAGCCTTGGCTGCTGCAAATGACACGGTGAACAGGGGTACTGTCTTGCGTGGGAAGGCAAGTCTTACCTCCACCAAAGTTGGCGAGCTGGAAGAGAGGGCCATCGGGACCACTTCAATCTATGACCTGTAATGCAGGATCCATGTAGCTCAGCAGGGGAGGGGATCCACACAGCCAGCCGTCATCGTAGTTGGTGCCTGCAGAAGCAGGGGAGTGACTCCTTCACCCCAAGGGAAATTTGTTCGCTCTTCTGATGCAGGCTGAACACAGCTGTCCTCAGAGGATGCATGACTGGGAAACTGTTGTCGTTTCTGGCAGGAGCCGGAGATACAATTTTGCAGAAGGCATCTTTCTTCTTTGTTGCAGCTTGTAGAGTTCTTGGAGGGTCCAGATGCAGTTTCATCAGTAAGAAGTAAAAGTGGATGATGCAGAGGAATATCGCTGGAGTCTTGCAATCCGAATCTGAAGAACCACCAAAAGGAGAGACTCTAAATAGCCCTGAAAGGGGGATTGATCACCTAACCAGGTAAGCACCTATCAGGGGAGGGCTCTGACGTCACCTGCTGGCACTGGCCACTCAAATGCCCCCAGAATTCCCTGCCAACCTTAAATCAAAGATGGCAAAACCCAGGGACCCTCTGGAGGAACTCTGAGCACCACCCTTGGGCTAGTGATGGACAGGGAAGTGGTCACTCCCCTTTACTTTGTCCAGTTTTGTGCCAGAGCCAGGGCTGGGGGTCCCTGAACCGGTGTAAACTGGTTTATGTAAGGAGGGCATCAAATGTGCTCTTCAAAGCATTTCCAGTGGCTTGGGGAAGCTACCCCTCCCAAGCCTTTAACACCTACTTCCAAAGGGAGAGGGTGTAACATCCCTCTCCCAAAGGAAACCCTTTGTTCTGCCTTTCTGGGCTCGAGCTTTTCAAGCAACAGAAACCTACATGTGAGGTGGCAGCAGCTGGGACTGCCTGGAACATCTCAGAGGGCTGTAATGGCAATACCGGGGGCCCTCTAAGGAACCCCCAGAGTGACCGCAATTGTACAACCAATGCTTGCAAAAGCCTTGGGGTATGATTCCAACATGTTTGATACCAAACATGCCTATTATGTACCTGGACATAGGTAGCGACCTATGTCCTGTATATGTGTAAAATGGCATTCCCGCACTCACAAAGTCTGGGAAAATGGTCTTAGAGGTCGTGGGGGCACCTCTGCTAGTGCATGGGTGCCCTCACACACGGTACTTTGCACATTGCCATCAGCGCTGGCGGGCCTGCTATAGGGGTGAGTTATAAGTGACCTGGTGCAGTAAAAATGCCAGTGAAAGGGTACTTGCACCTTTTCACACAGTCTGCAATGGCAGTCCTGCAGAAGCCTTTGCATGGGCTCCCTGTGGTTGGCAAAATATATGCTGCAACCCATAGGCATCCACCTGTAACCCGAATGCCCTGGGTACATTGGAGAAGGTGCAATTCAGAAAAGCTCTGAAGACCTGGATCTTTCCGAAGAAACCACTTGACTCAGAAGCTGTGCCTGTGAATATTTTTTATGCAGGATAATATTTTGTGTATGTTTAGAGCCAGGATACCAGCTTGGTGACAGTCACACTTTCCAAATGCTTTAAATAATAATATTAACAATAATAACAATAATAACAATAATGAGAAGCAGGGAAGAGAAGTAGGGATGATGGATGAGAAGTAGGGATGATGTATGATGGATGAGAATCAGGGATGTGACGCAGGGATGAGATGTAGGGAGGATGGAAGAGAAGTAGGGATGATGGATGAGAAGTAGGGATGATGGATGAGAAGCATGGATGAGAAGCAGGGATGAGACACAGGGATGAGAAGTAGGGATGATGGAAGAGAAGTAGGGATGATGGAAAAGAAGTATGGATGATGTATGATGGATGAGAAGTAGGGATGATGGATGGAAAGTAGGGATGATGTATGATGGATGAGAAGTAGGGATGGTGGATGAACAATAGGGATGAGAAGCATGGTTTAGAAGTAGGGATGATGTATGATGGATGAGAAGTAGGGATGATGGATGAGAAGTAGGGGTGATGGAAGAGAAGCAGGGTTGATGAATGAGAAGTAGGGATGATGTGGGATAGATGAGAAGTAGGGATGATAGATGAGAAGCAGTGATGAGACGCAGTGATGAGAAGTAGGGATGATGGAAGAGAAGTAGGGATGGTTTAAGAGCAGTAGGGATGATGTATGATGGATGAGAAGTAGGGATGATGAATAGAACGTAGGGATGATCTATGATGGATGAGAAGTAGGGATGATGGATGAACAGTGGGGATGAGAAGCAGGGTTGAGAAGTAGGGATGATGTATGATGGAAGAGAAGTAGGGATGATGGAAGAGAAGTAAAGAAAATGGATGAGAGGTAAGGATGATGTGTGATGGATGAGAAGTAAGGATGATGGATGAGAAGCATGGATGAGACACAGGGATGAGAAGTAGGGATGATGTATGATGGATGAGAAGTAGGGATGATGTATGATGGGATGAGAAGTAGCGGTGATGGATGAGAAGTAGGGATGATTTATGTTGGATGAGAAGTAGGGATGATGGATGAGAAGTGGGGATGAGGTATGATGGATGAGAAGTGGGGATGACGGATGAGAGGTAGGGGTGATGGAAGAGAAGTAAGGATGAGAAGCAGGGATGAGGGATGAGAAGTAGGGATGTTTGAAGGGATGTGGGGATGGTGGATGAGAAGTAGGGAGGATGTATGATGAATGAGAAGTAGGGATGATGCATGATAAGTAGGGGTGATGGAAGAGAAGCAGGGATGATGGATGAGAAGTACGGATGATGGATGAGAAGTAGGGGTGATGAAAGAGAAGCAGAATTGATGGATGAGAAGTAGGGGTGAGAAGCAGGGATGAGAAGTAGGGATGAGGAGTGAAGAGAGAGGATGTCCTAAAATGGAAGCTGTACTGTCTGTTCTCTGCCGCTGTTCTCTGGGTTGAAGCGTTTGGAGTCGATCAAGACATAAAAACACAGCTCATCAGTAACTGGTGGAACAGGTTTGGGACCAGACCCCCTCTGCTATCTCATGTTCGGAGTCAGTCTCAAGAGCAGAATTATATTATGATCCTGTTTCACTCACTATAGGATTTTGTAGAACTCTATTCCCTTCCGTCAATCTTTGTTTCTTCAAATTATGTGACCCCTTTCATGGTCGAAACTGCTGCATTCGAATTTATGCGCCTTGAGTGCCTTAATTACATACTCCTGTTTTTTTCAAAAGTATTGTTATACCTTCCTGGAACTTAGACACCATTTCCTGCTGTGCTTCAGTTTTTGCCTGAGCTTTGATTTCATCATTCAAATGCTCAATCTTAGGGGCATATTATGCCCTAGCCCTACTTTGCGCCACATTAGCGTAAATATTTTTGACATTAATGTCTGACTGATTTTCCCTCAATAACAACCTTCCTATGTTTTATCTAATGACTAGATAAGTGTATGCTTGGCCAATGGGCCCTCGCTATCCGATGAAGCTCGTTCCCTTAATGAGGGGGTAAGCACTTTTATTGATTTTCATGCACCCGAGTGCCACCACCCGCACCATCACAGCGTGTCTCTCACTAAATAGGACACTTTCATTTGTAGTTCAATACCTATATGTTGCAATTTTATGATTGCCTTGTCACCTGTGTTCTTTTTGATTTCAGGGCGACAGTTAGGAATAGGATGTTCTAATAACACACACTCAGTGACTTTAGTACTGACTAGTGACAGTCTTATCCTATAGGAGTTATTTTTCAATTGTAGAGAAGGAGAAGTTGATTTTCACCTGGTCCTGAAGAAGCGTCATTGGATCCATCCGGACCACCTAAGACGCAAAACATGTTGACCCTTGTTTCAGGGTCGGCCTGGTAATTCCATACCGTCCCATCTCCATTATATGTGGTTGAGAGTGTTTTGACCATTATACTCATTTCACTCTCCTTATTAGTTTTAACCTTGGCCTTTTCCCTCTTTGGTTGAATTCAATGGTTATCCCGAGTGTGTGGGTCCTGAGCCAATTTTAACCTTGATTACTCTCTTTCTTCCTTTCCTCCTTCCAAGTTCACTATTGGGGTCTTGGCATCATCGAGTAAAGATCTCCGGCAAAGAGCCCCACCTCACAGGGGGGTGCCCGTTAGACATTGCAGCGCCAGTCTGACGAGGAGCACTTCCGATGATGAAGCATGACACCCAGTTGGGTGTGTGAGGATTCTTGCTCCTAGAATTAGGACTCCTCCCTCCTCTGTGGAACAGTTTATCTTTGTGTATAGCATATTCTATAAGGGAGACAATACACTGGACCATTATTCCTCCCTATCCCTGCCTTTTTTTGATCTACTTAGTACAGCAGCTCCGCTGTGGGATATCACATTGTTTCCATAGTCCCTCATTATGGATAATTTCCAGGGACTTAGGGCCAGATGTAGGTACAAAAAAATTAGCGACTCGCAATTTGCGTGCATGTGCGACTCGCAATTTGCGTGTAGCTAACTGGAATGCAGGTATAATTTGCGGGGACAAATTGCGACTCGCACCGGGAGTCGCACCGCAGATAGCGAGTCAGCTGTTTGCGAGGTTGCTTTTTGCGACCGCGCAAGAAACGGACTCGCAATTTGCGAGTGGGTGTCGCAAATTGCGACTGTGCTGAAAATTGAATGCAGGTGCTGCAGAACACTCCAGAAACCACTCCAGAACACTCTGGAAAACACTTCCTGGCTCATGATGATGACATCACAGCCAGGAAGTTTACAAATACACCTGGGAGGAGGGAGGACCACACCCTTTTTAACTGCAGCACAGCTAACAGAGCAACAGCAACCATGGCTGACACTCCCATGAAGAGAAAGCTGAAGTTTGCAGAGAAGGAGATGGAGGTGCTCACAGAGGAGTGCTGTCAGCACCATGATGAGCTTTTTGGGAAGGCAGCCCTCAATGTGCCATACTCCGCCAAAAAACGAATTTGGCAGGAAATTCAGGAGAAGGTAAACTCCCTGGGGGTCAGCCACAGGAGTGTGGATGAACTCAAGAAGAGGTGGTACGACTTCCGCTCCCGGACCAAGGAGAGGGTGGCAGAAAGGCTCCGGCAGATGAGAGGCACAGGAGGGGGACCATCTTCCATACCACCACCCACACCCCTGGAGGAAAGGGTGGAGGAGACCCTGGAGCCGGAGTCAGTAACTGGATTTGGAGAACTGGACACCTCTGAGCCCAGAACATCAATCGGTGAGTACCATGTGATATGCCTGTACCCCTATCAATGCCATACCCCCACCCACCATGTACACAGGGGCATGCACAACCAAGATAGCTCCATTTCAGAGTAGCATATACCAGCATGATGCATTATGGGCAATGTAGTCAAGTAGGCAGTTAATAGGCAAATGTTTATTAGGAAGTGTGTAACAGATAGTAGACACTGACAGTGTTTTCCCCATGTCCCACAGGACTCCCACAAGACACCATCACCAGCCACAGCAGCCAGGTGCCAATGGTTAGCCAGCCCCATGAGGAGACAACAGGAGCAGCCACCACTCCCACCTGCACCACCAACACCATCCCCTCTATGGCGACACCCGCTGCAACAGTGGTCTCGGAGCCTGTACCAGCAACAACCAGGAGTGCCACATCACACATCACAGGGCCTCCACCGCTGCGCAGGCGACGCAGGATGAGGAGAGCAGGGCTGCAGGCAGAGTTAGGGCTTCCATCCACCACACCGACGGAGGCACAACTGCTACGGGGTCAGCGCCTGCAGAATCAACAGTTAGGGCGGATTAGTGGGGTTCTGCAGCGCTTCGAAAGGAACCATGCAAACAGCATGCAGCAGGTTCATGCACAACTGGAGGTAATTGGCAACAACACTGGTGACCTAGCCCTTTCAATGCGTGAACTGGTGGCTGGACTGCTTACGCAGAGTGAGGGTGCGCGGCGCAGGGACCGCCAGCTGCTCCAAAGGCTGGACAGGATGGCCTCCTCTATTTGCAGACTGGCAGTGAACACAACTGGGCTGTCAAGGAGAACAGTCGGCCTCCAGGTTGAAATGGGCCACTTTGCGGGTGATGTGGCAAGGGGCCTGGGCCGGATCAGCCATGCGATAGACCTCATGGAGGCACAGCAAGTGTCGAGGGGTCCAGGGGACACCCCACAAGACAGTGAGGAGGGCTCCACTGTCAGCAGTGTCTCTGCTGGTGACACCAGGGTGCTACGGAGTGGGAGTATGAGGCAGAGCACTGTTGAGCAACCTGGTACCAGCCAGGCTGGCAGAGGCCGCCGTAGGCTGTGAACTAACCACTGTCCCTGATGTTGGGGCACATGATGGCAATGTGTCCCATTCCAGGTGGACTTTTTGAAGTCACTGAACAGTTTTTCATTGTATATAGTTTGGTTTTTGCACATATTAAATAATTTTTTTGTTCCACTTAACAAATGGAGTGTTTGTTCAATTGGTGAGTATGGTAGAAGTTGGCACGTACCTTCCAAAGTATTGGGTTGCAATGTGTTCCCGTCTCAGTCTGCCTTGATTTGCGATGCTCCTATCCCCATGATGGCGATGTGGTTGCTCTTGCTCTTCATCCTCAGAATCTGGGTCTGCAGGGGTGAGAGGTAGCCCACATCGGGTGGCAATGTTGTGCAGGATAGCGCATGCGACAACTATTTTGAATGCCGTTATGGGGGTATACTGGAGGGCACCTCCACTTCGGTGAAGGCATCTGAACCGTGCTTTCAGCAATCCAAAGGTTCTTTCAATCAGGTTCCTGGTCCTCTTATGTGCACTGTTGTATCGCCTCTCACATTCATTGCTGGGTGTTAAGTACGGAGTCAGTATCCATGGCCGTAGTGCATATGCACTGTCACCTGTTGGGCACAAAAAGTACACTGTTAGAAAGTCCTGGTTGGTGTGCACATTGATCTGTGTGCATGTCTACAAGGTGTATGCAGCTCTACCTAGGGGGTATCCGTCTCCAAACTCCCCACGTTCCAGGCATTGGTGTATCCCACTGTGCCTAAAAATGTAGGAGTCATGAGTACTGCCTGGAAATTTAGCTACAATGTCAGTGATGACATAATGGGCGTCACAAACAACCTGAATATTGAGTGAGTGGGTACACTTTCTATTGCGGAACAGATATTCCAGGTTTGCAGGGGGCATATTTGAATATGTGTCCCATCTACACACCCTATGACATGGGGAAAGTTGGCAATCCGGTAAAAGTCCAACTTTATGCTGTTGATTTCCGCCTCATTCCTGGGTAGATATATGTATCGGGACATGTGTTTGAGTAAGGCATCTAGGAATGCCCTGAGGAACCTTGATATTGCACTATGGGATACCCCACCTGCCACAGCAATGACCCCCTGATAGCTCCCTGAGGCCAAGAGGTGCAGTGAGCATAGCACTTGCACATGCGTAGGGATGGCGCAGCCGTGCAGAGTCTGGCGTTCTAGCTGTGGTTTGAGTAAATCTATTAAATCTAGTATAGCTGCGCTGCTAAGTCTGTATTTATCATAGATTTCCTCCTCAGTTTGCTGGAAGAGTGTCTGCCTTGTTCTGTAAATCTTCTCCTGTCTCTGGCTCCTCCTCCTCCTCTGCTGGGCTGCGTGGGCTCTCCTACTCACTCCTATCAGGTATATCTCCGCCATCTTCAGTAACCCAGATGCTTTCTGGGTCTCCTTTTATACTTTGGTAATGGTTACCACCTGCTCTGAGTTAGTGGTAAATTGGACATGCAAACTGGGCTTTTTGCGACTAGTCGCAATTTGCGAGTTGCTATTGCATATGGTTTGCGACTCGCAAATTGCGACTTCCTATTTGCGGGTCACAAAATGGGGTCGCAAATTTTGCGAGTCGGTAACGGCTCGCATTGCTTTTTGCGAGTCAGAAATGGGATTTTTACATCCCATTTCCGATTTTGCGAAGTCGCAAATTGCGATTCGGGCCATTTGTGACTCGCAAAAGTTTGCTACATCTGGCCCTTAGTTTTGACGATGACATAGTGTCTGCTATTTTACAGACACCGTCCCTTTTGGTCAATGATGGTGCTGTACCCTCGGGTCCCACAAAGGAAGAGTGGGACAAGTTGTCTTCACTCAAACGAGACCTTATTAAGACAGTCCTTCATGGTACAATCATGACTGAGTACCTGAGAGCCAACATAGCCCCTAATGGACTATTGGTATCCAACATGCCAAGGATATTTTTACAAAGCCTGGCTTTCAGGAAGGATTGGGCCCAGAACGCCTGGAAATGCACCAGGGACTGGCTTGTTCTTATCATCAATACTTCCAAACGCCTAGTAGAGTCCATTACCATTCAAATCAATTTGATGGAAAGTTAATTCAAAACCACTGTTTCTATGACCGCCTGTTGTCTGAAATTAATTCCGAACAGAATGAAACGAAAGAATTCCTTCCTCAACAGAAGATCACCAAATTACAGAAAGACATCACCAAGTTCAGCAGGGAGAAGGTCTACCCATACATCAAGGAAGATTTCACTGCTGATACTCAATCTCTTTCATCTGACGATTCATCTTTCTCTGTCAAAAAATCTCAGAAATTTAGCAATAGCTCCTCTTCTGATGGTTGGAGCACTGATGACGACAGACCCCAACCTTACTTCCATTTTCCACAGTACCCTCATGGCCAGCCGCTAGCATGGCAACCTCCATTCCCCTTCTACCAACCACGCCCCATTGGACCTTATTTGCCTTTTTTAGGCCAAGGCCGGGGCAGAGGAAGAGGCAGAAGGAGAGGAAGAGGCAGAAGGGTCCATTGGGCACCAGAGGAACCACAGATGGTCACTCGGAGCCAAGGGAAGATACAGAAAATCGGATTTAGTAGTAAATCTGTCCTCCAGACTACTTTCTCCAGATGAGAGTAGGGTACTGAACAGAGGATTGGGCTTTGTTCCAACCCCTTCTGAGGATTTATTTCGCCTTCACTGTGAGCTCTCAATTTTCTAGAAAGATTAGACTACAGGTCTTTTTCACAGACAGACCTTTGGACAATCAGCCTGAGGACTCAGGCCTTAGAAAACCATCCAAGTTTATGCCCCCCTCAGCTTCCTTGCCATGTGAGGTTTTAGCATTCGAGAAGGCAGTCATAAACGATATTTCTATGTTACAACCCAGATCGAATTTTGTGAACTTACCCAACCTGGAACGGAATGCTCTTAGAACACGAGCATCCAATACCAATATTGTGATCAAACCAGCGGATAAGGGTGGTGCAACAGTGATAATGAATACTGTAGACTATAGGCAAGAATGCCTGCGTCTTCTCTGGGATGCCTCCTATTATGCTCGAATCACACAAGACCCGACGGAGAGACTACAGATTGAGATACGAGGGATGATAGAGGAGGCTTACAGCAATTCTTGGATTACTCAAAAAGAAGCAGAGTTCCTTGATACCAAAGATCCCCGTGTCCCTTATTTCTATTGCCTTCCTAAGATCCACAAAGGGAGGATTCCCCCCCTGGCCGCCCTACAGTATCAGGGATAGGTTCAGTTCTTGAACCAATATCTAACTTTTGCGACCATTTCCTCCAACCCTTGGTACAAGAATCAGCCACCTACTTAAAGGACACTAAGGATGTCCTCAACTTAATAGACACCATTAACTCTACGGTTCAAGTGCATGCACTCATCACTCTGGATGTGGAAGCATTGTACACGAATATACCATAAGAGGCCACTCTAAAAGTAGTTGAATCAGCTCTTCTTTCTTCCACCTGGGAATCAGCAAACCCCATCCATTTTATCATGCATTGTGCTACTCTTGCCATGACAGAATTTTTTTTTCAATTTGAAAACTGTCTTTTCCATCAGACACGTGGCACGTCAATGGGGAGCACTTTTGCCCCGAGTTTGGCCTGCCTATACATGTATGATTTTGAAAAGCAGTTTGTACTGCCCTCCACCAACCCTTTTCATGACAACATTAAATTGTGGCACTGGTACATAGACGATATTTTGATAATTTGGCAGGGTCCTCTTTCTGTAGTCGATGCTTCACGACATGGGTTAACAGTCTAGATCCCTTTTTGAGGTTTAGTGCTTCAGTATCCTCCACTGAGATCCTATTTTTGGATCTACTGATCAGTATTGATAATGGCAAGCTTGTGACAAGAACTCACCACAAAACCACTGATCGCAATAGTCTATTACTCTACGAGAGCCACCACCCTAAAGCACTACGAAATAATCTCCCTTACGGGCAGTTCCTCCGATTACATTGGAACTGTTCCAGTTTATCGACATTTAACACTCTAGCCCAGGATCTGACCAGCAAATTGAACGTGCGCCATTACCCGGATCATGTGGTGAAATCAGCTTAGAAACGAGCTAAAAATTGCAACCGTGATGCGTTACTTTTGACAAATTCCAGTTCGACAGACAATAAGCTGACCTGTGTATCCACTTAACCCCTTTATCCAATACTATAAAAAAGGTGGTCAATAGAAGGTGGAACATCTTGTGTAGTGGAGGAATAGAGATTCCTAGACCCCTCTTTGCTTTTAAAAGAACAACCAACATCAGAGATATACTGGTCCATACCCGACCATGCCCTTGCGCCATTTCTGCCAGACAAAGAGCTCTATGGGACATTCCACCAGTTGCAGGCCATTTTCCATGTGGCAATTGCAATGTTTGTACACTTACGAAACGCATTGACACTCTCGGGACTTGACCCTATAGGCACTTAGTGTCTACTAAAACATACCAATTGCAACACTCGCAATTGTGTCTATTTGATTACGTGCCCATGTAATTTACGTTATGTAGGCATGACCACGAGAGCACTCAAATTGAGAATTAATGAACATTGAAGTAATATCAGATGTGGCTGGACTACAACCAAACTCAGTATACATTACCTTGAGGTAAACCACGGCCCAGACGATATGTGGTGGGTTATATTGCAGACTTTCCCGACTAAAGACTCGAGGGGCCTTTTCGAACTTGTACAGCGTTGGGTGTACAAACTGAACACTTACGTGAAGGGACTTAATGATGACATTCTATGGATTAGTCTATCGCAGAGATAGATTGATCCACAGTGGATTTCTTATCCAGACTTCAGTTTTTCATCAACCCATTTCAAGTTCATAGTGGGTCCTTGTGGTAATGCCCGGTTCCACCTTACATCAATGCTCTCCTGTTGAGGGCTATCATGTATATCATTATTGTGGTGGTCCCAACCAATATACACAGTATCAGATTAAATTTTTCCCTTCTTTTAGCACCATTAAGTGCTCCTTGTTAGCCTTACAGTTGACTACAATTATATCACTCTTGGGACGGTTTGAGCATAATTTTGACTTAGAATGACTTTGTTCCTCACCCTGTGTCTATGTTGTTCGAGACAGTCCCTTCCTCGCCTTTCGATCGCTCAGCTACGATCGTAAGGGAGAGTTAGGCAGAGTCCCCTTTTTGTTCCCACGCTGCCTCTCAATGCGACGGAAGCGTCCCAAGATTCAGCAGCATTGCCTAGCAACGCTCGCGTTGGCCGGACGCATTTACTTTCGGCATGCGGGTATTTCTGTTCTTCGCTCCGCGCTTTCTCCATTCTCCCAGAAGCGCGGCTAGGGGTAGGTGAACCTTCCAGGCACCAGAGCTACGCAAGTAAATTACATTCAGGCTGCCTATTTTTTACGATACTATTTTTTCACAATACTTACCTTGCTTGTCATTTGCACACACAGCCAATTCTTAGGCGGCTGCCTTCCGTTGTGTGACATTTTCCCGAGTCAATACAGAGAATCTTGTTACGGCTCCTTGGGTTGCTTTTTCCTGATAACAATCTCCTTTTTTTCCCAATTGACCTGAACTTTTCAGTCTAACTGCAACGTTGTTGTTTCGATGCATTTATGGGTGACAACATAAGTAACATTGTACCGTTTAGCAAACCATTAATGCCTGTTCTTATTCTGATTCGCTTGGCTCATTGTTTTTGTACCAGTGACGTGACATTTACTGCCCAATTTGCTTAGGGTTTGTAAAGTTTTACATGAAATTGTGACAAGGGACCATATTTTCTGATAAGGGGTTAGCTTCACTTTATTGTTGTGTGTGGACTCTATGACTGATTTTCCCTCAATAACAACCTTCCTATGTTTTATCTAATGACTAGATAAGTGTATGCTTGGCCAATGGGCCCTCGCTAGCCGATTAAGCTCGTTCCCTTAATGAGGGGGTAAGCATTTTTATTGATTTTCATGCACCCGGGTGCCGCCACCTGCACCATCACAGCGTGTCTCTCACTAAATAGGACACTTTCATTTGTAGTTCAATACCTATATGTTGCAATTTTATGATTGCCTTGTCACCTGTGTTCTTTTTGATTTCAGGGCGACAGGAATAGGACGTTCTAATAACACACACTCAGTGTAAGTGACTTTAGTACTGACTAGTGACAGTCTTATCCTATAGGAGTATTTTTCAATTGTAGAGAAGGAGAAGTTGATTTTCACCTGGTCCTGAAGAAATGTCATTGGATCCATCCGGACCACCTAAGACGCGAAACATGTTGACCCTTGTTTCAGGGTCGGCCTGGTAATTCCATACCATCCCATCTCCATTATATGTGGTTGAGAGTGTTTTGACCATTATACCCATTTCACTCTCCTTATTATTTTTAACCTTGGCCTTTACCCTCTTTGGTTGAATTAAATGGTTATCCAGAGTGTTTGGGTCCTGAGCCATTTTTAACCTTGATTGCTCTCTTTCTTCCTTTCCTCCTTCCAAGTTCACCATTGGGGTCTTGGCATCATCGAGTAAAGATCTCCGGCAAAGAGCCCCCCCTCACGGGGGTGCCCATCAGACATTGCAGCACCAGTCTGACGAGGAGCACTTCTGATGATGAAGCATGACACTCAGTTGGGTGTGAGAGGATTTTTGCTCCTAGAATTAGGACTCCTCTGTGGCACAGTGTATCTTTGTGTATAGCATATTATATAAGGGAGACAATACACTGGACCATTATTCCTCCCTATCCTTGCCTTTTTTTGATTTGCCACAGTGTGTCATAATTACTGCCAATTCTGGACAAACAGTTGGCAAGGTAATCACTGAGGGAAAGATATTTTTAGTTGAGATCCAGAGGATGTTGAAGAACCTTCTCCAGCTGCTTTGTCCGGCATCATGCAGTTGTAAACTCTCTTATAAAGAGTTTTAAGGTGCTTCCATATGGAGCTGTTTCCATGTGAGTACTTTTTTGATGTCCTTCAAAATAGCTGCTTCCCAAGATGGTTCACTGGATGTACTTGGCAGTGACCTTCTTCCCGATGATTGTATGGAAAAGTGTTTCCACACTTTACTCTCCTTTTTCAGTCGGGATGTCTGTTTTTCTTCCTCCATGCTGGTGCTTGTGACATGTTGTTCAAAAGACGGATCAGAAGCCCTTTCTTCCACAACACAGCCACAAAACAGGAACAGCACAGTAGCACTGGATATTCCTTTGGCTTCCCCAAAGATAAAGCCAGAAAAAAATCCTATAGGGCGTGGCTTCAAAAAGAGTAAGGTGGTCCTAATTCAACCAATGAAATGTTAAGATTTGATTTCTGTTATCGGGCAGAGTTGCGGTCCCAGTCCGTAGATTTACAAATTCACAAAACACAAAAAAATGCATGAATACATATAGAAACGTATATAGGGTGCCACATATAAAAGTACAAATATAAACACAATGGTTTTATTAAACAGAATGTAGTTGAATATGTACATAAATATATACATTTTTTTAAATTTCCGTGGTTCCAAAATATTTAAAAAATAAAACTGGATGTTTTCCATACAAAACACATTTATTGCATTAAAAACATATATTTATTTACATTTTGAAAACCTAGAAAAAGATTTTATTTAAAAAAAAAATACATTATATGGCAGAATTAAATACTCTTAAGTTTTTTTAATGGGAAATAATGTATACCACTTTCTAAATAAAACTTATATTACACAGACATAGAAGTATTTTTTTAAATACATTTTAAAATTAATAAATATTCACAGAAAAACAAAAGGTATAGAATGTTTATGGTTACTAAATCATTTATAAAATGCCCTTAAAATCACTAAGAAAACCAAAACAGCTGTTATAATTAGGAAGTATAAATATAAAACCCCAGAAATTCACTTGAAAAACCAAAGTTTACAGGGATGTTATAGTTAGTAAATTAAAATGAAAAAACCTTAGAAATTCACTTACAGAACCAAAGGTTGCAGGGAAATTATAGTGAGGAAATATAATTAAAAAGACCTCAGAAATTCACAGAACAAAACAAAGGTTATAGGGACGTTATAGTTAGGCTCACATTTTAAACATACAAAACCATAGAATTTCAGCAGTTCAGCACCTAACTATAACATATGCTCCCGCAATGTCCTCACATATTACATCACTTATGACATGGTCAGTGACATCACTCATTAAATCAGTGATGACATCACATCACAGCATTGTTTGGCTTATTACTTCAGGAAACTTAAGCAATATTCCTCAGCATGGTTGCCTTAGTTTCAACTTAAATATGCTTGCTCATTTCGAGTAATGAGGCCTTGGAAGGTATACTCGGACATCCCCAACTTGCATCCACAAACTGTAAGGAGTTGGATTCAGCACAGTTAGTGCACTGATGGCACATGAAAGACATGTTTTCTTGAGCATAAAGTAGCTAGGGATGAAAGGCATTAGTATGGGTTCAATTGGCATTTATACAGGATTGGTCAGGACTCTGATGAGGACAGAGACATGAAGGTTATGGTAGTTGTGCTTTCACAGGAATATTACATAGGTAGAAGGCAGATGGTAAAGGTTGGACATGAATGTATCTTCACCTAGGGATTGAAACCCATTGGTGCTGCACTTGCCCAAATACTGAATCACTATGGCGTGTATGGGTAAATACTTGCTTGCTTGCATGGTCCTCCAACAGAACTTAGTAGATGTTCAGTTTGCTGCATGAAAAGTGTATTACAGTCATAGCACTTTATCTTAACGGTGGATGGGACATATGCTACCTTCTCATGCACTACCCTGTGTGTCAGAAACTACCATTCTTCATAGTTTATGATATTCTCTTTAGTTTCCCCAGCATGTTTGCCTTAGTTTCAAAGATAGATGTGCTCACTTAGTTCCAGGAATGATGCTTCAGAGGCATAATCGGACACCCCCAATTTGCTTCAACAAACTAGAAGGAGTTGGATTTCCACAGTGATTGCTCTAAAGACCATGTGAGACATGTCCTCCTGAGCCTCATGTGGCCGTCATGGGAGCAATTAGTAAGGTTCACTAGGCATGCAGTTGATAATATTCAGAAAGAAGGAGACGGTTACCTGACAGGTGGTAAAATGTAGTCAAACTGATTCCGTCTTGTGGTGTATGAATGTGATGGGTCCTTGCATGCAGTGGTATGTTGATGGAGGTGCACTCATTGGTTGAATAGGGCCGGCGGTATGAAAGTCTTGTGTGTGGTGTGTGAATGGCATGTGAATGGACCATTATGAAGTTGGTGCCTTGACGTGGCTTTATGGCTCACCTTCAGAATTGTTGGTTTCAATAATCAGATACTTTAATACGTATTTGTGCTTTTAGGCCATCATTTCTGGAGGTGCAAAAGCTAAACAGTGTCAGTGGTGGACTAACTTAAAAAAATTAGTACCAGATTTATCTCTGTGATGGCCCTTTTTTTCTCATCATGGGTAGCTGTAGATTTTGGGCCCTAGCTCAGCCGGCATCTTCACAAACCTGCACATTTTTTAATTCTATACAACTAGGGAAGTCCAGGTGTGCATGATCAGCATGGCTCTCACCAGGTAATATTACCCAGAAGTCCAGCCAAATGTCAAATTTTGGTAAGGAATATATTTATATTTGTATCACATTTCGGTGAGAGAAAGACATGGAATCTGAGTGGAACCACAGGTTTCCTACCACCCTCAGTTTACACACATCTTCTGATAAGAACGATACCCCACTTGTGTGGATGGCCAAAGACAAAAGGACACAGTGGGCCCTAAATTGCTATGATGGGAGATAAGCAACAGGGGTAGGTACAGTATTTGGGGCTGTGCTGTGACTTCACCTATGCAAACCTGCAAGCCACAGACATTTTTGAAAACTAGACAACCGGAGGAGTTTGGAGTGGTGTGTTTTGCATGGATCCCACAAGATTTTCTTACCCACAATGCTCTACAAACCTAAAACTCTGACTGAAATCACACATTTGTGTGGCTGGGCCTAGTGTCTGCTACAGGTCAACAGAAGCCCTTGCCAGGGGACTGCCATTGACCTTGGTTTCATCCTTTTCTCCTGGAACTAGGACTACATGCATAAGTGAGGTTCCATTTTTATTGGAAGATTTAGGGAATGCTTGGTGGAAAAATGTTGGTGGCTCCCGGCAGATTCCACAAATAGCCATCACATAAATGTGAGGAATATGTGTTTTTTATAGTCAAAGTTTGAGGTTTGCATGGGATTCTGGGAAAAAGTGGTGAGGCTCACATGAGACACCCCACGCTGGATACCCCTAGATGTCTAATTTTCTAAATCATACTGGTTGTCTAGGTTTCCCAAGGTAATGGCTAAGATAGAGTCCTAAACTAGAGCTACCCACATTGGAAAAAAGAGTAAATTTTCAGTGGAAAAATGCAGTGCATCCACATTGCATTTTGGGTTGTTTCCTTTTATAGCCATTTCTTGTACCCATACAAATGAGGTGCCATTTTTATTGGGAGACTTGTGGGAGCATAGAATAGTAGAACATTTGTTTTTACCAATCCAATTGATTTTCACTGCATTTGTGCCTTTCAAATGTTAGCCAGTGTATAAGCAAATTGACATTTAAAAAAATGCTCTCTAAATCATACGCTAGTAGGGGTGGCCACAAATACACAGGTTTCGTTGTCACTTATTTTTCACTCTGCTTATTTTGCTATATAAATTGGTTTATACTCAGCACTCAATGAAAAAAAATTGTACGATGTAACTCAGTTGTTGATTCTGGTCACCTTTGTTTTTTTGGACAGCCTACAAACCCTATATGTCCACGCAACTGGAAGAGTCTAGCATACATAATGGTATATTGCTTTTGTAAATTGTCCACTGTGACCAAAAATTACAGGTGAAATGTCACAAATGCCTGGTTTTACCTACTCATTTTCAGTATTTCTTTATTTCAAAAGTCATTTTCCTTGGAAAAACCTCGAGGGATCTACACATATGACCCCTTGCTGAATTTGGAATTTTGTCTACTTTTTGGAATTCTATAGCTTTTCTGGATCACTCATGGGTTTCACACCAGTTTTCACTGCAAACTGGAAGTAGTTTGTGAGCACAAAAAATAAAGAAAATAGGCTGCCTCTTAGAAAAATGGCACAAACGTGGTCCAAAATTATTATTTTTATTCAGCTCTACATTCAGCTCTGCATGTTCCTGAGAGCTGGGAAGATGATGACTTTAGTGCAGCAAACTGTTCACGGATGCCCTTTTTAGGACATAAAAAACAGACACATATCTGGAGCACTTTTTTCCTCATTTTTCTAAAAAAACTCAAAAGTTTGCTATATTTTGCCTATTTTCTCAGTCCCCTCCAGCGGAATCCACAAGCCCTTGGTACATTTGAAATCCCCAGAATCCTGTGTCAAAAAGAGGACGGCGCAGGAAAAGACAGAAGCTGTTATAGGGAGGGATGCGGATAGAAACCGGTTATCGGAGACTGAAAAAGCAGAGTATGATGGAAGAAATGGCGAATGGCTAAAGGTAGGAGGAGATAAATTCTACTTGCTGACGGAATCAGTAGCAGCAAGCAGTGGATATGATCTGAACGATGAGGATGGCAGTGGCTCATCCGAGGCTGGGAGTTTGGCTGAGAGGATGTCCCCTATAGGATGTCCCTATGGGACCCATGGTGTGGCCACAACGCCGCCATCATAAACGTATAATGTCTAGAACCGGCTCAGGTGGCGTCATGGACTCTCCTGCAGCAATGCTTAAGTGGGATTACTCAGGAATTAGGCTGTCACACTCTGAGAAGGCCCCCCAGGTCCCTAGCGACATGGCTTTGACTTTTAACTTAACTGCGAACGAAAACTGCCCAGGGGAGCAGGTGAACAATATGGCCAGTTCTCATACCAAAATACTAAAGCTGATTTACGGGACTGTGAGGGAACTGCAGACTGAGACATGGGCAGAGAATCGAAAAGCCCGAGTGGCTAAAAAACAACTGCAGGTTACGGTCTGGAAGATAGCCAAATCGTGCTCTGAAATAGAGGAGAAATTGAATACTGTTGAGAGCTGAACCTCAGTGGTTGAGGGGGAGATGGCGACTCTTAAAGATCATGTAGTCACCCAAAGTGGACAAATAACAGATGTCATGTGGAAATTAGAGGGCTTTGAGAATAGGCAAACGGTTTTTGGGGATAGAGGAAAGAGCTGAGGGAGGTGTTATCAGAACATTCATGATTAAGGTGTTGGGTGCTGCTTTTCCTGAGCTTGCAAATTGGAATTGGGAGTCAGAGATTCAAAGAGTCCACAAATTTCCTTTGAGTAAACAAGGAGATCGCAATCCTGATTCCAAATTTCCTAGGGCTATTTTGATTTTTTTGGGTAATTTCTTATTGCGTCAAGCTATATTTGAGAAGGCCCATCCGGATGCACCTCGCTGCGCTGAGAATGTGACTTTTTTTGTACGACCTGATTATTGCCACGCCACAGTGGAGTGCAGATGGCAATTAAGACAGCTGATTAAGCCTTTCCAAGATAGGGGAGGGGAAGGGCAGCTTTTCTGCTGGCCCCCACAAGATTGAAGACAGTAGTTAATGGTAAAGTCAGGATGTTCACATCAGAAATTCAAGCAAAGGAATACCTGATGGAATTGAAGTTATAAGTGATCTTAGTAAAAGATTAACATGCTGGAAGCTGGGGGGGTACAAGAGGGTGGGTCGTAGGAAAGCGGTGTCACGGGGAGGGAGTAGCCAGCTGGCACTTCTGTCACCATCGTTCAGGCCAGTGGTGCTCAGATGACAGGGGGAGAGGGGGTGGCTGGGGTTGGGGATGGGGGAGGTTGGCATGGAAGGGAGGGGCACGGGTAGGGTACAGGGTTTTGAGAAGGGGGGGTTGGAATGCCCGGCTTCCAGGGATTGAGAAAAAATGGAAAAAAAGGAGTAATGTGTTGTTCATGATTAATGGAGCAGAAAAGGAGAAGAAAAAAGTTCAAGATATGATAAAAGCAGAGAGAGGATATCCGAAAGAAAAAAAAGAGAAAAAGTGGGTATATTCGCAGAGAAGTGCTACGGGCTAAACAACGAGATTTCGCATTGCATCAGTCAACATCTGCGGATTAAACGACCCCCGAAAAAGGCAAAAGATCGCAGAAGATCTGAAAGTTCATAGGGCTGATATATATTGTTTACAGGAGAGACATGTGGAGTATAATAATAGAGGGATCTTAGGCTCACTTGGTATGAGGGTCGTTGTTTGTTCTGAACAAGGCGTCAAGACCAAAGGGGTAGCGATTTTTGATCGGAGTAAAAGATTAAAATTCATGAGGCAGATGGCAGATAAGAATGGAAGATGGGCGGTAACGGAATGTCATTACAGGCAAGGGTGTTTCACTCTATGTTCCATACATGGTGTAATAACGGACGATCCTGCCGTAATGGATTTTCTGGCAGTGGAGCTAGCAGGATGGCCCCCTCCCTATATTCTTTGTGGGGATCTCAAATTCAATAGATCCGGGGGTGGGCTGCAGGATTTGCTTGTTGCCACATCTAAGGGATACCAGGGTCGTAAGCCTCAGGTATATAAAGCTATTGTAGGGCTACAGAAGGAGTTAGGGTTGGTGGACGCTTGGATAAAGCTGTGTGCACCAGACCCTGGGTATACTTACTACTCATCCCCTCATGTGAAGCTGGCTCGATTAGACTACTTTTTAACACCTCCTGAGTTGTTAGGGCGAGCTGGTATGGAATTATACCCGCAGGTTATGTCGGATCACAACCCATTTATATTGGATCTCGACCTTGATGGTTTTGAGCATAAAATGAGGCGATGGACTTTTGAGAGGGGGCTCCTTACAGACCCTGAATATTGTGCTTATATGAGGAATTGGATAATGGAATTCTTAGAGTTCAATCGGGGGTCGGCCTCGCTCGAGATGGTCTGGGACACCTTAAAGGCTGGAGTACGGGGGAAACACTGGGTTTTACACTTAGGAAACAGAGATGTGCCCAAGCTTTGATGAAGGTCGCATATACCAAACTTAAAGCGGTAGAGAACAAGCTGATCTCGGTTATAGAGAAGGGTCAAGACACAAATAATATTTTGGAGAAGATCGCTATCGCAAAGGCAGCAATTAATGAAGTGACAGCAATAAAAGTTGCGGAAAAATATCTTGCTAAATGTAGCGAACGGTCAGAACATGGGGAGAGGCCTGGCCATTTGCTGGCAGTAAAAGCACACCATAAAGCAGCAACCGGGGTTATCAGAGAAATCAGGGACCAACAAGGACAAATTATAGTAGATACTGATGGGATTAGAGAGGTATTCAAAGATACTATACAGAGCTTTAAATGTCAACATCTTTAAGTACAGAAGCAGCAATGTTGGAGTTTGTTTACTCTATTAATACCAGTAAATTATCAGAAGAAGATTACTAGAATCTGGAGGAAGTTATTAACAGTGATGAATTAGAGGTGGCAATGAGTATGGGGAAAGCTACTGGTTCCGATGCAATACCTCTTGAATTTTACAAGTGTTTCAAAACACTCTTGCTACCTCTGATGATGGAATTATTTATTCAGGTGCAAAATGGCAGCAAAATTCCCCCATCTTCGGACTTGGCCAATATAGTGTTTTTTTTTTAATAAAGGGAAGACCCAGCAGAACCCGGGCTCATACCGACCAATCACATTGATCAATAGCGATGTAAAAATGTATTCAAACATTTTTGCTGTTCAACTTTCTATGGTTATTGAGAAATTAGTAGTATCAAATCAACATGGGTTCATCCCCGGGAGAGATACCACCGAATATATAAGGAGGGTCATTACACTTTTACATGCTACAGAGGTGGTAGAAGAATCCATGGCTGTTGTGCTGCTAGATGCTGAGAAGGTCGTTTGATAGGGTGAATTGGAATTATTTGTGGCAGGTATTGGAAATGTATGGTTTTCGGAAAAAAATCATTTTGGCAATAAAAGCCATTTATAGATCCCCTGGTGTGCGGATTCAGCTGATGGGAGGGCAATCTGAGTGTAAAGACAGCTAAAAGGGAACTCTACTATCCTGCCAGTTTGCAGGTTTGGCTGGGATACGAACGTTTTGGCATATGCGGATGATATAGCCATTATAACCTCTAGCCCAGATGTATCACTGAGAGAAATAGAAGAGGTGATGAGTAAATTCAAAATATTTTCCGGGTATCTACTAAATAGAGCGAAAACCCAATTGTTGGTTAATAGACATGTGAGCACACAGGACACTCGGAGAGTAGATCATGCAGTGTATCTCGATGTTGATATCACCCCACGTGTAGGAGAGATGGTTAATTTGAATCTGGACCCGATATTAGTTCAAGCAAAACAGGATCTGAATAGATGGAATAATTTACATATGTCTATAATGGGAAGATGCAATATGGTTAAAATTATTCTTCTCCCTAAGCTGCTGTATATCTTTTGGGCTATTCCACTGAGTTTTCCTAACTCCCGGTTTAAAGAGATTGATCGGTTAGTAATGAGATTTATATGGGAATATGGTAAATGTGGAAGGTCGGGAAAATTTATGTCTCTACCTCAGGAAAAGGGAGGGTGGTCTCTTCCGAATTTGAAACTACATCAGCTTGCAGCAGCTTTTCAGTATATGCGCCCATTGTTGGGGGGAAAACAAGGTGAGATGGGGATAGAATATTGCCCACACATTTACGAGCTGTTGATAGGACCAATAGCTAATGGAAGCTTGTTGACTTTTCATGAACCTGGGTATTACAAGAAAGTACGATTCAAGGTACTTGAGGCCACCTATAGATGTTGGCAGCCATGGCGGAAAAAGATTGGGCTTGGAAGATTTAATTACCATACCTAAATGAATAATAACCCGTCCCTGCCTGTAATATTTAAGGATCATTATGCTGCAAAATGTTTTTTTTTAGGTATACAAAGGTTAGGAGATGTTTATGATGGGCTTGGAGTGAAGTCATTTAAGGATCTTCGAGAGCAGTTTCGACTTGAGCGGAGAGATTTTTTTAACTATTTACAGATAAGAGATTTCTTAAGTAAAAAGGTTGGGGGGGCACATGGGTTTGTAAATATTTATTTTCTGGAGGATATAATCGAAAAACCTAACATAACAATAAGATCAATTTACTCGATGCTTATGTTAGAACAGCCTAATGACTTAGAGAAATATAGCGAGAAGCGGAAGAGCAAATTTGAGAATGGTGGTACTAACTTTTTTAAATCAGTAGAGCTTGGGTGTACCATGTTATTATCCTCAGCGCTACAAGCGCAGCATTATAAGACGTTGTATGATCTATATGATACCCAGCTCATTTAGCTAAATGGGGTGGACAGGAAGGATTACATTTTCTGAGGTGTGGGATGCTTGGGGCAGAAATCACCCATATTTATAGCTAGTGTTAAAAGGGGTAGTTGGATATGAAGTCAAGCTTACACCTGAGATTATGGTCTTGGGTATTGCAGAGAAAGTGAGGGAAATGGATAGAGCTTTTATATTTATGGCTGTGGCAGTTTATCGAATGTGTATTGCATCTGCATGGTTGGATTCATTGCCCCCTTCCTGTCAACAGTGGCTGGGCAAATTGCTGACTGTGTATCATCTTGAAATTGCCCTGTACGAACGGAAGGGGAGATGGGCTAGGAGAAAAGGGCAGGTGATATGGGGGCGGTTTCAAGACTGGATTCGGTCCCGTTCATGGTTATTGGGGGATTGCTCCAAGTTTTGCTTACTGATATTTGAACCACTTTTCTCTTTCCTTTTTTTAACCTGATTGTGACTGTCATGTATCCTAGATCTTTTTCTTCTATGGACTAAATTCTTTGTTGGACTAACTAAAGTAATGAGTTTTCTTTCTTTTTTCCAAATAAAAAAAAAATAAAAAAATAAATAAATACCCAGGATGTTGGGAAAAAAGACGCAAATTTCGCGTTGATAACTTATCTGGAAAAAAAGTTATTGATCCCTAACTGCAAACTACCCCAAAAAAGGCTCAGCACTGAGGGAGGCAGCAGCTAAGGGGTTAAGCTGTGGCCCTTAAATTATCTCAACCTATACATGTATAGGCTTCAGCAATAATTTTCAATAATTTTTGGTGAATTGTGCTCTTGGTATATTAATGGCTTAAGATGTAGACTTCTGCTTCATCTTCAATATTTCCTAAAATATTTTAGCATACTGTGGCAAAGTTGGCAATTAGTTTCACTTCCTAATCGAAAGCCTGGGCAGTTCCCCATTCATATTGTATCTGTTTTAACACATCAGGTAAAACAGCGAGAGATGGTGTACAATAAGTTATGGTATATACTGCAGCCCATGTGGCCACTCGTCAATGGAGGAAACAATTGCATATTGTGAGAATTCTATTTTTATTTTGGGGCCTGGTAAGGGGAAATACTGTTTTTTTAAGCAATCAAGAAAATAATTCCCTCCCGCCTGGTGGGTACTTGACCCATGATAGCATTAATAGTTACTGGGTTAATCCCAGGCATAGCCAATCGCGGTTTGACAGCTTGAGCAGCTGTCGCTGGGGCAGATGTTAATGTATGCATAACAAGTTGTGTTAAACATCTGTATAACCTAACTAAATTATTATGTCAAGGGGACAAATCATGAACAGCAAAATTCTGTCTGTTAGGATATGGTGTGTAACGAGCTAAAACTGGCCATGTGCCCCCCTCATTACTGAGGGGACACAATCTAACATTTTCAAAAACATGTGGTAGGGAATCTTGGAACCTATTTTGATGTAAATTAAATGTTAAGCGCATTTCTAAATCATGATATGGTCTGTATTGGCTTGGTAAGTTGGCTGCTGTGTATTTGTGATTATCAGCATCAACTGCAGGAAAAGTGACCCATGAATAAAATGCTTCTACTTTGTATGCATTGTGTGCCTCAACCACAAAGGTAACATCTCCACCCCTATTGGGTAGCCCACGCATGTTTAAATTTGCTGTAGCAGCATGCCTGAAATTACCAGGAATGTTATTTGGATTCACCATTTTAACGTAAGGAACTCAGAGAGAGAAGTAATAAGGTGAGGTATCCTTTGTAATGTTCAAGCTTGAGCAACCTACAGACAAGTATAAGTGCTTCCTATAATGATGAGGAAGATTTAATCCCCAACATCATGGATGTCTGTTTTAAGGTGAATAGTGGAACTTGGGCACGCAAGAGGAACTGCTCAGGAGACCCGTTAAATAAGTACATGACTATGAACATTGGAAGTGCCAATGTGATATGGTTCCTCCTGAGGTAATAGGACTGCATATTAGGATGACAGAACTTCAGAATATGGGGGACTAAGTTTGTCCACACATCAGGAGGTGTAAGCTTGGTTACTGGCTGCTCACAGTGTCTCACCTAAACCCCTATCCCTGTTGGTGTTGAAGTTGATTGTTACAACCTGAATATGACTCTCTGACTCCCAAGAAAGTAATGGAAACAGATCTCACCTTTTTTTTACCCATTCATGTCGATCTGGAAGCATAACAGAGATACAAAATATGTTTTCAATAAATTTATTGAAGCAATCGTAATCCTACATAGAGAGAATAATCTGGGATAATTTGGCAGTCGAACCAGAGCAAAGTTCCCAGTATTATGAACATGGTAAAGATAATGGACAATCCAACCATGGTGAATGATTTCTAGAGACTCCTACATAGGCCTATGTCTATACTGAGAGCATAGCAGATGCACCCTTCTACCTGGCCCAATCTTAGGGATTATTCTTAGTTCAATCCCTGGAAAAAGCATCAGGAGTCAGCCTGTAGTGTGGATGGCAATTGTTTCTTGAGTCTGGAAGATTAGCACCAGCAGAGCTGTATGTCAAACAAAGCATTCATCCCAGGGCAGTTGCAGCTGGAGTGCCCCTCTGCCCCTTCTGTGTCAGAGCACTGTTTATATAATCAAAACAACGCTGTGTCTGAATCAAAGCTCCAATGCAATGCCATGCGTTGATATTATAAGCTGTCTCCTTAATGGACAACACAAATACTAAGCGAATGTGTTCTGTGTTCCTAGACTTGAAAAGAAAGCCCTGATTATATGGCAAGAAAGTCTATCTAAAACAAGCAACTCGTAAAATATATTCCTAGAATAATATCATGCAAGCAAAGTGTGTAAATGTCTCTGCTAAAAAGCCATGCTTAAAAGCACTGCAGCTAAAACGTATAAAATTTGAAATATAAAATTAAGCTAAAATAGGGAGCCAACGTGTGTTCAAGATGGCCTCACTACAGTAGGTCATGCCCACTGGCTTTGCTATAGCATTTTATAATAAACAGATCAAACTGCTGAAATGTGGACTGACTTTTCCGAGTTAACTGATTAAACCTTTTCTCTTTGCTATTGACTTTACACCTTACACAAGCCTAGTCAAATGCACATGAACTGGCAACCATCATGCACACCGTTATAAAATGAAAAATATGCAGAAAAAAACAACTTGCAAAACAATTTACAACCCCACTCAAAAGGGCCTAACAAGAATCATCACAGTGAACCCTGCCAGGGTGTGTGTGAGTGAAAGGCCAACACCAAAAACCTTGCCTGCTGCAGTGAGCTGTGCAAATACATGTAACACAATACCTATTGCGAGGATTCAAATCCACAATCAAATGTGCATTGGCTTTATTGCTTTTCACAATAAATATGTCAAGTCTAGTGCCTTTATCACAACATGTCATAGTAAACAGATCAGGTCCATGGCCAAGATATTTGGCTTGCCCCCATAATGAACTCAGTTCTGCTGTGTCGAGTATAAGCTTTACCACAAATCAAAAAGTGCCTTGCAAGCAGTTGTTTTAGTGAAAGTATACAAATTTAGCCCAAACAAATCCTATACTCAGGGGACCCAACATGTGGATTCAGCCTAAGCCTTTCTCTCAGTAGTACACTCAATGTTTTTTTTTGTTGATCGCATAAATTCAGGCAACAGTTGCAAAATGTAGCTAAGCCTTAAAAAACCTTATATATTTGTGGAGCCTTGGGCATACCTTACTACTCTCAAACACAAATCTGTCCTTGGAAGTCTAAAGTTAAGGATAGAAGTGGAGGGTGTTGGGATTGCAATACATTGCTTGTGCCGGTCCTCCTCCCATCAGTGCTTCTGCCAGAGAAAGACAAACAAAATAAATTATATAACTATCTAAGGAACTTTAATAACATTGCAATGACATGCATTTGCCCATGAAAAGTTCAAACTCTGGCAGCTGGATACACGAAACAAAATTATATCAACTTTGAGGAGAGTTTGCACTTTTCTTGGTGGAAGCATACAACATCTACCCAATCAAAACATGTGCCTCTGGCTCCTAACATGTGAGCGAAACTAAACCCCTCTTTTGGCGATTCTCTCATAATTCTCTGGAAATAGCTGCAATGTCAAGTCAAACCATAAAAATGGCAAATGTCTCAGTGTGCACCAGGGTTTCTCTGTGTCTTCCTATGCAGAAATTAGCATTTTGCGAACAGTGTATGAGATTGCAGAGGACTCTCTTTAATCACAATGACATTAGTAGGCCATCCGTTTTTGCTTGAGGACTACCACAGTGAGGTGCATATGATTGTAAGCCCCTCTCACCAAAATTACTCTGCTACTTTCCTTACACAAAAGGCACAGCAACTAGCCTTGCCAGAAAGGAAAAAAGCTTACCACTGCCAACATGTACCTCAGACCAGAATGGAATTTCAGTAAACTAACTTCAACTCTCCGGGTGGTACAAATTAGCTCCATCAGCTGGTGAAAAAAAAGGGGACTGCGAGAAAAATTGATTCACAGACCTGGTACTGCACAGTCAGCAGCACACAACACATACTCCTACTGGCACCATTCAGAATGCTTTCGGAGAGGACCTACAGTGGTGGTTATTACTGGCAAAGGAAGCATTCTGATTGGCGAGCGAGTGCTGGACATTCTATTTAGGGTGCTAAAATGCTTATGTTTATGAAATGTAGTAGTGCCCTTAAACATCAGAGTGCCCCACCTTGTTCAAAATACTGATTGTTAATCCAAGGCAAGTGAACACTCTTTATTATTTTTTCGACATGACCTTTAATCCTTTTCAAAGCAGGTCATAGCAACTGGGGGGATTTGATGAGCAGACCAGTCCATATTCATCTTTGCCTCCACGTAATGATCAAAACAGCAGGCACAGTATTTTCGGAAAACCCAGTTTGAACTCAGTTTAGCTTAACAAATTGCATTCACATTTGAATGCATACAGTCTAATCAAACAAAAAACATGCTGGAGTTCAAAAGGTGAAAAAGCAATACGAATGCCCTTTTCATGTTGGTACATTTGTTTAAAGTTCATGGTTGAAATGCCAGGGTACATGTCTGACAAATTGCTGTGTATTTTTTTTTTAAGTGGAGATGTTTACTTCCTTTCGCTGGCTGCAAAGTGTGAGGATTTTGTACTTTAACTATGTTACAAAGTCAGTGGGGTACAGGCAGGGCCACTGGCATTATGGAGCAAGCAGGCCCAAATTATGTGGCAAGATTGACAAAATTATGTAGCACCAAAACACAAATTTTGCAGTTTAAGGCAACACATTTTGTGATAGTATTCCTTCATTATTTTATCTGTTAGCTACCTGTTAGCTCTGCCTGGGCAAATGTTTAACTTTATTACTACCAATGTGATATCCAAGTACAGCTATAAATAACTGAAAGGTGACCAGTCAACAGTTCAGAGGAACCTTCTGAGTGCCATTGTGAGATGTATAGAAGAGGCGATAGTGTATATTGTACACATATTTGAGACCGTCTATTGTGGTCTAGATTAAAGCCCTATGATTGACCCGCAGTGTGTGACAGTTCTCTTCAGTTATTCCATGCCTGCGTATTCTTAGCGGTGGGCAGTAAACTCAGCTCTGCAGACGAAGTGCGCAGAGCTTTGCCCCTCCATGCTCACCTTGGAATGCAGCATTCAGCAAAAACTCCAGCAACAGCTGTGTGGCGGAGTTTACCGTCCACCCCTTTATGTACGGAACCACAAGCATACATAGGCTAGATATACACAGCAGATTTCTAATAGTGGTAGTTCTAAAATGAGCCACTAGAGGGTGTCAGCTCCAAAGAAAACTGTTTTGACTTGCTAATAGCTATCTCTATTGAAGGATACTCATCACGTGCCCAAATAGGCAACAAGTAGGCCACTCAAGAACTTCAGCGGAGACGCCAAGAGTACTTATTACCCAGAGCACCATCAGCAGCACCATTTATTCTGCCACGTCACTGCTGTCACCCTCATGCCTAAAAGGAAGGTGAGGCCACCTCCGAACAGTGCCCTTCTGGCCTAGGGCTGTTAGGAGGATGTATACACTGTAAAGCTTCTTAACTTACAGTGTGGGGCTAAGCATAAGTCATGGGACATTAGAGGGGGGGTGTAGAACTCCCTCATTTAAAACTAGGTATTTCAAGAGGGCATAAACCTCCTTTTATAATCAAAGCTGCATCCGCTGCCTTCATGACATGCATCTGGTGCATGTCGCTGTCTGTGTGCCTTTCTGTCATGCGCGCTGCTCCTACAAGGGCAAGTTGGTGGTGACAGTCAGTCACACAACTCTCCATGCACTGGGGTTTCTTTTCCCTGACCAGACCACCCTGCTGTGGTATACCTGCTGTTCCTTCCATATCAGTGTGAACTGTTGTGTATTTCAAAGCCCCTTGCCCATCAGTTTTAGGTTGTCCATGCTGAGCAGGTGCTATGGACAAAATTAAATGTTTTAATCGATCCCAAACTTGGATGGAAATTGGTTGGCAGTAGCATATTCATTAGGTGGGACCAGCTTCAATCTTCCCCTTGTGACAAATGTATATGAATTCAAGAAAAACATGAAAGATTGTTTATTTAAACTCAAAAAGGCATGCGATGAGGGTTGGGAGAAGTTTTATTCTATATTTATCTGGAATATATTATTTAACATATATGGTGTTGTGTCTGATGGCTAATCATTCAATGGCACCTAAAATCTAGGTTAAGTCCTAATATGGATTTTGCAGTGAGAAAGTTAAAGCAGCAACTCTGCCATTTATTGGGGTGCACATAACCCAATTTTCTTCTTGTGCATGGAGCCGTCTGTTAGAGAAAATTTTCCCTTTGTTTCCAGACACTGCCCATGGTGTTCCCGCACAGCCAGTCTTTTCAGATCATTATAATCACCAGATTTCACACAGTTTGTGTAATATGTTAGAAGTTGTAACTGGTCACATCCCTTCTTCAACAAGGGGTAAGTGTCTTATTCGTGAGTATGCCAAACAATTCCCAGTAGGTGAAAACCATATGGAGAGAAGACACCGATTTCCTCCTTCCAGCCTACAAACTGCAATTATCAATTATGCTTTTTGTCATGCTGTCTTGTAAAAAAAGAGAGAGAGTGATAGAAAGGAAACAGACCTCAGTGTCAGATCGAAATACTAAGAATAGAGTCCAGGTAGAGTGGCAGCAAGGTGCAGACATGGCTCTGTCTGACAGTGTTGTGACAAGAAAAGATCATAGCACAGCACAGATGGAATCTAGGGGTGAGACAAATTCTTAGGAATCTTGCACAATTCTTATGTAACTCCACAAAACTCTGCAGAGTAAAATTCTGCAAGTTCCACCCACCCCTACTTATGTAGTGATGACTTGTTTATTGACTGCACATTCCTGGAAATAGACAACCCCTGTAGAAGATATTTCTTATGTCTGTGTAAGAGGTATAAGTTACATTAGGCTGCTGGCTGCTGAGAGTTATGGTATTAGTATCAGTGTGGGCTAGAAATGTTATATATGAAATTACATAGCTATATAATACCCCAATAGGTCAGCCTCCTTTACTCATCGGCCTTTCAAAAGTTGCTGGTTAGGTTGTTTCCAATCTATGAATTGTAAGCTGAAGATTGAACTTGAAGGTGTAACTGACTTTCAAGGTTCTGTTGCAAGAATGTGTGGTGATGTAGTTGTCTTGGAAATAGCTATACTTTAAACTGTTTTCTGAAGTGTATGCTCCTGGATGTTATGAAAGCTGCCTGGTAGTGAGCTCCAGAGACTGGAAGCATGTACTGAGAAAGCAGTGACCCCAGATTTCTTATTGTAAGGTGATATGATGACAAGTGGCACAAGCCTGGAGTAGAGCATCCTGTTTTGTTTGTAGTGCTTGAATGGAGCTTTTAGGTATAGTGATCCTTTTCCTTGGAGGCTATGTGGACATTGCAAAGTGTCTTGATCATTGATCTTCTAGTTATAGGTAGCCTGTGAAGTGATTGCCAGACCAAAGACATGTGTTCTCTTTGTTGTAGGTGGAGAAGAGGTCTTGCATCCGAAATTTGGATTGTTATATAAGATTATTTATGCACTTAGGCCCAAATTTGAACTTTGGCGGTAAGTACCGCTTACCACCGTGGCGACGAATGCCAAAAGACCGTCGCTGCGGCTAACATCCGTCCTCCATAATATGACCACAGCCGGATTTCCACCACAAGAAGGGCAGAAATCTGTCTCTGGCCATGCTGGCGGACGGTGTTAAGGTGGCGCTGCTACCACCAGCAGTGCCAGGCCAGTAGACCGCCGCTAGCCATATTATGAGACATAATACGGCCTGGCGGTGTTCTGCTGGCGGGCGCTGTTGGCGGTAGCAGCGCCCCATCCCCTGTCGGAAGACCCCCTAAATTCAGGTAAGTCGGGATTCCGACAGGGGAGGGGGTGGGGGGTGTTGTGTGTGTGTGTGTGGGAATGTGTACATGAATGTGTGTGTGAGTGCATGCATGCGAATGAGTGTGTAGTGTTGCTTGTATGTGTGTGCATGTGTGAGAATGCGTGTATGAATGTGAATGTGTGTCTGCGTGTAAGTTTGGATGTGTGTACGGATGTGTGCATGAATGAACTGATGCATGCATGTATGAATGCGTGTATGCTTGTGTGAGTGAGTGTGTGAATGCGTAGTGTGTGTCTGCGAGTGTGCGTGTATGGGGGAGGACTGAAAGGGAGGACCGTGGATGGAGGGGCGGTTGTATGGGGAGTGTTGTGGGGTGGGCCTCCTACCAGTGACAGGGAAGAAATTCCCTGTCTCTGGTAGGGCCGAGCACCATGGTTTACATGGGGTTACCATGGCAGTAGGCAGGGTCATAATGCCGCCGGCGGGACAGTAGCAGCCGCTGGGTTGGAGATTGTTATCTCCAGCCCGGCGGCTGCTACTGCCATGGCGGTCGGTGTGGTACATTGACGGGTTGGTCATAAGGTGGTGGTATGTACTGCCAGCCTGTTGGCAGTACTACAGCCACATTTCCACTGCCCACCAGGGTCATAATGAGCCCCATAGTATGACGTTATAAACGTCATATCAAACATTGATCGGAATCCATGGTTACCCCTAGGTTTCTAACTTCTGTTGATAATGAAGGAGGGGCTTCATGTTTCCTAGGCCATATATGGTAGACTGGTACTTTTGACATTGTCTGCTGGGCTTAACCTATTTCTTTACGGCATTTAGCTTTACATTGTTATTCTGGATCCATGTGTTTGTGGCCCAAAGGCAGTGATCAAGTTTCATTGTTGAAGTCTTCCAGACCAATCTTTTTTAAACTAATTTGGTTGTCATCTGTTGTAACAGGCAAGATTGAATTGTTTAATCTGGTTTGGTAAGGGGTTAGGTAGATGTTGATTAATTGATAGGATATAATGGACCCCTGAGGGATGCACATGTTGTGTGTGAGGAGCTGATGTGAAAGTTCGTACCAACATTAGTACAAGGTCAGATCTGAGAGATTAAGAATTTAATGGGTATTAGCAGAACTCCAGTTTACATTTCACATATGGTATGCCTAACAAGAATTTGCTGTGTGAAAAGATTATCAACCTTTCAGAAATGGTTTAATATCTAAATATCTCTTCCTGGGTCAACATGCTGAGCATTCACCTACTTGAATCAATTATTGCGGATACATAATCAAGGTTTCTGAGGCGGAAAGCATCTGTCTTATAATTGATCTCTCTAGAGAACCCCATGGAACATTGACTGACTTTTTCTGATTTTTATCTACTGTATGTTAAGATCTCTGTGTAGTATCAATCTGATTTTCGAATTGTGTTTACTCTTTTGATATTCTGCTTTATTTCCATCTAGTTTATGGTTATAAAAAATAAATAAATGCAGTCCTATGTAATTAATCCCCTAAATGCATAATACTTGGTGAACATTTGGGGGGTGTTTTTTTGCTCAGAATCTCTCTTTCAGTTAAGTATAACAAAGTGAAGCATAGGCGCCATATACATAATGAAGTCAAGTGGTGCATTGCAAGCAAACATTGCACGCAGTCTATGACCAATAGATAATAAGTAGATAGCCCGTTTGGGCCAGTTGAAGGCCATCCACAGTATGTTGCACGCAGCCAAAGTAAAGGAACGATTAACATAAAAATTATAGGAAAAATCAACCATAGGTCAAGATAATCAATATGCATGCCAGGCCTAAGACCAATGTCATGAGCAGTGTAAAGTGGGTGTCCTTCACCACAGAGGAGAGGTAGATGAGTCCTGGTGGTGGAGTCTGAATGGGAGGGTCAGTCAAAGAGCTGTAGTGTCCTTAGTCTCAGCAGGTTGAAACAGGTGAAGTCCAAGTGTGTGAGGTATTGAATCAACGGATGCCATACAGTTTGGAAGTTAGCCTCAGTCAAAGTTCAATTATGGGTGAGTTGCTCCTTTGCCATGGTATACCATAGGTGAGAGAACCAATGAGCAGTAGAGGTGGGAGTCATCTTTTTCCATGCCAATGCCATGAGGTGTCATACTGCGTGGAGCATATAGCGGATACATCTCCAGTCAGCTTGGGTCATTGTGTATAAGTCAAGGGGTGGATACCAAGAATAACGGTGAGGTAGGAGGCAAGGAGTGGAAACCCCACTGTGGCTTTAATGTGACCCAGGATTTATTTCCAATAGGTAGTACTAAGGCTGCAGGTCACCATATGTGACAAAAGTCACCCACTGTGAGGCCACACTGCCAGCAAAGGGAGGACTTGGAGGTGTACATAGTGGCAAGGCAAGCTGGAGTATAATACCATTAGAGCATAAGCGTGTACACTATTTCCCTGAAGGAAAAGCTTCAACATATTTTGGTTTATCCCACCATATAGTCTCCCACTGTTTAAGTGAAATGCCCTCAGCAGTAGAGGTTTGCCAAGAGGTCTGGCATGTGTGGGTGCAAAGGGTGTGTGCTGCAATAATTGGTATGGGTTGAATTTACGGCCCTTAGACCTGTTATATGCCCTCACCAACTTGGGTATATGGTCATACAACCCATGGGTAGACAGATGGGTGCGGTGCCCAATGCAGTAGCGGACAGTATTGTGGTCTCACTGTCTCCGGGAGATGGTAGTCAGCATTGCACTGGTCAAAGGACTCTCTGGAGGTCCCAACAAAGAGGTTGTGCAACATCCTAGAATTACCAGCCCACCAGTTAGGGAAGATTTGGAGGACAGCACAGGGGTAAAGTCAGGAATAAGGGCAATAGGGTTTTTAGGGGAGGGGAAGGTAGTAGGTCCCCTCCTAAGTGCTAATTTCTCCCATATGTCAAGCACCATCTTGTTGGATTGACAGGCTACTGCCCGGTACATGTGGAACCAGTGCTTTTCACTTGCACGCACTACAAATTCATTGATATTTTGCAAGTTGGCAAACCAATAATAGTCAAGGAGGATAGGGCAGGCCAATCCACACCCATCTCGAGGCTGCATCATGAGGGTGTTAGATGTTCTTGGCTACCTCCTGTTCCAGACAAAGGAATGAACTTCCTGGTGAAAGTACCGGATGTCATCGTGCGGAATTGGGGTGGGCAGAGTCTGGAATAAATAGAGATTGTGGAAGCACATTAATTTTGTTAACAATAACTCAGCCCTTCCAAGAGATGTGGAGGGGTTTCCACCATCTAAAATCCACTAAGATGGAGTCACAGATTGCGGCTACTTAGCCCAAGTACAAGTCCACGTTGTAAGCGTCAGAGAAAGGTTAAGACCCAAATATCCAATCATATCTGGTGACCATTGGAACAGCAACAGCCTCCACAGGATAGGAAGGTCAACTATGAGTATGGTCAGATTGAGTGCATGTGATTTGGACATGTTGATCTTGAATCTTGATACTGCCTCCAAAGCATTCATGCAAGCAATGATGGCCAAGAGAGAGACAGCAGGCTGCAAAAGAGTGATCAAAAGGGTATCGGCAAACATGCTAATCCTGTGGTCTTGGCCCCCCAAAAGGAATACCCACTACATTAGTTGTGTGGTGAATGGTGATGGCCAGTGGCTACACAACTAGACAAGTAAGAGGGACGACAACAGGCACCCCCTGGTGTATTCTCCGAAAGGTGTTGAAAGTAGCCAAATACTGTTTATTAACATGGACGGTGGCTGTTGGGGCAATGTAGGAAGCCATAATTTTAGCTATTATGCCTGGGCCCAACCCACCTTGCCCAAGACTGCTCAGAGGAAGGAACAAATTTACACTATCAAAAGCATTCTCTGCTTCGAGAGAAAGAAGGCTTGCTGTGTTATGATGGTGATGAGCATTCTCAACAAGGCATGCAATGATTCAGACGTTTTCCATCCCCTCCCTGTTACGGATAAAGCCCACCTGGTTATGGTCAATGAGGCATGGGAAGTAATGCTCAAGTCTGGTGACCAAACTTGGGAAATATTTTCATGTTAGTATTAAGTAGAGCTATGGAGCAGTTAGATGAGCAGTGGGCCAAATCCTTTCCTGGTTTAGATATAAAGGATATCTCTGCTGCTGCCATTCATGGTGTAAGCCCTGTATCTTGTCTAAATGAATTGAAAGGCTGTAATAGGTGATCCCGCACATCAGATAAAAATAGCCAGTAACAGATGATGGGAAGCCCATGGGGTCCTGGGGTATTGCCTAGTGGGAGGGCCTGTACTGCATTGTGCAGCTCTCAACAGTGATTGGAACAGCAGGAGCTCTGCATGTTGAGATGAAGGGGCTCCCACTCGCAGGCACTCAAATATTCCTCTATCCGCATGGGGAAGACATTGTTGTGCTGGTAAAGCTCTTGTTAATAGTCAAGAAATTCCAACTGTTTGTCCCGCTCAGCGATCACCCAACTTTTGTCTTCTAGACCAAGGTTCACAATACGTGCCAGGGCCTGTGCTTGGTGGAGTCTGTGAGCTAAAAGCATGCACTCCTTATTGCCTCCCTTATAGTATTTCTGCTGCAGTGCCCTATTTCTTCTACGTGTCCTCAATTGGCCTTGCAACATGACAAGGTGTTGATTCTATGGCAGGAGGGGCCACCTTATCTTGCTGCTCCACAGCTGTAATATCTGCCATTAGGTTGGATTCTAGTAGGTGGGACTATCCCCCACCCCCGGCTACGGAGAAGATCAAAACCTGGACATGAGCTTTGAACCCATCCCAGAGTATATGTAGCAAGGTATCCAGCAGGGTGATAAGTGCAAAGTACTCCACGATCCCCTTATGTATCTCATCCACATCTACCCAGTCATGGAGAAGCGGAGTATGGAAGTGCCAGCACAGTGGACCCCTGTGAGAGGAAGTGCTGTCAGACCAGAACAGTTCTACATGTGCGTGATCAGAGATTAAGATATTGGAGATCTCTACTGCGTCGACGTTCCGAAGGAAGGAATGAGTTACAAAGACATGATCAATGCAGGAATATGAAGCGTGTAATTGACAGTAGAATGAATACTTACACCCATCAGGGTGTTTGTAACGCCAAGCTTCTATAAGCCCATGTCAATAATATCCCTCTTGAGCAAGGCGGACATAGCCCCAGTGCCCTGGTGTGTGAGTACACTTCTGTCCATTTCAGGGTCTCAAAACAAATTTAAGTTACGACCAATTATTTTGGCACCCTGCATCCCCATCAGTTGCTTGCCCAGTACCCATCTAAAATAAGAATCCTGGGTGGAGTTCAGAGATTAGGGCCCGTATTTATACTTTTTTTAGCGCCGCATTTGCACCGCTTTTTGACGCAAAATGGCGCAAACCTACAAAATACAATGGCATTTTGCAAGTTTGCGCCGTTTTTGCGTCAAAAAACGACGCAAATGTGGCGCAAAAAAAGTATAAATACGGGCCTAGATGTTAAGGAGTGTGAGCGGCTGCTTGCCCTGTAGCAAACACAGTGTCAAAGAATGTCCCTCCTTATCCCTCACAACCTTCGAGACAGAAGAGTTGAAGCCTGCTTTACATAATATACCCACACCCAGTGCTTTGATATCAGTGTATGCCCAATAGCGCATCAGGTATTTTGGGTGTGCCATCAAATGCTTATCTCCCTCCATAAGGTGGCACTGCTGAAGGAGGACCACACCAGGATTGTGTTGCAGTATATACCTCAGAACTGTTTGCGTTTGTTCTGGAAATTGAGACCGCAACATTAAGGGAGAGCAACTTAGTAGCCATAGATCAAGAAAGAGTTGTTGTTGGTAGTGTGGCATAAGGACACATAGGGGAAATGAAGCGTGCAGAAAAGGAGGAGATCCTAAACCTCCCACAATCACCCCATCATTGAGTATGTGCCACTGAACAGCCCGAGGAATAATAGAGACCAACATGCTATTATAGGAGGTTGGTGTGGAGCAGGCCTCCCCGCTGGTAGTGGAAGGGTGCATTGTAGTACCTGCAAAGAACAATAGCAACAGTTCCTGGTACTAATTGGCCTGGAAAAAGAAAACAAACATAGTAGAACCTAAAGTAATGGGCCAACAGGGCCCAACTTGTCCATCCGTGGAGATGGGCATCTATTTGCATTGATCCTGCAGGAGGAGTCACCCTCCTTGGCTGTGAATCATAGGGAGCTGAACATCAGATTGAGTCAGAGTGCAAGTTGGATAGTCAAGGTACGCCCCAGGCCCCTGTGTTCTAGCACATCCATAGTCAGAAAGGGTTTAAGTCGCAAGGGGTCCAATCATTGGTGTGGGAGTGCCATTGCATTTTCAAGGAGCCCGTGGTGGATGGTGCGTCGGAGGGATCCTTCCCCATGTTCCAAATGCTTTATGATGTCACGCATGGTCTCATGTGATTCCTTCTCAGTTTGCCGTTTGTTTGGGTGGGGAGGTTTGACCAAGGCTCAGACAGGGTCCAGCTCATCTTTGGTGGGCATGTGGGATGGGATGGTGTCTTTATCCTGGGAGTCGGTGGCGAGCCCCAGCAAGTGTTTCATCTATGCCAAGGAGCATAGAGATCGTACCTTACCCTCCCAGGTAGCGGATATCCATCTTTCTGAGCTTGTCAGTAACCAGCTTTAAATCTCGTCATCCATACAAAGTGATGGGGATAGGTCTTGTTAGAGATGGATGGTGTGGTCCTGGAACACTAGATCAGCCCTGCTTCTAGAGGCTGTAAATGGCTTCTTTCTCTGTAAAGAAGTGCACTCATGTCAGGGTATCTGGGACCAACTCAGAACACCCTAGAGCAGATGCCACTAGATGAACTCTATCTAGTACCAGTACCAGTGGGGGTGCTTTCTTGTCTCCTTGAATTGTCTGCAGGAGTTCAGTGGTAAATGCCATGATGTTGCCTCCCACCCGCTCCCCTTGCAAGTACCCTCATGCGTATTTTGATGCGGCGGCTCCTGTTACCAGGTCCTCCTGCTTAGTTTGCACTTCAATTTGCTGATCTTCAAATGCCGCTACTCGTCACTTTAATATTTCATGGTCTTGGGGCATGAGCAGTTCATTCCAAATCATCTGCAGACCCCCTATCTTAGAGATATCTCTCTGATTGTCCTGTTTTCAAAGTCTGCCTTGAGTGATCCAATTTCGGGGTGGATCTCTTTCAGAAAGTGATCCATGTAGTCTTGTGAGATAGCTACTGTAGCTGATCTTCCCGTCATGGGGCAGCAGGAGCTATCAATGCCCCAATGCCTGCTGGGGGAGGTTTGTTTCATAGGGAGATCACCAAATTCTCTTTAGAGGATTTAGAACTAGGCAAGCTGACCAAGTGCACAGGTTCCAATACACAGAGTGCAAGGAATGTTCCTCCTAACCTACCCAGCTAGATGTTGAGTCTGTCAAATTGGCTCCACATCCTATGCCTACCAGAGGATGGCACTCATGCTGCGGTGCAGGGGACACAACCCACCTTTTGCAGTGTGGTCAGATGAGCGGGGCACATGTGACAAAATAGTGCAGAGTAAATGGGGGGGTTCGTCAGTAGTTCAGTCTAGCCAGGGAGGGTAGGTTGGTGCAATGACATAGACTCAATTCCTCCATGCAGGCAAGTCAACAAATCTCTAGGGATGAATATGCCGCTTTCCGCACCCCAGCCCCACTGCTCCCTCACAACCAGCAAAAAGTAGAAAGCGGGGGTGGTCGCACATCAAGGCTCCTACCCTCCCCCACCCAGCATCAGCAACTTACAGTGCACAACTTCAGGGGTGAGGAGCTCTCTTGAGGCCCCTCATATGGCCTGGGCAGACCAGTGGTCTGTCGCGGAGGTTGTAGCAGGTAAGAGCTGGGGAGCGTCCCCCCCAAAGTTCAGCAAACACGTTTACAAAGGGTGGTGGGGGTACCACCCACAGAGGCCCCCAGAGATTGAACAGGCTGCAGGCTACAGGCAAGTGGGTGCAGGCAAAGGGGGAAGAGGGGCCCACTCGTCTATGGCCTGTAAGCTCCCCCCAGTCACTCACGAGCTGAGAAGCTGAGAAGCCTTACGTAGGTAGGTTGCTGCACAGGCACTGCAATCCCAGCAAGCACCACTCAGTCCTGAGTCCGTGGGTAGTGTAGCAAGAAGGCACACAGAAGGCAGTCCTAGGTCCCCTCACAGGTATAATGAAAATGGCAGAGATGGAGCCACCCAGGCTTTATGGCACCATGCAGGCTTACCACATCACTGGCAAGTAGATGGCCCTAGAAGTACAGCAAGGCACCATACTTATGCTGTGTAAGACAGCTGTGTAGAGATTCATCCCGCCACTCAGCACTATCTCCATTGCATTGCTCTTTCAGCTAGCTTAGGCTGCGGCACCCCTCTCAGAGTGACGTCAGCCCCTCTGGTGCAGGTCACCTCTATGGACCTGCAGGCATTCTCCAGGCTGGGAGGGAGCCACAAACACCCCGGTATGCATGTGCCCCCTTAGCCAGGGAGTGTTTCTGGCATGGCCACTCTGCTGGAGCACCCCAGTTAGGCCATCACTAGTCCCCGCTGCTGGTGCCGATGGCAGCATGTGAGTTACTAGGACACAGCAGGAGCTCATAATTTCATCACCAGGCCTGTGGCTGCTGGGCAGGGAAGTTCCCCCCAGTGGGCGGGGGGGCACAGATGTCTTGCTAGCATAAGCAATGCCCAGTCCCAGTCCCAGTGCTGCAGATGAGGCCAGATGGCCCACAGGGGCCAGGAGAGCAGGGAAGGCATGTCCTACTCCATTCTCAGTTAGGCCATACCCCCTGGGGTATATTTTAATGGGAGAAGTGTCAGAACACTGGATTCTCATAGATTTCAGACTTGATTTCACAGAAATATTAGGAAAATCTTTTATTTATCCACTATTTTGTGTTTGCGGGGCATTCTGGGTATAATGAGCTATTGGGACACTTGCAACACACACCACCCCAGATTACGCTAGGTGCCTTGTTTCAGTGATGTCTGGTTCTGTTGGCTTTCTCTGGGTGCCGACTGAGCCCAGGCCTAAATACATTAGCTACCCAGATCCCAGAATGGGTCAATTTGCTTGTCAAATCTTGATTTTCCTTGTGTTTTAGGTGGCTTAGGGAGCCTTTCCTTTCCTGGCTAATAGCCAGTTGCACAAGCGGGGTAAAATTGTTATTGAGAGAAGTGTAGGAATATGGTGTGGTAGGCCATTTGATGATCCCTGCAGGTTACATTTGCGATAGCTACTTTTACGTTTGATTTTGCTTTATAATGTAAGCGTGCACAGCATGTTGTGTAATACAGCAAAACAAAAACAAAAAAAACTCTGGACTTTCTGGAAGTATTTACCTCATGTTCAGAAAAGAAAATGTTTCTGGTGTTTTTACAATAAACATTTTCTTTCCAGTACTGTGAATGACCCTTTGAAGTCCACTACACAGTGAAGATAGTGTGGTGGGCGACAATGGTTTGTCGTCTGCACCAAAGTAGATAAAATTCCTAATTCCTTGCAGCCTGATGTCCTAAC
Source organism: Pleurodeles waltl (assembly GCF_031143425.1). Lineage (NCBI taxonomy): Eukaryota > Metazoa > Chordata > Amphibia > Caudata > Salamandridae > Pleurodeles > Pleurodeles waltl. The sequence continues at coordinate 785,248,136 of NC_090443.1, read as the reverse complement.
CTACAGGAATTGACACCGAGGTACAGGAATATGATTGACACATTGTACCAACATCTGTGTTCCATGATTGTAGGGAGGTTTCTCCACCTCCAGGAGACCTCATGATGGTAGGTTTCTTCTACTGAGGGACAGTGAAAGGCACAGTGGTTAAACAAAGGTGCCAGGTGTTGTCAATGACCATGGGCAGCAAAGGAAAAGTTTCAGTTGCCATACATGGTCTATGGGGAAAAGCGATAGATAAAGGATGAAAATATTGAAAAGTACAGAGAAGATAAATGAGACAATAGAGAAAAGAGGTTCTAGAAAAGAAGAAAACATTGAGAGGAAGACTGCAGAGTAAATAGAAAAAGCAAGAGCGGGAGCAGGAGAGACAGTAATGGGAAGATAGATGCAGCAATAAACAGAAAGAGGTAGTGAGGAAAAGTTTAAGAGAGGCAGTGAGGACAGAGAGGAGGAGATGAGGAAAACTTAGAGAAAATAACAGAGGGCCTTGAGGAGTAAAATGAAAGCTAGATATACATCAAGAATGGTGATTGGAAACTTTAAGTGGTATTTATAGTTCATCATGTTTTGGCCAATGCACCTGGACCAATGTGATTTCAATGCACAATTTTGCACTTTATTTTCTGAAAGCAATCTTAATGTTAAATCAGAAACTTTCCCTGCATAGTGGTCTTCAAAGTCCTAGTAGGGTCTAACCATTGTTACTCAATCCACATTGTGTTTTGAAAATTGCTTAACAATGGCACCCTCTTGTTATTTGTTACCATATGGCCTTGGTTGGAAATGCTGACCTCTTCTATTTTAATGCATATCAGCCATATCTATATTTGATAGTATAGTCGCTGAATAGTACAACCTACTTGCTGAGACATCCGAGTTCTGTTACGGAGGTGATTTCGCTTTTTTATTGTGCTTTTAATTGTGGCAATCTCTTTCATAACATGAAGCAGGACTTTTATTGGGATCTATAGTAATGCAGAACAATCCCCCTGCAAGTAAATATTTTCCATCTCTAGTGCATATAGCAGGCTTCACTGCTATCTACTTTTTCCACTCTGAAAAGTGTATACTTGTCCAAGCAATACTAGCCACATGGAAGGTGCCATCTTGGGCATTCTATGTGAAGAGCCTACTGAACGTAAAAGAGTGGAGAATGTCCATAATTCTAGAAGTAGAGGACTTTGTAGCATTGAATGCAAGCAGCATCAAAGAGAGATGTTATCTTAGAGCAGGCTCCTAGATGCAAATCATGAAACCTCAGATCAGAGCCTTAAATGCAGTGCTACTGTATCCTCCTGCATGACTCCCTCTACTGGAGTTGGAACCAGAGTCCTCAATCAGCCACAAATGACACCATCTCAGGCTCACACAATCAACTATCCATTACCTTGCCCACCTGTCTTGCTAGTCGATGTCTAACAAAAGTCCCTTTTTGTCAGCACCTTTCACACAGCGTGACTGTAACTATGAGGGGTGTACGCCAATGTACAAATGTTGGAGACTGCTTCAAGTCAATTCAGTTTTGACTGGTGCTCTTGATCAAATGTAATTAAACCATCCATCTTTTGTTACAACCCTGTAGTGAAATTCTTTGTGGGACCTTCAAAGCTTTCTGTGTAGAATGACACATAATTTTATTTAGCTTTCACCCTTGTTATAACCCTAAAATGTTTAAGCCAAAATGGTCTTGTTGGATATTGTTAGGCTGGATGTTGTGGTGTGGTTCCCCCTAACTTTTTGCCTTCTGTTTTTGTTTACTTCCGTTTTGCTGGCCTTAGGACGCTGCACACTTTCCCACTGCTAACCAGTGCTAAAGTACTTGTGCTGTCTGTTTAAAGCATGGCACCATTAGCTTATACCTAATTGGATTATTTAATGTAATTAAAAGTTCCTAGTAAAGTGCTCTACATGTGCCCAGGGCCTTTAAATTCAATGCTACCAGTGGGCCTGCATACTGAATCTTCAACCCAATTAAGTAGCCTTACAAACACGGCTAAGGCCAGCCATTGCAGAGCCTGTGCGCAGTTTAAAGTACCATTGCGACCTGGCAAAAAAACATTTTTCTAGGCCCATACCTTCCTTTTTAATACATATATGCCACTTCTAAAGGAGGCTCTGGCCATTCCGGAGGGCAGGGTACAGTGTATTTAAAAAGGTTGGCCATGTACCTTTAAGTTTTACATGTCCTGGTAGTGTAAATCTCTTAAATTTGTTTTTTTCACTTCTTCAAGGTCTATTCCCCCATACGATAGCTTCGGAGTTGCTTCATTACACTTTAGAAATGTAATTCCCAAATTGGAAGAAAGAACTGGTTCAAGATTTGTATCTCTAGAGTCCTAATTCAAAAGCCTAACTTATGGTGAAGTTGGGTTTTAAACTACAGTTCTGAAAATGCCACTTTTAGGAAGTTGGTATGTTCTTGTCTTAGCCATTTGGTGCCTGCAGCCTGTCTCCAGTCACATTATTGGGTGTAGTTGGCAGTTTGGCTTTGTGTATTCCTCTTAGACAGCCACCCTCAATGGGAGTCTAGGCCTACTGGATGAGCCATCACTGGCAAGATGGGAGGGAGGAGCTGGGCCCAGCCTCACTTACAGCTGAATAGTCTGTGTACTGTTTCCATACAAAGGACTGCATGTCCTGTGTAGTTGGTTTGGAGCCAGGGAAAGGAAGGCAGGACATCTGTGCACTTCAAAGGCATGTCTCTAAAAACATCTCCCCACTTCAAAGGAACAATTATGTATAAAAGAAGGACCTCAGATACTACCACTTCAACACACTTCTGGACCTATGGATACTGCTGTGAAGGTACTGCTGCCCTGCTGTGCTGACCTGCTGTCTTCTTGTCTGGGTGAAAAGGACAGGACCTGCATCTCCTGACCCCAGAACCCAGATTGACTCCAAGGGCTAGTTGGCTGGCCTTTTGACCTGAAGCCTTATTGACATAACAGGTTTCCAACCACCTTGCATCTGCACCTTAACTCTGTCATCTGTGAGTCTTCCTTGCCAAGTGGAGCCATTCCAGCCCTGAACTCTTGGAAGTGGGTCTAAGTTTCTTTGCCAGCCTCTGTGGATCCAGTGGAACCGATGTATCTCCTCTGTTGTGCAAACCAACCCTGAGCAGAACCGACTTGTCCCTCCTGCCGTGTTGATTATACCCATTGAAAAGACTTGCATGGCCACTGCAGCCCACATAGCCTTCAGAACTGCCATTGCGCAATGTAATCTTGTTGCAGGCCCTCACATCTCTCATCAACACCAGCCTCAATGACGAAGCCAAACTCTGCATCAGAGCTTCGTAGCCCTTTGGAACGGATGCATCGCCCCTACTGCATGCCACATCCTTGATGCCAGACTTCACATTACAGCCACCCTGACAGGATCATCGATATCAGCTCCTGTCCCCGCCGTGGTGCTCCGCTCGCCCTCTGTCCCACTCAGCATCAGTGGATTCTGCTTCCTGGGTCCCGTGGGCTGCAGCTCCCTCACTCGCAGGTGCCCCTGCTTCTTTGCCAGATGATGCTAATGCACACATGGACAGGATGACAAAAGGAGAGAGAGGGAGGAGAAATAAAGGGAGTGCAGGGTCAAATGTCAGCACCAACAGCACAGATGGCATATACACTGAGACTGAGAATGGGCAGTATAGACCACACTGGCATTCCTTTGGCTAAGTACCACAGCAGGTAGGAGCCAAACACTGCCAGCTACATACCCACTGGGACCAACTAAGCCCTGTCTGCCATGGAAAGCCAGCTACCTAGCTATCAAAGACATGCATTTTACCCTATTCACCTAAGCTGGACCACGCAGAAATGTCTAAACTGGCATATTGGGGCATCCACTGAATAGTACCCTGCACCCAAATCACATGCCAGGCAACAGAAATGGCTGTCAAACACACTATACTCACCCCCTTGTGGCTGCTGCAATGCCCTCAAGCACCAATCCAGCTCAGAATTGGCCACCGTCAGCATACGGGCCATCAGGGGGGTCAGGTTCCGAAGGGCACCCTTCTGTCGTTGGGAGGCCATCCCCAGCTGGGCCTCCGTGATCTCCCATGCCCAGCGTCTCAGGTTCTCCCACCATTTCCTGCAGTGGGTGGTCCACCTGCTGTAGACCCTCAGGGTCCACACTTCCTTGGCGATGGCACGCAACAACCCCTTCTTCTGATGGGTGCTGACTTGCAGAGGAAACACAAACAGTGGGACAGAGTGAACAAGACAATCCAGCCTTTCACACATATGGCTCACAAACTGCATTAGTCCCTCATCAAGCACACACATGACCCATGCCCCTGCATTAACACTGCAACCAGCCATACACCCCCCAATGACACACTGCTGGCACACTCATACATCTCCATGCAGCCATGCTGCTTGCAACGTACCCATGATGTACTCACCTGTTGGTCTGGAGGCCCATACAGGGAAAGGACCCCATCTTCAAGCCTCTGCAACTCTTCCGATATGAAGACTGGGGCCTTGCCATGTCAGGTTCCACACATAGGTCACAGCAGCACACGCAGTGGAGATGTCGTCCTGTGGAAAGTCTGGAATCAAGTGAAGTGGTAGAAATAAAATGGCGGTCATGTCCACGGCCGTGAACACCGTCACTGCCGGCGTTGATCATCATTGGTTCCCATACTCCATAGAGGGCCATGCTAGACAATGAGTAGTTGCACAGCGGTGCAGACCGCCTCCTGCCAGCACACGAACGCTGGTAGAGTGAAGTCATTTCTAACTGTCCCTACATGCAGGATAGGCAGATGCCATTTTGTAATGCTAGTACACATGTACAGATTTAAAAGTATGTTATTGTAGTCAAATTTACTCACCTATACAATTCTAGTGTCCAACATACAAGCATGCGCTGTGTACACTGCTGTAGTGTGTTCATGGTTCCTATTGTCACTCCCTTCTTACTTTTGGGTCCCTTAGGTACCAACCACTGCAGAGGAATAGGAGGAGGAGGCAAGCACCATGTACAGACCCCTTGTGGACATGGCTACCCTTCGAGGACAGGCACAACATACTCACCGATCGTCTGGACAGGGCCACAATAACAGAGCTGTGTGCACAATTGGAGTCTGATCTGCTATCGCTGTCCATTGCACCACAGTAATACCCCCTCTTGTGCAGGTACTCTCAGTGCTCCATTTCCTGGCAACTTTCTCTTTTCAGGTGACAGTGGGCTTGGCTGCAGGAATGTCACAGCCAATGGTCTCTATTGTGCTTGCAAGGTTTTGTCTGCCATGCTCAAACACATGTGCTGCTACATTGCATTCCCCCAGGTAGATGAATTACCCTCTGTGGAGGCTAGATTCTATGTGATGAGACATATACCACAAGTAATTGGGGCCATTGATGGGACCCATATTGCCTTAGTCGCCCCCAGGTCCAATGAACAGGTGTACAGAAATTGGAAGAGCTTTCACTCACTTAATGTCTAGATGATGTGACTTGCTGACGAGTACATCTTCCATGCCACTGCCAAGTATCCAGGGTTTGTGCATGATGCCTTTGTCCTGAGGAGTAGCAGTGTCCTACAGCTGATGGCACAACTAGAGAGGCACAGAGTGTGGTTTATATGTAAGCCTGAGTCCCCACCCCATGTATGTCAGCATATGCCTTCAGGAGTCATACCCCATGCCATTGTGCAGAACTAATGTGTGTCCCTCACTTCCTGCAGGTGATTCCGGCTACCCAAACCTGTCCTGGCTCCTGTTAGGAATCCGAAAACTGGGCCCGAGAATAGGCACAATGATGCTCAAGGGCATACCAGGAGGATTGTTGAAAGGTCCTTCGGACTCCTGAAGGACAGGTTCAGGTGCCTCCAGCTGGCAGGTGGATCCCTGTGCTACTCCCCTGAGAAGGGCTGCAGGATTGTTGTTGTGTGCTGTATGTTGCACAATTGGACTCTCGGATGGCATGTACCCTATATGCAGGAGGAGGGGGGTGACAATGCAGCTGTGGCAGCAGTGGGCACTGAGGACAGTGAGAAAGAGGAAGAGGAGGATGTGGACAACAGGACACTTATGATCCAGCAGTTCTTCCAATGACACTCAGGTAAGACTGTTGAACTAAAAATGTCTCCATTTCAGTGTTGTGGTGTATGGCTGTAGTATAATGCTAGTCATTACCTTTGCAGCCCACCTGACTGTCACCTATGCCTTACCTTATTGCAGATGTTGCTGTGGTTACAACAATGTAATGCTGTGATGTCTACAGACTGCGGAGAGACATTTGTAGGATGGATCAACATGTAACTGGACATTTACACAGTTTGATGCAGTTCATAGCAGTTCTATTCATTGTATGTTACCTTCAGATAAAGCACTATTACGTAGGTTGTGTCCAAGGGTGTTTATTAAGAATTGGTATACAATGCACAGTGCATACAGTGGGGTGATGGTTGGGAATAGTCCTGTGTAGTGGGCCAGTCTGTTTGTGGCACAGGTCCAGTATCCAAGGGGCCGTAGGAAGGGGAGCAATGGCAGTTTAAAGTGGACAAGGTGACACAGCGGAACACAAGGGGGACGATCAGGATGGGCTAATTTCCTGGCAGTGGTCTTGGTCTTGGCAACTGTCTCTGGTGTCTGCTTAGGTCACAGGGACCATTTGCGGGGTGGTTCACTTGCAGGGGGAGGGGTGCTCGTGGTCTGTGGGTCCTGTGGCAGGGTATCCTGTCCACTAGCTGCAGCAGATGTGGAAGGGACCACTAGCCACTAGCTGCAGCAGCAGTACACTGACTAGTGGAAGGGACCAGCTGGTGTGCTTTATAGTCCCTCATCACCCAGCACCCCTGCAATGAAGACCATGATGGTGTTCAGGGACTACAATTCTTGCTTGGTCTCTTGGTGGTGTTCCCCTTGCAGCCACTGGTTCTCCTGCATGAAGTTTATTACCTGACCCATCTTGTCCTGGGATTGTTTGTAAGCCCCCAGGACATTAGTAAGTGCCTCCTGGGTAGTCGGTTCCCTGGGCCTGTCCTCTCGATTGGCGCACAGCTGTCCTCCGACCATCCCTAGCCCCCTGTGCCTGGGTCTCTTGACAGGTGTGCCCACTGCCACTGACCCCAGGACCCTCATTGTCTTGCCTGTGAGATGTGGACTGGGGTCCCTGTACAGGTGGACACACTACTGATTGACTTGTACTGAGGACAGATGTCTGGGGATGTTGAGTGGCTTCTGTGGTGTTGAATTCTGATGGGGAGGCACTGTAGTGGACTGGGTGTGGGCTGGGGTAGCCGACTGACCAGTGCTCCCTGATGGGCCAAGGAGTTCATCCAGATCCAGAGGTCCAGAGTTGCCGTCACCACTGGGGACATCTTCTGGTGGGGGACTGGGTAGCCGGGGCACCTCCTCGCCACTGGGAGTATCTTGGACACCTGTGGGGATGTAAGTAGTGTATTATGCTACATGTGTGTGACATATTCTGCATCACTAGCTTCCCCTAAATTATTGCTGTTGCCGTGCCACCTTTGTTTGTGTATGGTGATGTATTGTGGGATAGTTAGTTATCCATGCTGTGCATGCATTGGTGGTGGGTGTACATGCAGGGCTGGAAGGGATGTGCATGCAGTGAGTATGGCATTGAGGGCTTGGCATTTAGATTTTGTAATTGTGGTGGTACATTGTGTGGGATGGAGAGGGGTGATGGGTGTCAGAGTGAGGGGTGGTGGTGGCATGCATGTATGGCGAGGTGATAGGTAGTAAATGTTGACTCACCAGTGGCCCAGTCCTCCGGCTACTCCAGTGAGTCCCTCAGGATGCAGGATTGCCAAGACTTGCTCCTCCCAGGCTGTAGGGGAGGAGGTGGGGGTCCACCGCCAGTCCTCTGGATGGCAAGCTAGTGCCTTACTGCAATACAACGTACCTTCCCCCTTAGGTCGTTCCACCTCTTCCTTATGTTGTTCCTTGGGCGTGGATGTAGTCCTGCGGCATTCACCCTGTCCACGATCCTTCGCCATGGCTCCATCACTCCATCTTCCTGGCAATGGATGTCAGCTGTACCTGTGCTCCAAACAGCTGTGGCTCTACCCTGACTATTTCCTCTACCATGACCGTCAACTCTTCATCGGTAAACGGGGGTGCCTTTGTGGGGACATGGGTGTTGTCTGTTGTGTGTAGGTTGTGAAGAGGGTGATGTGTGATATGGTGGGGTGTGGGGTGTGTGGTGCATGTGGGATGAATAGGTAGTTGTGATATGTGTGTGCAGTTCTCTTTTGTGTTAGCATCGCTAAATGTATCCGTCTTCTGTTAGCAAAGGATTGTGGGTGATGTGGGTGAGTGTTTTATAGTACTGTTGGTGGGTGTGTGGGGTGGGTGTATTTGTGTTAGGTGTGTTTTTTTTGTTCTGGCCAATGTTGTCTTGTGTTGTATTTGGGTGGCCTTATCCGCTGCGATGGTGTTCACTGCCAATGGTTTACTGCTGATGAATGTCCACTAAGGTGATTCGTTGGTAATTATTTGGAGGGCTTAGTATTGGTGGCGTAATGGTATGGGTGGTAGTTCTAACAGTTTATCACATTCATTGGGTCTGGCGGAATTGTAGTTGTAGTTGTGTCTGATTTCTGTTGGTTTTGCAAATATGAGTCATAATCTGGCAGACGGATGTTCGCCTCCACAGTGGTATGTTGGTGACAGTCACTTTGGCGGTATTTGGAATTTACAGCCAATATCATAATGAGGGCCTAAATGTCTTAATCCTTAAAAAACAGCGAAAATGCAGTTGTTACACAAAGTGCCTGGTTAGTGTAAAAAATAAAGCCTCACAGGCGATCGTGCATTGTAGAAGTCAGCGATTTGTCAATTCGTTATTCGCAAGTGAGGCCGTGCATCATTTCCTTCTCTTGTTGGTCGGCGATGCGTCATTTTCCCCCCTCGCAAGAGAGCCATGTGTCGATTTCCAGACGGGGCATCTCAAATCCGCGCAGAGTCGGGTTGACTTTGGCGGCCAGGGACGATATATGGAAAATCCGGTTGCACCGTATCAGAAAACCAAGCTGCATGGGGTTTGTGTTGTTACCAGCCTCCGTAAGTGGGTGTTGCGTGTCGTTTCTCCAGCTGCATTGTGTCGATCTAACAGCCGCAATGCAGGTGGAAAGTAGATTTCAGTTGCAAAGCCGGCGGCGCATGGTTTATCAGCCGTGTTGCAGAAGGTGTGTCAGAAATGTCTCTTCACAAGCAGGAATATATCACAAAGTCCAGTCTTTGTCCCGTTTCACAGGCAGAACAGCAGGTGCAGGACAGCCAAGCAAAGCACAGTCACAGGCAGGGGAAGAACTTCTCCTCAGCTTTTCAGCTCTTCTCCTTGACAGAGGTCTTTCTTGATTCCAGAAGTGATCTAATTTTCAGGGGTTTAGGGTCCACTACTGCCGTTTCTGCCTTTGAAGTAGGCAAACTTCAAAGGAACGTCTCTCTTGTTTGTAAGATCCTTCCTTGCCCAGGCCAGGCCCCAGACACACACCAGGGGGTTGGAGACTGCATTGTGTGAGGGCAGGCACAGCCCTTTCAGGTGTGAGTGACCACTCCTCCCCTCCCTCCTAGCACAGATGGCTCATCAGGGTATGCAGGCTACACCCCAGGTCCCTTTGTGTCACAGTCTAGAGAGTGGTGCAAACAGCCTAATTGCCAAACTGGCCCAGACAGGGAATCCACAAACAGGAAGAGTCACAGAATGGTTTAAGCAAGAAAATGCCTACTTTCTAAAAGTGGAATTTTCAAACACACAATCTCAAAACCAACTTTACTGAAAGATGTATTTTTTAATTGTGATTTAAGAGACCCTAAACTCCAAATTTCCATATGCTCCAAAAGGGAATCTGTACTTTAATAATATTTCAAGACAGCGCCCCCTTGTTAACCTGTAAGAGAGATATGCCTTGCACAGTGAAAACCGAATTTGGCAAAATGTTAAATTTCAGGAATTATAAAACACATAAATATACGTCCTACCTTAACAATATACTGCACCCTGCCCATGGGCCTGCCTAGGACCTACCTTAAAGGTGCCTTACATGTAAGAAAAGGGAAAGTTTAGGCCTGACAAGTGAGTTCACTTGCCAAGTCGAATTAGCAGCGTAAAACTGCACATACAGACACTGCAGTGGCAGGTCTGAGCCATGTCTACAGGGCTACTAATGTGGGTGGCACAACTAGTGCTGTAGGCCCACTAGTAGCATTTGATTTACAGGTCCTGGGCCTCCTCCAGTGCACTGTACTGGGGACTTGCTAGTAAATCAATTATGCCAATCAGGAAAGCCGGTTACACATACATTTTACATAGGAGAACTTGCACTTTAGCACTGGATAGCAGGAGTAAAGTGCCCAGAGTATCAAAAACAGCAAAGACAAGAGTTCAGCACACATCAACAACCTGGGAAACAGAGGCAAAATGTTAGGGGAGACTACGCCAAGGATACCAAGTCTAACAGCAGGTCAAAGGTGTACTAAAAAAAACAACAACTAGTTAGGTTTATTATATGATTTTGAATAAAGGCCATTGGCCAGTCAATGTTATGGTCCGTAACAGCACAGTTTTGTGCCAACAAAACTTGACTCCTAACTACCGGGGAGCTTCCACAGAAAGGGGCATCAAGGGGGTAAGCAGGCACCTTAGGGATTATCTGAGGTAGAAGGGGTGGGGGATCAGATTGGGGAGGGGGGTTTGGGCTTCGGAGGGGTGGTCTTCTTGGGAGGGGTGGGATTCTTCTTGGCTGGGGAGAGGTATAGGTGCTTGCAGGGGGGTTGGGGAGGCCTTGGAGGTGGAATGGATTGACTTGGAACTGGGTGAGGTATGGCGTAGAACAAGGGTAAGGTCAAGCTCACATAGGAACAGTTTTTTGGACACATGGGAACAGTCATCAGAAGGGTGCCAGGACTTGGAGGTTGATTGAGAAGTTATAGGCAATGTAGATGTGGATGTTGTGGGTGTGTGCTTATGCGAGCTATGCCTCTGTGTGGTGGGTGTCTGTTGGGTGGGTGGGTGAGTGAGGGCATTTGTATGTCTTAGGCTTAGGAGGGGTGGAGGTGCTGGGGGATGCAGTGGTGGGTGGGTTGGTATCTGTTGGGTTAGTGACTGCTGGTATGATGAATGTGGTGGATGTATGTGTGCCTATGGTTTTGGTGTCTGCGGGTGTGTGCTTGTGTTGGATGTCTGTGGGTCTGCTGGGGTGGTTTTTGCAGGGAAAATGGGTGTGGTGGCTATGTCTATGACTGTTGTGGTGGTATCTATAGGTATGCTTGATGTCGTGTGTGTGATGCTGAGGGTGGTGGGGGTATCAGGTGGAGTTGTGTCTATAGGTGGATGTCATTTGTGTGCATGCCGGTGTGTCTTGTGGTGCTTGTGTTTGTGTACATTCTGTTTGTCTGTTGAGGTGGATGTCTGTGGATCTGTTTGTGTGCTTTGGGTAGGTAAAGGATGAGAGGATTTGGACTGGGAAGAGGGAGGTGGAAGGGGACAGAAGGAAGGTGGTGCCTGGCTGCCGTCAGTATGTAGGACAGAGCCGGAAAGATCTCTGTAGGCCAGCCATTGCACCATGAATGCCTTTCAGGAATGCGTTTGTTCATTCCACTTGGGTCGTCAGTCCCTGAATGGCATTCACAATGGCCGACTGACCCACAGAGATACTTCTACTACAGTGGCCCAGAGTAAAATCAGGACCTCAGACAACTATTATTGCATGGATGCAGTTTTGGAACCACACTAACCATACAACAACTAGGCTTCCTCTTCATCCTCAAAGATGTCCCACATGCAGTAGACCTCAGTCAAATAATGGCAAACAATAGTATCCCATTGTAAATTCCATTCCCACATACCCCACACAAGGTCATGCACACATCTATTTAGCAGATACATAATTATCCAACATTTTGAAATAATGCTCTGAAATATTGCTATATTAATCACAATAGTTCAATATCCTGGAGTAAGTGACATGGAAATAACCATGTAACACAGGAAGCATTTCAACAATGTACGCTTCGTCAAGTGACATCTGTCACAATAGAGTCCAGGAGGTAGTACCAATGTAACCCAGATAGGCCTCACATGTGGCGTAGGGAAAGAGCCACCTTAGAATCAAGAAAAATGATGCTATGGTGGTGCTAAGGAGGTGCTGGGGGCTGTTTAGTATGCTCCAAAGTGGTTCTACAGTCTGGGCCTACTTGTCATCTCTCTCATAGCTACTGCAGTTCTACATGCCAAATGGCATACTATGACGCATGAAGGTATATGTCAAACAATGGACAATGGTGACACACTCTTGTCTGTGGCACCACATGAAATGGACAGTCATTGTAGATTTACAATTCCACTAACAGTTTCCCATGCACATCTATGAGAGAGAATACAGACATCATCCCATCAATATAGTTAGAACATACATGGAACTGCAGCATAGAAACGCTTCCTTAGGAGAAATGGACGAATGCTGACAAGTAGGCACAAGGAACGTTATGATGACACACCATTCAAAGCAATAGACATTTACCATTCACCATTTACCACGGCAAAGTAGTTTGCTACAGCTGCAAACAAATAGCTGTGTAAGCCATGTCATAAGTATGATGGACACCGACACATAACAGACTGCAGTGATGCACCAGCACCCATCATATACTGAAGATAACTAGCTCTGTGTGGCAGATGTCTACCTACACATATACCCAGACACATGGCAGAATACAGTGATCCACAACCTATCTACCTTAGGCCTGTAACATTTAGGAAGAGTGATCTGTTGGATAGAAACTACATCCACAAGAACAACAATCAGTAAATCAATGATTATTGTACGCATCTATTTGTGCTCCCTGCTGAGCAAATGGTCCGAGGATTCCTCCCAGTTTTGTCCTAGGTACCAGGTCCAAAAGGCAAGGCACACCAGTTTAATACACATGACATGTCAACACAAACAATCTCCCATCTACTGTGGGACCCCTGGCTCATCCCTCATTGTCAGGGGGAGCAGTCAGTGCCTCACACAATCACCTGACATTGAGACAGGCAGGAATTTGCCATGTACTCACCCCCTTGTGGCTGCTGTGCTGAACTCAAGCACCCATTGAGCTCCAGGTAGGCCACCATCAGAATAGAGGCCAATAAGGGTGTCATTGTTTGAGAGGCAGCCTGTCTACACTGGGAGGACAGTCCCAGCTGTGCCTCTGTGATCTTCCAGGCCCAGCGCCTCAGGTCCTCCCACCTCTTGTGACAGTGGCTGCTCCTACGGCTGTGGAACCCTCCTCCCCACTGGGTCTGCACCTTCTTTGCAATGGCTCTCAAAATCCTTTCCTTCTGATGGGTGTTGACCTGCATGGATGCAAAAGACAGGACCAGAAATGATGTCAGAAAGTCACATCCAAAATGGTTGAGTCACATATGTGTTAGTATCCCAATATAAGAACCTCCTGTCTTGCCCATACTGCTCAAGTGTGGCACATAGCAGTCATTGAATACAGGGAGATAGGTAAAAGCACTTCCCCATATGCAGCCCTTCCCACCACTTCCCACCACTCAGCTAAGGCCTTACACTGACTAGGCAGGTCAACTGACATCTTGTGGGACTTGACCTACAATTCCGACAGAGATCAGAGATACTATAAGACACATTGGCCCATATTTATACTTTTTTAGCACCGCATTTGCATCATTTTTTTATGCAAAAGTGGTGCCAACTTGCAAAATACAATTGTATTTTGTAAGTTGGCACAGTTTTTGCGTAAAAAAGCAGCGCAAATGTGGCACTAAAAGAGTATAAATGTGGGCCATTGCACCTATGTGGCTTGTAAACTCCTCATCCATTAATGCATCAAAACACTCACAATCTGTGAGAATAATCCTCTGCATACAGACCCTACAAGCAACTGCCAGATTCCAAACTCTAAAATCACACATAGGTAGCAATGAATGGATTGGAATGGTGGACACAGAAAGAGTGTAGCCTGTCCATGTGTGGACATGTGTAAATACAGAAGCAGACTCATGCCACTTTAGGGGGCGGGGATCTGTGTGTCTCACAATCAACACAAAACACACTTTTTGACATATGTGTCCATAATACATAGATACCTTCAGAATTACATAGGCATGCATTGTACATTTTCTGCAGTGTGACCAAACAATGAGTCATTAGTAAACGACACACTGTTTGCACTTACACAATGTCAGAAATGCAATGAGCCTGTGCAGTACACATGACCTGTATGAAGGTGACAACAGGGCTGTGGGATCAATGGAACTGTCAAAGCTCTGAAACACACATTGACAAAGAAGCTAATTGCACATCAGTCACAGATCATCAGCTCTCCTCTAATACTATATGCATTTTTATCGGATAGGAGGATAGAGTCTCAATGTGCTGCATAGAGGCAAGATTTGGCATCATAACATGTTGTGCTGGAATACAGTGGAGAAGTGTGGCACAATGGTTAATGCAGCAGACCCTGATGCATAGATCTGGCCCGGGACCAGGGTTCAATTCCCACCTTGGCGGGTCTTGGGCTCAGTTCCCTTGGACCAGATAATTCTCGCCTCGTGCCTACTCTAATTAATGGGTCCCACTCTGTAACTCTGGGCAATAGCTTGCTTAATCTCCACAACGGTCCTGACAGCACTTGGATGCCTGGCTTCACCCTGGGGGTTGCACAGGAGTGGGTGCCTCACAGGGAAAAGCCAGGAGGCTTTCCACAGTGGTATGTGCACAGTGCCTTGAGATCCCAATGGATGAGTAGTGTGCTATACAAGTGTGAAGTTTACTGGCAGTAGACACAGTTGCATAACAAAAGTGATTTGACACTAGCCCTGGTCTCTGCTGGCTGAGAAGACAGACCTACATGAAACTCCATTCCCACTGCCATGCATGACAGTACATCATGTAGCCAACTGGCATGTGGTGTTCTTGTGACAACATGAAGGGCAGAGGATGTCAGGATATGCCTTCCAAACAATAATTTAGCAAGAGCAGATGTGGTTTGAAATGTCTGTGGCACCATAAACATAGCTCACAATACATACAACATGCATACACAGCTCATGCTGTCATGCAAATGTGTGTGCTCTCACATTGATAACATTTTAAGAGATGTCTGGGGATGGCTGTTATGTCACCTCACCTAGTTATGTGCATTCAACACAATGCGGATCATGGAACATTCAATACACACACTACAATGTATTAGAACTGACCACCTGTCACTTACCACAAATACATGCGCATTGACTCTCCTATTGATGCACACTGACTGCATATACAGAGCTTTGAGTTCACATTCTGCCACACATGGTCACATTCTAACTTGTGAGAAGGGAACTTATGTTGAAGTACAGAGAGAACTGTGCAGATGAAGCACTTCACTGATCCTCTGATGCACCACAGAGCTGTCAGTACGGGGGTAGGACATCAGACACAAGCTTATCCAGCTCCTCTGGTGAGAAGGCTGGGGTCCTATCACCTGCTGGGCATAGCATGATTGCTCCCAGAGGTGGTACACAGCAGCGCAGGTAGTGGTGGTCTTGCTGGCAGCAGTGTCAGAAGTCAAGTGAGGTATTTTGCAGAACATGGTGGTCATGTCTGCCACATATGTGGCATTCACCACTGGTGAACATTGCTATTGGCCTACAACTGCCTCTGGCATCAACGTTAGCCTATGGCTGTATCTGCCACAGTTGCAACCCCTACCACCATGACAACTTCCGCCAGCTGTCTCTGGCTGTTTCTAATGTCCTGTGGAGTAGGTCAGGCATCCGCCATTTTACAGGCGTGAAATGTGCTGTATGGCTCTGACAAACGAGTCACACCTCCGAAATAGTTGGGTTTTGTATCATTAAATGCTTGTCTTTTCCTGTCATGTAGCTCCTACTACTCAGACACCATTGTTGTATATTGTTTGGCATATATGGCGATTTGCATTGGGGCACAGTCCCCAACCCCGTCAAAGGTAATTTTAATGCTAGGGACATCAAGTTACAGTCTGAGAGGCATGTTTTGTTGCACAATTGGTGATGACCAGTTACAAGATGTGCACACATGTGTGGCAAAGCAAGATTGTGGCATGTGATTGTTGTGTGATTATCAGTTGTGAGGTGTACTGCGTATCATTTCCAAACCTCAATACATGCCGTGTCATATCTGAACATTCACATGCATCCTGTATGTTGCAAGAGACACATTGAATAATGGCAACACCCATGCCTTGTCATACCTAGGTACCCAGCAAGGGGAAGGATCAGACAGCCTCCTGTCTATCGTCCACTGCCAGACCTTCAGGCCAGGGAAGAATGCCATGTCATCAAGAATTGGGGATCTATGTTGTCAGTTGGATCAAAATCTGATGCCTGCCTTTTGTCATCCAAATAGCATACCACCCATTGCACAATTTATGGCAGTTTTGTACTCCATGGTCACAGGGTCCTTCCAAAATACAATGGCCCTACCTGCTGGGATGTCCCAGCCTATGTTCAGTCTGGTTTTGAAGGATGGACTCTCAGCAATGTTGAAACACCTGGACAGCTACATCCTCTTTCCTCAACGTGAGGATTTGGCCTATGTGAAGGTTGAATTCTGTGGTTTGGCACACATCCTACATGTGGTGGGAGCCTTTGATGGGATACATGTTGCCTTGGTCGCAACGCAAGGTAATGAACAAGTGTAACACAACAGGAAGAGCTACCATTCCATCAATGTCCAAGCTGTTTGCTTGAGGGATCCCTACATTTCACAGGTATGTGCCCATTTTCTGTGTTCAATCCATGATGCCTTCTTTATGCAGAACAGCACAATCCCCCAACTGATGTCACGACTGTACCCAGAGAGGGCCTAGCTGGTTGGTAAGTCAAATGTGTCCTGTTTGTGTGTTTTGCAATGTCTGCTGCAACAAATACAATGAGTGGGACTCATAGTTGCACATATGTTCCATTCTATAACTGGGGACTCTGCATAGCCAAACTGTCAATAGTTGCTGAGGAACCCAACTACGCCAGGGGAAGTCTGCTTCAATAATGACCATGGAAGAACACAGTGTGTCGGGGAGTGGGCTTTTTGGCTCCTGAAGGCCAGATTTAGGTGTCTGGACAAGACAGGTGGAGCCCTCCTCTTCTCACCCAAAAAAGTATGTAAGATCACTGTGGCCTGCGGCATGCTCCATAACATTGCTCTGTGGAGGAATATGCATCACAGATGAGGGGAAGCCAGCAGTGCAACCACGTAAGAATCCTGAAATGCCAATTGAGGATGATAGTGATGAGGAGGAAGGTGAAGCCTTGCGGGTAGATCTAATCAATCACTACTTTACCTGAGTGTTAGTATTGTTATGTTATCACTGTGACTGTATAAAGAACTGTGATTGTTAGGATGTGTGGAGTAGGGTGCTTTTCCTACAGATTATAAATGCCATGCTTTGTAGTATAAATCCAAGCTTTGCTTGCTGAGTCTGACTTGAACATTTCACAACCTTGATTATCTGCAGGATTTGTGTCAGTCTCATTTCAATGTAAGTGTATCTACTGATGTTTGATATGAGCTTATGGCCATAGGTATAAATTCCTAACCTAAGCTCCTTGTGTTGTTTTTTATCTAGATACCTTCACCATGCCATCTTCATGTGGGCATTTCAGAGTCATGACATCAACTGGTATCTGATGCTGTTCTGAATTAGGAAGAGGACATGGCTTGATCCAGTTAATGTTGGTCTTTAGGGTGTATGAGTCCTGTGCTAAGGCAGCTTAGACAGTGTGTGGGTGGAAAATTGCAGGATACACTGGTTTGATGTGGAGTGTTGGTCCAGTTGTCACATATGTGTTATGATATAGCCTTGAGATATGTTCTAATCAGGTGCAATCCATCAATTCTCCCTTCACATTGTGTTGACACTGATCCTGTATGACCTGTTTGTAGCTGTATATGTGTTTCCTCATTGCAGGCCAGAGTGCCTGTGCCACAACACTACATAGGTTACATCATACCCCCAGCTGCTTTGTAATTGTAATGGGATGGAGCCATGATCAGGTACTGTTGTACTTCCCTCTGTCTGTGCCATGGCTTATGTTAGGTTGGCAGGAAATATTTTGGTATGTGATAAGGCTCAAGCGGATGACAATATCTACTAATCTGAAAGCCTATTCTAAAGGACAAGATCTGACAATTCCCTTTCTCCTGTGGTCTGGGGGACGGTTCCTTGGCATATCTATCCAGATTCAATATGGTTCAGAAATTCATGACTATGACAGTCCAGAAATGTTGACAGCCTATGTACTGTACAGTGCAATAACATATTTGGTGTTGCTATTAATCCTTAGCTTGACACAACCTCCTTTCATTACCTTACCATCTTGAGTCTTCCTCATGTGCATCACAAGGGCTTACATCTCAACATTTCAACATATTGAACGGAAGCAAGCAGGCAATGTTTTTCTGATTGATGAGTTTATTTACAGAAGATGAAAGTGAGGGAATAGGTCATAGGGTATGAAATCATATCAGTAGTTTCTACAGCATTTGGAGTCCAGTGTCCTACTACCATGGAAGATGGAATGTGGTTGGAGAACAGTCAACAGAGTGAATAATTGGCAAACAAAGGAGTGAAATCAGGAAGAAGTCACTTGCTGGCGGTGGTTGGTGCCTTGCCATCTGTACCTCCTGGAGTTGGTGGATGTCCCTGCTTGAGGAGGGGTTCTGGAGCTAAAGAAGCAGGGGTGTCTGAGGTGGGTGCTTCCCCTGACAGGGCCTCCCTTTCACTGGCTGCCACCGATGTATAAGGACGTGGGGTTGCTTGGCCAATGTAAGTGGTATGCTGTTGCTCACAGTCCCTGATCAAGGTATTGCTAATCTCCCTGAACACCCCTTATAGGGAGGCCAGGATAATGTTTGTGGCCTTCCACTTTTCCAATGACTCTCGAAGGAAGTCCCTCTGCAGCTGCTTGATTTTCCTGAGTTCAGTAAATCCCTGGCCCATCACACCTTGGGATTGCTGATAGTCCCGAGACTTTACTGATGGTGTCCTGGCCAGGACCGTCCCTAGTGGCCTCATGCCACTGGCCCACAAAATCCCTCCCCTTTACCCTACCCCTACGTACCTGCACCCTTGGCACAGATTGCCCCCTACCACTGGTTCCAAGACCATCATTGTCAGAGGTGAGTTGCTGTGACTCAGGATCCTGGATGGGGGGGGCACAAGATGATAGTCACTGTCCTCAGGACACAGGGTGGGGGTGAATGGTTGCTTGAGATGTAGATGCAACCAGGCTGGGAGGAGTTGATGTGGTCACGGTGAGACTCCTTGGTGTCGTCTGACCAGGTTGCCTTAATGGGCCAAAACTGTCCTCAACGTCCAGAGATCCAGGAGTTTTGTTGTCACTGAGGGCTTCATCCATGGGGATAGGGGCAGTCTCTTCGCTAGTCTCTGCGTTCCCAGTGACAGCTCGACCTGTTGATGTGAGAGATACAGTGTTACAGGTTGTAGTTGTGACATCTGCCTCCAATAGCTTACATTGACATTTAGCCAAGGCCTTGTACAAGTTGGACTGGCAGGGTTTCCTTGTGTATTAACTAGTGAAGTACACTGTTCCAAAGAGACACAACTAATCTACAGGAAGGCGAGAATAGTCAGGAGCAGAACAGCCCTCACACATCCAATAGGATGTCAAGCTTCATCACTGGGCAAGCTCCTCATCAGACCAGCACTGCAATGTCTGATGGGCAACCCCTTTCAAAGAGGGAGGTGGCTCTTAGCCGGAGATGTCACTCATCATGGTGAATATGCCCATAGCAGACACAAGCTAGAGATGTGTGTAGGAGAGAAAAAAGTGAAACATAAAATTGGCCCTAAACCATAACCATGATATTTTAATAGTTCAGAAGATGGTCCAGGCCAAGATTAAAAAAGAAGGGAGTGCTTGTAGAGATAATGCTCAACCACATTGTCATGGTCAGCAAGTCGCCCTGTAGAATATAAAAATCAATAATGCACATGCTGATAAACAGGTTGTGCCTTGAAGAAGTGATTTAAGGTAACATGTGGCTGAGGTAAGCAACCACTGTGCTCGTGAAAAGAGAAAACAGTCAAGGAAAACACCGGCTTACCATCCCCCATTCAGGCACGGGCTTCATAGGAATACACGTACCCTGAAACAGGTATGGACTGCTGGGCAAGAGTAATATACAAAAAACATAAAATGTATAAAACCTAGAGATCAAACAGAGTAGTTATAACATAATTTGAACCATAACTCACTCCTGTTCTCATTCATTCATAGATATATAGAACCACATAGTTTATGCTTATCAAAGGTTTCAATTCGATATGGCTCAATCAAAAGCATAAAGATTACTAGAGTTAACTTCCAGCACCGTCAAGGAAAAATATAACTAAGGTCTCATTAGAACACTAATATGTCATAGTGAGAAAACATGGGAAATGTTGAGCGGGCTAATGAGCTCAAGTGAGGTAGTAAAAGCAGTAAGAATATATATGATGTATCTATACCAATGTAAATCATCAAAGGCAAAAATCGTAATTGCGGGGTACTGACTTGTGATATACCTGTAGTCAGCCTGGAAACCTACCCGGGGCCGCGTTCCTGCAAACTATTATGGAACGCGACCCTTGCGTATTTAACACTAAGAGCAGGTCCGGTCTTCCATGGAACTCGGAAGTCTGCCCGGTGCTCCGATTGATTGGGAACGGGTCATGTGACCCGAACGGAACTAAAAATAGAAGACGGGCTGGTACCCAATCGGGAACCACATCTGAGAGAGAAATCATGTGGGTCGAATGAAAGGAACGTAAGCAAACAAAGGCCAATCTATTTATAAAGGATTGCCGAATACCGGCATATAGGTGAAAAAAACGATAGGCAGATGGTAAATGGTTGTCAGCTTGTGGTTTAAGTATAAAGACTAATGGAAATAAACTCACAATGCTAACAGGAGCTGAAAAAAAACTATAAGTTCATGGCTAATGAAAACACTTGAAGATAATGAGGAGTCCACATTGGAGAGAGTGTGTATTGGGACTCACAACATTGCTCAAAAATAATAAAGAAATTACATATAGTGGAAAGGCTAGTCACCATATATAAAACAAAATGTAAGGTAAAACCTCAGGCTGCACTAGTAGTGAGGGCAGATACAAAGTCGTTCACCAAGTGGTCAGGGTGAATATGTACTAGTATTCCAGGTGAATAAGTCAAATCACAGTAGTAAGTTACCCCAAGGGATGTCATCGTTAAGTCCCGATATATGTGTCTTAAGTTTGTAGATCCAGCGTTGTTCAGTCCTAAAAAGAGACCTGGGATCATTATGTAAAGATGGAGGTGCTTGTAGTACCACCCACTATAAGTCGTCGGGACCATGTTTCGCATCCAAAAAATATACGCTCTGTTTGGTAGTTATTCGGGCACACCTAATATTAGTGCGATGTTCATTGATCCTGTTTTTAACCGGTCTTGTGGTCATACCCACGTACGTAGTTCGCAGGGGCAGGTAATCATATATATGCAGTTGCGTGTATTGCAATTGGTGTGTTTATTCAGGTGCCATACGCCTATTGGGTCCAGGTCAAGTCTATCCAGACGTTTAATTAAAGGACAAACGTTACATGTGCCACATGGAAAATGGCCAATCACTAGAGGGAGAGTCCATAGAGTAGCCTCTTGAGACGGGTCTTGACTTCTATGAGGACGAGTATGTACCACCAAATCTCTAATGTTAGTAGTCCTTTTAAATGCAAACAGAGGTTTTTGTAAATGAGTGCCACCACTCAATAGAATTGTCCATCTTTTATTGATCAATTTCTTGACGGAGTTAGACAAGGGAGTGTAGGTTGAAACACACGTTAATCAGGGCTCCTTCATAGTAGGCATCAGTAATGCATCTCTATGGTTATTGCGAGCTCTTTTGTAAGCTGCATTAATGACATGTTGTGGATAGTATCATTCATATAATTTAGCCTTCAGATCACTCGACTGAGTTTCAAAAGACCATGTAGTGCTACAGTTGCGGCGTAGTCTAAGAAACTGCCCAAAAGGTCAATTATCACGTAGGGCTTTCAGATGGTGACTTTCATAGGGTAATAAGCTATTACGGTCAGCTGTTTTGTGGTATGTGTCAGATGTCAACTTGCCATTATCAATCTTAATCAACAGGTCCAAAAAGGAGACCTGATCCGTAGAAACATGGGCAGTACAATTGAGATATGGATCAAGTTTGTTTACCCATTGTGTAAAGGGTTCTACATCTCCAAGGGTTCCCTGCCACACAATTAGGATGTCATCGATGTATCTCTGCCAAAGTTTAATTTTTCCGTAAAATGGATTGGTGGTAGGCAAAAATTTTTTTTTTCAAATTCATACATGTAAAGGCAGGCTATACTGAGAGCAAAGGTGCTACCCATAGAAGTGCCCCTAATTTGATGGTACAGCGAGTCTTCAAATTGGAAAAAGTTCCTAGTCATGGCTAAAGTAGAGCATTGTATGATGAAATGTACAGGTGTAGGATAACCCCAAGGGCATTGTAAAAGGGCATTCTCAACCACTGATAGGGTAGCTTCTTGAGGGATGTTGGTGTAGAGGGCCTCCACATCCAAGGTGATAAGAGCATGGACCTTAGTTGTCGAGTTGATAGTTTCTATCAAATTAAGGACATCCTTGGTGTCTCTCAAATACGTGCTCAAGTCCTTCACTAAAGGTAGGAGGAAGTGACCACAAAATGTTGAAAGAGGTTCCAAAACTGACCCAATACTGGACACAATGGGGCGCCCGGGAGGAGGAAACTTGCCCTTTTGAATTTCGGGGAGGCAATAAAAATATGGTGTTTGTGGATGTGTAGTGTCAAGAAACTTGGCTTCTTTTTGTGAAATCCACACATTGTTCTGAGCTTCCTCAATCATACATCTGATCTGTATTTGTAAACTCTCAGTTAGATCGGAATGGATGGGAGTGTAGTGGGTAGTATCGCTCAAAAGGCGCATACATTCCTGTCTATAGGGTTTCCTTGTGTGACTGGTACATACATTCCTGTCAATAGGGTTTCCTTGTGTGACTGGTACACAGGCTATCAATTGTATTGACCTGACATTTCTGAGATTTACCATTTCAATCAACCATCTGCAGAATGTCTGAGTTCTTTAGCACTTGGAAGGATGGTCATAGAATTACATCTTGCCTGCAGTGCAGGCAAAACAGTGGCTGGGCAGGATGTGGCTTTGATCCTTTTAAGTCCTAGTTGACTGTTATGCAGGCAGACCCTGGACATTGTTGTATATGTCATTGTAGTCATCATGTGGTTAGTGCATTGTGAATGTGTTTGCTGCCAAGACCATTCAGGTGAGGCATGTTGAGGCGTTTGGTTCATGTTTATTTTGTTGTACACAGGTTGAGCTGTCCTTCATGTCTACAGTAATTTCATCTTGGCTTAGCTGCTCAATATGGATCTAGGGGGCAGATTTATGAAAAGTGGGGCTTCACCTAGTGCAGCGCTACTTTTCTTGTGCCCCTTAGCACCCCTAACACCACCATTTGTGAGCCGTATGTAATATACGGTGCACCATGTCAGCAGTTATGGTACTAGCATCAGTATTTTTTGCGCTAATTTGGCCCTTTGCAGGATTAGCTTAAAAAATTCTGACGCTAATCCTGCAAAGCCCCCAGAGGCTCAGTGAAACCAATTGGAGTCTCCTATTAACTTATACTCTGAGCAGGCATTAAAAGTGCAGACAAAATGATGCAAGAAATTTCTTTGCACCATGTTTTCAGCCTCCCTAATGGGGGAACACCCCCTTTGCATACATTATGCCCCTTTGCAATACATTCTTTGTGCCACTTTGTTAACTTGGCATGGCGATTTTGATCTTGTTGGGCCACATTAATGCAAAAACAAAAAAACCCTCTAATGTGGTGCACGGGGGCACTAGAGGCACTTAAATCAGCCCCTACATGTTGAGCCACATCACAGAGTTTACCATGATCTGCCTCATGGTCCCTCCCATGTGAGTAAAGTTCATTTGTGAGTTCAAAGACAGATGCATTGTGACATTTGTACAGTGTTCTGCTGATTGGAGTTACAGGGACTGGCCGTCATGGAATTTACAATCATGTTACTTCAAATACTAAACAGTATACATGTTATCCTCCTAGGTATGTACAATACCATTGCAAGTTCACAAACAAGGATATTGAGACAGATGCACACTGGGCTTGTGTTTGGAATTTGTGAGACAGGGCCTCCTGGCTTTAGCAGTCATGGCACTCCCTGTACATCATGCAGTTTGTATATAGTATGCACCCAGATGAGTGCACGTCATCTGTAGATTCCCCAAAAAGGGTATTCTGGCAAGTGTACACTGGACTGGCACTTGGAATGACAGTAAGGGAACACCCTGTGAGTTGCAGCCATGTAACTCACTGTATTACACACACTGTACTTATGCTTTCCTTTCAGGTGAGTACACTTAAGCAATCATTTGGTACACAGGGGTATTTTAGGGAGCACACAGTTTTAGAGTCTTGATTTGGGGGAGAAGTGCCTGCTGTGAGTTGCAGTCCTGTCACTCTCACTGTTTCACAACACCTGACAGCTGCCAACTACCCCAGTGAGTACACAATATATAATCTTTGAAAGAAGGGAACACTGTTCTGGGGTTTGTAGTGACAGTAGCAGTGCTTCCTGGCCTTAGCATAGCAGTCCTGTCAGTGATTGTACTACCTACACACTTTTCAGATATCATTCTCTCAGGTGAGTATACCTCAATAGTGAGTTCAGGGCAGAAGGCCATTTGATCGGAGGACACTGGTGGCTAAGTGGAGTGATAGTAGCAGTGCCTTCTTCACTTCGCTTCTACTACCCACACACTATACAGATATCAACCTCTCAGATGAGCATATTTCAATGATGAGTTCAGGGACAAGGCTCATTTGAGCAGAGGACACTATGCTGGCTGAGTGGAGTGACCATAGCAGTGTCTACTGGCCTTAGCAGTCCAGTCGGTGCCTGTACTACCCAGACACTATACAGATATCAAACTCTCAATTGGGTACACTTCAATGGGGAGTTGACAAATAAGGACACTTGGAGAAGGATATAATATTATGGTGTTTGGGATTGTAGAACAGTGCCTGCTGGGAATTGTAGTGCTTCAATCTCTGTACTACACACAATGTACACAGCTATTGTTCCCGCCGGTGAGTCTTGTTCACATGTGAGATGCTAGACAGTGGTCCATAGATAGATGGACACTGGGCTGGTGAGTGGGGTGGCAGTGTAGGCAGCCAAAGGTAAGCAGTGAGGATGTGTGACAATACATTTTTGTGAGATATTTTAGCATTGTGACTTACCTGACTCTACTCACTCAGGTATTCCTGTCAAGCCCTCAAGATGTAAGATGGCCAAGACCTTCTCTTCCCAGGATTTGAGTTGTAAGGGACGGTGTGGGGAACCACCGCCAGTCTGGACCTGCAGCTGGTGCCTGGATGCCATGGAACGTACCTTCCCCCTGAGGTTGTTCCAACTCTTCCTGATGTTGTCCATTGTGTGCGGTGTGGTACCTACAGAATTCACTTTGGCGACTATCCTTTGCCACATTTCCATTTTCCTGGCAATCATAGTGTGCTAGACTTGTGCTCCAAATAAATGTGTCTCTCCTCTTATGGTTTCATCCACCATCACTATTAACCTATTGTCAGTGGGGGGGACATGGTGGTGCTAAGGGAAAGGATTGAAATTAACAGGTGACAGTGGCTTGTGAAGTTAGAAAGTGCAAATGGATTAACCTGGAACAATAAGGTGTGAAGGGTGTGGTATGTGATGCTGAAAAATTGCAGGGGTGCCTAATCTAATTCTTTTCTTTTTCTAGTTTGCCCTCTGGCTACAGTGTATTTCATTGTAGATGAAAAGGATGGCGGTGTGTGAAGGGGTGTGTTTTATAGTGTGATTTGCAAGTGTGTTGAGTGTGTCAATGTGTCAGCAGTGTGGTTTTCAGATTCATCCAATGTGGTGTTCTGTAATACTGTGGTGACAGCGAACTGAAGTGGTTTGGACTGCCATTAGTAGACCGCTATGGGTGAACCGCCAGTATGACTTTTGACTTGTAATACGGTCAGTGGTTGGTCAATGGTGCTGGTGGTTTGGCCACCTTTTTCCTGGTCCCACTGTACTGGCAGTGTGGTTTTTTTGGCTGACTTTTGCTGGTCCTGGCTGTGTAACTCGTAATACAGCGGTCTGTATGACCATCAACAAAGCGGTCTTTTGCCAGTCACCACTATGCCAGTCTGCGGTCTGACCACCAAACTGGTAATGAGACCCTTTGTTTTGAATTTAAAGAGATTAAGGTGGTCATTACAACCCTGTCGGACGGTGATAAAGCGGCGGTAAGACCGCCAACAGGCCGGCGGAAAAAAAATTGTTATTACGACCGTGGCGGAAACCGCCAACAAAGACAGCCACTTTAACACTCCGACCGCCACGGCGGTACAAACAAACAGCGCGGCGGTCACCGCCAACAGACAGGCGGAGGACAATTTACCGCCCACACTATTATGACAGGCCAATCCGCCACATTTTCCGGGGCAGATTCACCGCGGATAAAAACACGGCGGAAACAGGAATTCTGAAGGAAAAACGCTCACCTCTACACACCCCACGAGGAACGAGGACACCATGGACCCGGAACTCCAAATTCTACCTGCGATAGTCTTTCTGCTCCTCTACCAGGAGCACGAACGCCGGTGGTGAAGACCACGGTGAGTACTGCATCTACGACACAGGGGAGGCAAAAAACAGGGACACACACATGCAACATGCAACACCCCCACCCACTACAACACACACACTAATGCATATTAATACATCACAGTTACACCCCCAAACCACCTGGAAGAATGCAAACACAATAGAAAATGAGTGTAACCATTGTAATATATTAAAATCAAGTAGGCAGAAATATACGTATATACACCATTGACAAAATATATACCAAGCATAGTAGTCCAGTTAGTGCTCCAATTAAGTCCGTGGAACACTGGGACCACACGGTATGGGCGAGGCCCACACAAGATCCCCGACGATGACGAAGAGAACACTGCAGGTGCATCAGAGAGCAACTAAACAGGCACCTCAGGGGGAGGGAAAGGGGGGGCACCTCAGCCGGTTGAGTGCACGATGCCAAATCCACGATGTGGCCACATGTCCACTGTTCAATCCTGGGGAGTGCAAAGCCACAGTCTCCTGGGGAGTGCAAAGCCACAGTCTCTCAAGTCTCTACAGTGGGTGGGTTGCCCACTGTTCCATCCTGGGGAGTGCAAAGCCACAGTCTCTCAAGTCTCTACAGTGGGTGGGTTGCCCACTGTTCCATCCTGGGGAGTGCAAAGCCACAGTCTCTCAAGTCTCACAAGTGGGTGGGTAGCCCACTGTTCCATCCTGGGGAGTGCAAAGCCACAGTCTCTCAAGTCTCTACAGTGGGTGGGTTGCCCACTGTTCCATCCTGGGGAGTGCAAAGCCACAGTCTCTCAAGTCTCTACAGTGGGTGGGTTGACCACTGTTCCATCCTGGGGAGTACAAAGCCACAGTCTCTCAAGTCTCTACAGTGGGTGGGTTGCCCACTGTTCCATCCTGGGGAGTGCAAAGCCACAGTCTCTCAAGTCTCACAAGTGGGTGGGTTGCCCACTGTTCCATCCTGGGGAGTGCAAAGCCACAGTCTCTCAAGTCTCTACAGTGGGTGGGTTGCCCACTGTTCAGTCCTGGGGAGTGCAAAGCCACAGTCTCTCAAGTGGATGACAGTGTCCACTGGTTGTGGAGGGGGCCTTGTGCCCAGAGTGCTTCATCCTGCTAAGGACAGAGGTAGTGGATGCCTTTCTCCACTGGTTCTGGAGGGGGCCTTGTGCCCAGAGTGCTTCATCCTGCTAAGGACAGAGGTAGTGGATGGATCTCTCCACTGTTTCTGGAGGGGGCATGGTGCCCAGAGTGCTTCATTCATCCCGTGATGGACTCAGTAGCGTCAGTGCCCTTGCCGCTCATGGGCCAGCGGTGCTTGAGACGGCGGTGCCCTGTTCAGCGGTGTTTGAGACAGCGGTGCCCTGTTCAGCAGTTCTTGAGACCACAGTGCCCTGCTCAGCGGTGCTTGAGACGGCGGTGCCCTGTTCAGTGGTGCTGGTGGTCCTTCATGGCCCAGCGGGGCTTTTGCTGGTGGTCCTTCATGGCCCAGCGGGGCTTGTGCTGGCGGTGGCCTCCTGGGCAGCTGGGCTTGTGCTGGTGGTGGCCTCCTGGGCAGCTGGGCTTGTGCTGGTGGTGGCCTCCTGGGCAGCTGGGCTGGTGCTGGCGGTGGCCTCCTGGGCAGCTGGGCTGGTGTTGGTGGTGGCCTCATGGGCAGCTGGGCTTGTGCTGGCGGTGTCCTCTTGGGCAGCTGGGCTAGTGCTGGCAGTGGCCTCCTGGGCAGCTGGGCTTGTGCTGGTGGTGGCCTCCTGGGCAGCTGGGCTGGTGCTGGCGGTTGCCTCCTGGGCAGCTGGGCTGGTGCTGGTGGTGGCCTCCTGGTCAGCTGAGCTTGTTCTGGCGGTGGCCTCCTGGGCAGCTGGGCTTGTGCTGGCAGTGACCTCCTGGGCAGCTGGGCTGGTGCTGGTGCTGGCGGTGGCCTTTCTGGGCAGCTGGGCTTGTGCTGGCGGTGGCCTCCTGGGCAGCGGGATGATGTCGGTCTTCTCCGCCGTGCTGCTCTTCCCAGACTAGCCGGGTTTCTTGTGGCCCTTTCCCACCTTGGAAGGTCTCACAGCTGACTCCACACTCCCAGCGGGACCTCTGAGAGCGGCTTTGGTGGCTGGAGTCTTCCCCCTCTCCCGCCGGGCACTGGCCAACTTCTGATGCTTCACAGGTGGGGGACTATCTGTGCTGTGCGTCCGTGCCACACTGGCTACCCTGGTGGCCGGTGCACTTCAGCTTCTGGTGACTACAGGACCAACTGATCCCGGAGATGTTGTGGCTGAGGTTCTAGTTCGGGACCTAGGAGACGGACGGGGTGGGGGAGGTGTGGGAAAGAGGTCAAGGTTGGACAGGAAAAGTTTTTTGGACACACTGGGACGGGTAGCTGGAGGGTGTTTGGGAGTGGAGGAAGAGGTGGTGGTTGTAAGAGGTGTTAGTTTGGTGACGGTGCATGTGCTGGAGGCTGTTGTGAGGTGAATGGCTGTTGGGTGGGTGTGTGACTGCGTTTTGTATCTTGGGAGGGGGCGTCACAGACACACTGGGAGAGGACACAGGGGACGTGTGAATGGTAGTGGGGGTGGTGACTGCACGTGAGCGGGGTGTGGTGGTGGGTATGCTGGAGAGGTAGTGCATGCAGGTGTGAGTGTAGATGAGTGCAGATGAGACAGGGAGGGAAGAGGAAGACGAGGAGGAGGGGAAACACAGTGGAGGCAGTGGATGTTGGTATGTCCACATGTGTGTGATGCTTGCATGAGTGCCTGTGGGATGTGTGGTGCTTATGTTTGCCTGAGCTTCCCTTGTGTGTTGACGTGTGTTCATGCTGGTCTGTAGGTGTGCTTGGGATAGGCTGAGGTAGAGGGGATTGGGTCTGGGTGGAGGAAGTTGGAGGGGGGAGTCTGAAAAGCTTGCTGAAGGGCCACCTGACCAGAATGAATGCCCTCCAGGAATGCATTGGTTTGTTGCAAGTGCCTTTCTACACCCTGGATGGCATTCAAAATGGTAGACTGCCCAACAGTGAGGGACCTGAGGACGTCAAAGGCCTCCTCACTGAGGGCAGCAGGGGTGACTGGGCAGGGGCTGAGGTGCCTGGGGTGAAGGTGATGCCCACCCTCCCGGGTGAGCGGGCACGGGGCAAAGGCTGAGGGGCTGCTGGGAGGGCGGTGCTGGAATGGGGGGTGGCGGCTGTACCTGTAGATGGGGGTGGCACAGATGTTGCCGCCACCACAAGGGAGCTCCCATCAGAGGACGAGTCCGTGTCACAGGTCTCAGCTCCTGTCCCTGCCGTGGAGCTCCCCTCGCCCTCAGTCCCACTGGTGAACTCCGAGTCCGTAGTGTCGCCCTCCATGGCCATGTGGGATGCAGCCCCCTGGTGCTCCGGTGCCACTGCTCCTCCGCCTGATGATGCTAATGCACACAAGAACAGGGAGACCACAAAAAGGGGGGGATGACAGAAGAAAACATGTTGAGTGCATGCATTACCACTACCATTGGCGGACATGACAGACACAGAAGCCCCCTGTACTACGCCGGGCTCTTGGGGTCCACTGTTCAATTCCAGGGAAATGGCCTACAAGGCTATGGACGACATCTGCACACATAGATGACACAGGGGCATGACTAGGTGTACTTGGCACTCTACAGAGTGCCTACTGAACTCGCCCTGGCCTAGGAAAACCCACAGCCCACCTCTCCCACCCAGACCCCACCACTGCGCGCAACGTCAGCAGAATGAGAGTGTACTCACCCCCTTGTGGCTGCTGTGATGCCCTCAACCCCCATCCAACTCCGGGTAGGCCACCACCAGGATCCTAAACATCAGGGGGGTCATGGTGCGACGGGTACCCCTCCCACGTTGGGAGGCCATCCCCAGCAGAACCTCCGCCGTCTTCTTGCTCCAGCGGCGAATGTCCTCCAATCTTTTTTGGCAGTGGGTGCTCTGTCTGTGGTAGACCCCCAGGGTTCGGACGTCCTTAGCGATGGCACGCCAAATATCTTTTTTCTGGTGGGCGCTGACTTGCATGAATTGTACATGTGGAAGAGAAAGTTATTACCAACTGCACCGTCAAAGTGATTGGCCCCCATCCCTACCCTTGCCATGTGGCACATGCATTCAACGTCGTTTCATGAACACCGCACTCTCCCCCCTTCCTTCTTACATCCAGCCCTCTCCACACAGGCATAGCCCATACATCATGCTCCCAGTGTACTTACCTGTTTGTCTGGAGGACCGTAGAGTAGCGTGTACTGGGGGAGGACCCCATCCACAAGTTTCTCCAACTCCTCCGATGTGAAGGCAGCGGCCCTTTCCCCAGACACTCGAGCCATTGTCTCTTCCAGACCGAGGTCACAGCAACACTTGCAGTGTAGGTCCTCTCCTGTCGAAGATGAGGTATCAAGTGATTGAACAGATAGAAAATGGCAGTCACATCCACGGCGGTGCGTACCGTCACCGCGGGCGTACATCGTCATTGGCTCCTGGGACCCATAGGGTCCAATGTTAACCAATGCAACATTGCGCCGCGGTCTTCGACCGCCTACCGCGACGGTGTACAACGCCAGCGCGGTTACCTCACATCCCATTATCCCACTTTAGAGGACAGGCAGCTGCCATTTCAGGGGCCCACATGGCTTCATTTTCAACTGCGTCACACATACCTAGGCCTAGACTCAACACACATACATTCCACTTTTTGAGTATGAATGGCGTTCTGTGTAAGCTGTGGGTATGTACCTCTGAGTTGTATGACTTTGTGCTCGCTGTTGTCCTTCATAGGCACCGTCCACTGGGACATGTGAGGAGATGGCGTCATCCTCCAGTGTACTAACCGTTGGTGGACCTGTCGGCAATGGAGGAAAGATATGTGATTATCACATACAGGCTTAACCGTGCCACAATCCAGGAAATGTGTACCCAGTTGGAGCCAGACCTGATGTCAGCTATCCGCCATCCCACAGGAATCCCCCCTCAAGTGCAGGTGCTGTCAGTGCTCCATTTCCTTGCAAGTCGGTCATTTGAAACAACAGTGGCCATGGCATCAGGGATGTCCCAGCCGATGTTTTCCAACGTGTTGTCCAGAGTGTTGTCTGCCCTTCTGAAACACATGCAGAGGTACATCGTTTTCCCTCAGGTGGAGGATTTGCCTACAGTGAAAGGTGATTTCTATGCCCTGGGACATATCCCCAACATCATAGGTGCCATTGATGGAACACATGTGGCTTTGGTCCCCCCCACAGGAGTGAACAGGTGTACAGAAACCGGAAGAGTTATAATTCGCTGAATGTACAGATGGTATGTTTGGCCGACCAGTACATCTCCCATGTGAATGCCATGTTCCCTGGCTCAGTGCATGACGCCTACATCCTGCGGAATAGCAGCATCCCTTATGTGATGGGTCAACTCCAGAGGCACCGTATGTGGCTATTAGGTGAGCACCTGGAAGCTAGTCAGTGGGAATGGTTGTCTGGGTCTGGGGATATCCCCAGTGTATGTTAGTGTATGTCTAACAGTTGTCCCTCGCCATTTGCAGGTGACTCTGGTTACCCCAACCTGTCATGGCTACTGACCCCAGTGAGGAATACCAGGACAAGGGCAGAGGAACGCTACAATGAGGCCATGGGCGAACTAGGAGGGTGATCGAGCGGACCTTCAGCCTCCTGAAGGCCAGGTTCTGGTACCTCCATATGACAGGTGGTTCCCTATTCTACTCACCAAAGAAGGTGTGCTAGATCATCGTGGCCTGCTGTATGCTTCACAACTTGGCTTTGCGACAACAGGTGCCTTTTCTGCAGGAGGATTGTCCAGATGGAGGAAGTGGAGCTAGGGCAGTTTAAGGATGGACAGGGTGACAAAGTGGAACAGTAGGATGACAATCAAGGTGGTCTCATTTCTTGGTGGGGGTCTTGGCATCGTTCTCTGTCTTGTTCCTTGATCTCAGGGACCGTTTGCGATGTGGTTCTCCCTCTGCAGGGGGTAGGGTGCTGGTGTGGTGGTCCTGTAGCGGGGTGTCCTGTCCACTAGCACCGGTGGAGGTGGTGGGCAGTTCATCATCCAGGCCAGTATCAGGGGCCTCTTGTAGTGCCACAGTGTCCCTCCTGGTGTTCACGAGTTCCTTCAGCACCCCTACGATGGTGCCCAGGGTGGAGTTGATGGTTCTGAGTTCCTCCCTGAAGTCCATATACTGTTCCACCTGCAAGCGCTGGGTCTCCTGAAACTTGGCCAGTACCGTTGCCATTGTCTCCTGGGAGTGGTGGTAGGCTCCCATGATGGAGGAGAGGGCCTTGTGGAGAGTGGGTTCCCTTGGCCTGTCCGCCCCCTGTCGCACAGCTGCCCTCCCAGTTCCCCTGTGTTCCTGGGCCTCCGTCCCCTGGACCGTGTGCCCACTACCACTGCCCCCAGGTCCCTGTTGTTGTTGGGGTGGTGGGTTAGCCTGGGTTCCCTGTAGTGGTGGACACACAGCTGATTGACGTGTCCTGGGGACGGAGGTATGGGTGTCCTGGGTGGGTGCTGTGCTGGTGTTTCCAGAGGGGGGAAGTTCTGTAGTGGCCTGTGACTGCATCAGGGGAACCAACTGTCCCGAGGTCCCCGATGGGCCGGGCTGGTCATCTAGATACAGTTGGACAGAGGTGTTGTCATCACTGTCTGCCTCTTCTGTTGGTGGTGTGGACATGTGTGGACCCTCCTGTCCAGTGACATTGGGTAGGGGTCCTGCAGGGGTATAAAAGGATGGCTATTACATCTGTGTGTGTCATGGTGTGCAATGGATGGGTGGCCGTGTACCCCAGTGCTTGCAGTCCTGTGTGGGACCTCGTGTGATGATGGTTTAGGGGGTTGTTTGGGTATGTGCAGTGGGCATGCTTTAGTGATGGGTGTCCATGGTT
Source organism: Pleurodeles waltl (assembly GCF_031143425.1). NCBI lineage: Eukaryota > Metazoa > Chordata > Amphibia > Caudata > Salamandridae > Pleurodeles > Pleurodeles waltl. The sequence goes on along the minus strand of NC_090443.1, from coordinate 785,214,578 downwards.
TGTTGTTGCATGCAGGGCTTGGTGTTGGGATGGGTGGTTTGTGATGTTGGGACATTTGTGAGGAGCTGGAGTGCTGGGGTTGAGGGTGAGGATGGGGGTATGTGCTGGCATGCAGGTAGGGTGGGGGATGTAATAGTTAAGATTTGTCTTACCAGAGTCCATTCCTCCACCTACTCCTGCGAGGCCCTCAGGATGCAGAATCACTGAGACCTACTCCTCCCATGTTGTTAGTTGTGGGGGAGGAGGCGGGGGTCCGCCGCCAGTCCGCTGAACCACCAGGTGGTGTCTTGAGACCACGGAACGCACCTTCCCCCGTAGGTCATTCCACCTCTTCATGATGTCCTCTCTATTTCTTGGGTGCTGTCCCACTGCATTGACTCTGTCCACTCTTCTTCGCCATAGCTCCATCTTCCTTGCAATGGAGGTGTGCTGCACCTGTGATCCGAATAGCTGTGGCTCTACCCGGACGATTTCCTCCACCATGACCCTGAGCTCCTCCTCCGAGAACCTGGGGTGTCTTTGCCGTGCCATGGGGTGGTGTAGGTGATGTGTGGGGTGGTGTGTGGGGTGCGTGGAAGTTATGTGGGTGATGGTGTTGTGTGCCTGTGGATGCTAGTGTTCTTGCTTGTGCTGTGTCTCTCTGGCTTTCGTTCATGAATTGTTGTCATAAGGGTTTGTGGGTGATGTGGGTGTGTGTTTTATATTGTATTGGGTGTGTGGGAGTGGTGTGTGTATGTGTATCAGGTGTGTGTATTTGGAATTGTCCAATGTGGCAGTGTTTTGTAAATGTGTGTGTATTTTGAGCGCGACGGTGTGTACCGCCAATGGAATACTGCGGTTGAAAGACTGCCACGTGGATTCGTGGGTCGTGATAGTGTTGGCGTATTTCTGTTGGCGTGACGGTGGAGGTTTTGTTTTTGCCAGTTTATCACTGACCTTTGGTGTGGCGGACTTGTGTAGGTGTCTAGATTTTGGCGGATTCCGAACTGTGGGTCATAATAGCTGTGGCGAAATTCCGCAGCAGTGTGTTGGCGGTCTTCTGCACAGCGGTAAGCGTGATTTACCGCCAATGTTGTAATGATGGCCTAAGTCAAAAAAAGAAATAAAAAAACTTGAGCCAAGTTAAAACAAAATCTTAGCTAAATGAAAGCTTTGTGATTTTATCAGGAGCTTCTAGGGTATTGGTTGCACAATATTTAACTTTAAATGCCAATATATCTCATTTTAAACATCTATGATATTTCATACAGGATGAACAGTACAAAGATGTAAGTGAAGTGGATGGCTTCAGCCATGTTTTTACCACAATTATAAAAAAATGAAGCAATGCCAAAGTGTTGTACCTGGCTCTTTTGCAGAGTCATCCCAAACTTTTTTACTCCTTCCTCCTCTGACCAGTTCTTGTTGGCTTTAGGACTCTAGGCAATTTACAACTGCTAACCAGTGCTAAAGTGCATATGCTCTCTTTCTAACTTGTATTGGTAACTAGTATTCCGTGATTGGCACATTTGATTTACTAGTAGAATAAAAACCACTGCGATGCCATCAACAATGCTGCTGACTGCACCATGACCTGACGACAATGCACGAAGCCCAGGCCCACTTCGCACCACAACCCTGGTATCACCAATGCCTCCAACGGGTGCTGTCACCGAGCCATCTATCAGTAGGCCATCATGCACCCTTTCTGCTTGGAACCAGGCTGCCAGAGGTTCTATGGCAAGCGCAAATAATGAAGGGGATAAGGGGAAGGGATAAGGGGCAGGCTTGTCTAGTCTCCCTAAAACATGGCATATTGAGGAGAGACAGTAACCTCTGTTTGCATCCTTGCTGTGGGTTTGTTATATAATAGTGTCATCCACTTTATCCAGCCCTCTCATAGGCCCATGCGTCTCATGAACTTGGTCAGAAAATCCCAATGGATAGAATGAAATGCCTTTTCAAGGTCTATGGCCACAAGCATGGACTCTGCCTGTGATTGTATGTCCTGGTGACATAAAATATGAAACAATCTATGCAGATTAAGGGAATTGCTCCTGCCTGGGATAAACCCATTATGATCTTCAAGGACCAGGTTGGGCATATGAGGAAGGATTCTATTTGCCAAAACCTTACTAAGAATTTTAAAATCTGTATTCAGCATAGATACGCTGAGGTGGGTGTCCTCTTGGTTAGTGGGACCACTAATGCACTCCTAGTTGATTCTGGTAGGTTACCTCTATCCCATGCTTTATTATATAAACCTATGAGTTTAGGAATCAGTGCAGCCCTATATGTCAAGTAAAATTCTACTGGAAGGCCATCAGGCCCCAGTGTTTTACCCTTGGCCATTTCCTTGATGACTTGCTGTAATTCCGGGGGAGTAATTGTGCCTCCCAGCATCTCTAGTATCTCTTGTGGAAGAATGGGCAAGTGAAGTTTATCTAGAAATGCTGCTTGGTCTGTGTCAGATATAAGCTCTGATCTCCCATCTATGGTCTCATAGTATTTTCTAAATTTGTCATTAATTAATTCTGGGGTATGGACATGCTTTCCTGTCCCTGTGGTTAGGTGTGTGATAACAATGCCCCTCAACTCCGGACTAATCAACAAAGCCAATAATCGACCGACTTGCCCTTCTCTCCAGGGGTTCGGTCCATAAAGGCTTAATAGCAAATGTTGTGCAGTCTGTCCAAGGCTTTATTATGTTTCTTGCGTGCTTCCCACAATTCGGTTCTGTTTGAGGGTCAGACCCCTGGGTCATTTCTAGGTCATGTATCTTGGTCTCAAGCTTAGGCAACTCATCCTGCAGTGTTCCACGTGCCCCACAGTTTGTCCCATGCAATGTCCCCTTATTACCACTTTAAATGCCTCCCATCCCACCAAGATCGATGAGGCCAACCCCTAGTTAACAACAGAGTAATCTGCTATGGCCCTGAGCCGTGATTCCCTGTAACTATTGTCTTCTAGCGATGCAGGATGTAACTTCCAGCGTGGCACTGCCAGTCTGGGCAATCGCGGGTGAGCATCAGAATAATAGGGCTGTGGTATGAAAGGGTACATCCCAGGTATTCCGTGGCCTGCACCGTTTGACATAGCCCTGCCGAGCAAAACAGTCTTTCTAGCCCAGTAAGTAAATCATGCATGTGTGAGTAGTCCCTGTCGCTTCCATGTTGGAGCCTCATAAATTATTGAGGGCCCACTGTTGTATCAACTCCCTGAATCCTATGGCCAACTTCAAAGCGGAAGCCCTCTGTAATGGTGAAGTCGAGCTGTCTAGTTCGACGTCATCTACACAATTAGAATCTCCTCCAATCAATAATTCACCCCTTAGGACTGACCCCATCTGTGCTGATAACCTATGCAGAAAACCAAGTTGGTCCTGATTTGGTGCATAAATGCTACCCTGGGTGATCGCCCTCCCCCATAACTTGCCTGAAATCAGTACATTCCTCCCTCCTTATCAATGAGCTCATTCAGGGGCTTAAACGGAACTCCTGGTTTGATCCAGAGTAGTGCTCCTCTTGTATAAGCTGAATAAGGGGTAGCATAAAGGTGGCCTTGCCATCTCTATTGCAACCGGGCTATCTCTACCCCCACCATGTGGATATCCTGCAACATTGCTATATGGACCCCTCTTCGCCACAGGTATTGGTAGATTTTACAAAATTTGTCCACCGATCCCAGACCCGAACATTCCAGGTCATGCATGTGATCTGTTGTGTTGTTATAGCCATATTATTCTAAAAAGTACAAGATGTCAAGTAGCCCCCCAACCTCCAGCCTAACCATTCAGTCCACCAAATAACCCTATTACTTCATTGAAACCAAAATCCCACAACTAGCTCCCCAACCCCAAGGCCGAACAGCAATGGCTTTTCCTCCAAAAAATCAACTTCTGTGATCGAAACCACGTCTCCTGCGCTGCTCCCAAGTGCTCTCTCAGTGGGAATGGCTGTGGGAGGGGGAGTTGCAAGCAGTTGCCAGTCAGCCATGTCACTCCAGCTCGACTAATGTCACAATAGTCTACCTCAGGTGTGCCCTGTTCGTAAAAGGCGTAGTTTATGTCTTCCTCATCTACTTGTTGGACCTCCTGTCCAGCAGTCTATGTTTCTCTCTCCTCTATCATTGCTTGCTTGTTTGGGTGTCCACATTCACACCCCAGAGTGCTTGACAATCACTTATGTTCTTGCTAGCACAAGAATTGTCATTCATGCCAGTCATTGATTTTAACTCAGGACTTAAGGCCTGATTTAAATTTTGGTGGACAGGTTACTCCATCACAACGCTGTTGAATATCCTGCCTGCTGAACTGTAAATCCCATTATTTCCTATGAGATTTATATTTCTGTGGGCAGCGATATACTAACCCATCTGCCAAAATCTAAATCACGCCCTTAATCTCTGAAATGGAAGTCTAAATTTTTCTGTGGGGCAAAGCAGTAGGCTGTATCCCTGGAAGTCCACTCGAAACTGGACACCATTAGGCGGGATCGTGCTGAAGCCAATGGATTTGCAGGAAAAGTTCCAAGTGGGAAAAGATAGAATTTCACTCTTTTGCACTGTCAAGAGGTCAGATGTACAGAGGATATTTCTGAGTGCAAACAATTCAGAGAATCAGGTCATTTATAAACTGAAACATGTTTTTCGATATGTATCAAACTCTTTTGGTGATTTGGTAACCTATTACTGAATTGCAAATTGGGTTTGCGATTCGGTATTAGAAAGGGGTGTGTTTAGTGCATCTCACCCTAATACCAAATCACAGTGGTATGTATGAATGTTTTGCGACCAAAATAAAGTCGCAAAACATTTGTATATTTCCACCAACTTCAAATTGATGGTAACCCATTCGCAAATGGGAAAGGGTTCCCAAGGGACCTCTTCCCCTTTGTGAATGTTTGCAAAAATAATTTTTAAGAGCAAGAAGTGGTCCCACGGACCATTGCCTGCTCTTAAAAAATGAAAAGAAAACTTGTCATTTTGTTTTGAAATGCAGTTACAAAGAAAAAAAATGGTTTAATGAAAAGCAATTACAGACATGGTGGTCTGTTGACCCCAGCAGGCCACCATCCCTGTGATTTTTGTGATTCTCAATCAGTTACAAAGCGATACTGACCTCATGAATATTAATTAAGTATGTCTATTTGCGACCCACTAGGAATTGCAAATTGTGTTAAACACACTTTAGGACATGTGTGTTTGTGATTACCAAATAGTGAATCACAAAAAAACACTAATGGATTATCGCAAACTATTCCCTAAGTAGCTCTGGCTCAAGATTTCTATGTTTGACTTAGTCTCTTTTTCTGAGCTCAGAATCCTCCAGTCAGGAAGGCTGCAGGCTCTACCCGATGATGAGTTCCTTTAGGCCAGATACCGTCTTTCTGAGGACTCACTAGATTGGTTTTGCTGCTGTTGAGAAGATCCAAGCTGAAGACACCTCTTTCTTCACCCCAGCTAAGTCGAGCCTTGGCTGAAATAGCTTGGGTGGCGGGTTCTGGTACTCTGGCACTTTAAAGTCAGAATCTTTCTAGATCCCACAGCTTTCAGAGACTTTAGAAGTTGAATTAGACACAGCCATGGATCCCACGACCTCGGGGACAGAATGTGGGGGTCTGGATTCACTGTAACAGAGGCCACCAGCAGGGTCTATCCAGGTGCAATTGAACTAGTCAAGGGAGACATTCAGATAAAAGGTCTTTTACAACTTGTTATCTGTAGCCACACAGGAGTCAGACAACCAACCCTTGGAGTCCACTTCTTCATCTTTGGTACAAGTGGGAGCAGGCCCAGCCCTTTATGTCTCCTCACATGTCTCAAACAGCAGGTGCAGTTTTTCTTCTGTTCCAGAAAGTGTTCAGAGGGGGATGCCTTGGGGTGTCATATTTACACTTGGGACTAGCTAGTTAGACGGGGTGATCACTTGCTTCTTTGTAACCAGTAGGGAAAAAAGTTCCCAGGGCAACCCTGTTCATTTTTCAGCAGTTCTTTTTTATCCTACTGAAAACAATTTCACAGTGCACCTTGCTCCCAAAATTCAAAATGGGAGAACCCTTTGTCCTGTGTGAAGAGCCTGTGAGCTTGCTTAGAAGTGTGTCCAGGGAAATGAGAAGTCCCCTCCTCTGTGGTCTCTCAAAACTGGTTCTGGTGTTAGATCCCCTCATAATGGTTTTGGATCCATCCTAGCTGGGAGAACAAAGATTTACCTTTTCTAGGCCTCATCTCACTCATGTTATTGTTTGTGCTCTGGGAACGGATTAAGCACCTTATTAAGGTCAAGCGCTGGGTATGCAGCTATCACCAGGCTAATGCAAGTTAGCCTTCAGGAGCTGCAGGCAGGAAAGTGGTAATTTTCTAATAGTTACTTTTCCAACATATTTAGTAAACAATTAGAGTGGTGTTTTAATAAATAATACAAATAGTGGTTGAACTGCTTTTCTGGATTGTTTCAAACCTGTGATAGCAGAATTAGGCCCTCATTATGACATTGGTGGTAAGTGCCGCTTACCACCATGCTGAGTGCTGCCAATATACCGTGACTGCGGCGGTATACCGCTACGCGTATTATGACTAACACATGGAAATACACCACTATACAGACACACATACAAGTCCGCCAGCCAAAAGGTCAGTGATAAAATGGCAGTACCAAAACCCACATTGTTACGCTAACAGAAATACGCCCACAGCATTATGACCCACAAATCACCTCGGCGGACATTGAACCGCCGTAAACCATTGGCGGTACAGACCGCCGCGCTCAAAATACACACACACATACAAAACAACACCACTTTGGACAATTCAAAATACACACACCTGACACACATACACACACCACAACCACACACCCACACCAATATAAAACACACACACATACTAGGAATAGGTGGAAAAGACCTACAGTGGAAGGTGCATTCCTTGGTTGCAAGACATCAGACAGCTATACAGAAGACTGGCGGTGGACCCCCACCTCCTCCCCCACAACTCACTGTGGGAAAACGGGGCTGATTGCAGAGGCCCCCTAACTTTTTGCCCCCATTTTCCACTTTTTGCTGGTGTTTTCCTGACTCTGATGGTGCCCTGGGTACTGCTAACCAGTCCCAGGGCATGTGCTCTGTGTAAAATGGATATGCAAATTAGGCTAATTATAATTGGCTAAGTTAACCTACCTATAAGTGCCTAGTATATGGTTCGGCATGTAGGTATAGGTGGTGCACCCATAGGTGCACTGCTGAGGTGCCCAGTGTCATTTTAAAGGCAGGCCTGCTTTGCTGGCTGCTTTTAAATTAAAGTTATATGCAAATTCGACTTTGGAATTAAAAGTAGTTCCAAAGTCTTAAACTACCTTATTTTTAGATATAAGTCACCCCTAAGGTGTTCCCTATGTGCCCCTAGGGCTGGGTGCCATGTGACTATAAGCAGGGACTTTATAAAAATAGTTGTATAAGCCCTGGTGAGGTAAAAACAGCCAAATTCGTTTTTCCCTCACTGTAGTAAATGGCCTTCATAGGCTAGAATGGGGAGACTTTATTTTAATTTTTATAGTATCCTTAAATGATGCATACCAAGAGTTTGGTATCAAATTAATTGTTGTAATAAATCCCACAACTTCCAGTTGTGGGATTTAATATAACTTGTTCAGGTAAAGAGTTCTAAACTTTACCTAAAAAGTTGCCAATTTCAGCCCTGCATTGTTTTTGTAGCTGTGCTCTGATTGGCCAGCCTTTAGCAGCTTGGCCAAGCTGCCTTGATGAGGTGTGAAGTGGCCTGGCTTCACACAAAGGAATGTGCCTGTGGGAAGGAATCTCCCCTCAGTAGATGGTGAGGCAGGAAGGGGGAGGGCTGCCAAACTGGTCTTCAAAGGCAGAGAAGGACATTTGGAGCAACCAGCAACACCTCTACATCCTGCAACCCCAGACAACTAGGTGCCCCCTTGATTAGATTAGGAGAGGGCAGGAGAGGGGTGTGTTTATGATTTTTAGCCACACCAGTGGGTGGGCTCAGCCAGATGTAACCTCCAAAAATCAGATTCAGCCATGATGGATTTTTAGAGAATATTGCCTCCTGGGATTGATTTTTGCCACACTTCCCAGGAAGTGGTCATCACAGGGGGAAGGACCCTGCACCTGATTGGAGAACCAGGACCCCCCTGCTTTTCACCCAGGAGAAAGGATAAAACTGGCAGACCTGCACCCACACCTCAGTTCCCTACCACATCCAACAAGGAAGAACAACAGAAGAAGAAGGACTGCCCTGCTGGACCCCTGGCCTGCACCTGGAACCTGCACTCAGAAGGACTGCACCAGCTGCACACTTTGGCTTCACCACAAGAAGGAATTTGCCTGGCTTCAACTGGTTCATGGAGGGACTCCCTGTTTGCTACAGGTGAAAAATTGCTATCCAGTGTCCCCTGCACCAACTCCAGAAGAAAGCGACCAGCTGACCACTGTCCAGTAGCCAAAAAGGAGTTTGCACCAGGTGCATTCTGGGAGTTGTAGTCCGCACCCCCCAAGAACCATCTCAGAACTTTTGGACCCTTGGGGTGAGCTGTGGACCCCAAAAGAACCTTAAAAGGACATCTGGGAGAAGCCCCAGAAGTTTGGAGAAGTTTGGACAACTTTTGTAAAAAAGCTCCATAGAGGGACCGACCCGCCGCGGCAACTCTAGCCGGGTTGCCTCAACCGCGACCCGGCCTGATTTGCTGGTTCGTCCTGGTAAAGAAAATCTCAGAAAAAGAGACTTAGTCCGAAGGTAAAAAGTTGACCGGGACCTCCCAGCCAGCGTATCCGAGGAGGGCTCCATGGATGTCGGATCAAGATCCAGGTTTACCCCGGTTGAAGGATTTTCACCTCGAAAAAACGACTAAGTCCGAAGGTAAAAATCTCCACCGAGGATTCCAGCATCGCGTATCCGGAGAAGGGCTCCAGGAGGTCAGATAGGACTGGCAGGTTCGTCCCGCTGAAGAAAATCTTCGAAAAAGAGACTGAGGTGGTCATTCCAACCCTGGCGGTCGGTGTTAAAGTGGCAGCCAAACCGCAAACAGGCTGGCGGGAAAAAAAATGGAATTCCGACCCTGGCGGAAACCGCCAACAGCGACCGCCATATCAACACACCGCCCACCATGGCGGTACAAACAAACAGCGCGGCGGTCACCGCCAACAGACAGGCGGGAGACAATGTACCGCCCACTGTATCACAACCTACCAATCCGCCACCTTTTCCGGGGCGGTAGCCCCGCCGATAAAAACACGGCGTAAACAGCCATTTCGAAGGGAAAATGCTCACCTCCATACAGCCCACGAGGAATGAGGACAGCATGGAACCCGAACTCCAAATACTCCCAGCGATAGTGTACCTGCTCCTCTACCAGGAGCTCGAACGCCGGCGCAGAAGACAACGGTGAGTACTACACTACGACACAGGGGAGGGGGAGGGGAAATTATCACAGGTACACACATACGTGACACACCCACCCTTACCCACTACAACACACACATCAATGCATAGCAACACATCAGAGTGACACCCCCTAAACCCCCCGGAAGAATGCAAAGACAAAAGGAAATGATTCTAAACTTTTGAATATATTCTATTACTGCCCAAAAAATATATATACACATCAAAAACTCTTATATACATAAATGTACAAGTCCAAGCAATGTAGCAGGCATTGTTCGTGGACCACTGGGCCCAAATCACATGTGCAAAGATCACACAGGATACCTGACTCCAACGGAGAGAACACTGCAGGGGCATCAGATAGCAAAACTACAGGCACCTCAGGGGGAAGGGAAGGGGGGGCACCTCAGCCAGATGAGTGCACGATGCCAGATCCACGAGGGGCCTCCATGCCCACTGTTCAATCCTGGGGAGTGCAAAGCCACAGTCTCACAAGTCCAGACAGTGGGTGGGCTTCCCACTGTTCCATCCTGGGGAGTGCAAAGCCACAGCCTCACAAGTCCAGACAGTGGGTGGGCTGCCCACTGTTACATCCTGGGGAGTGCAAAGCCACAGTCTCACAAGTGGATAACAGTCTCCACTGGTTCTGGAGGGGGCCTGGGGCCCAGAGTGCTTCGTGCAGCCCTGCCCGACACAGATGCGGGCCAGCCCCTGCCGCTCATGGGCCAGCGGTACTTGAGATGAAGGGCCCAGTGCAGCGGTGCTTGAGATGAAGGGCCCAGTTCAGAGGTGCTTGAGACGGCGGTGCCCAGTTCAGCGGTGCTTGAAAGGAAAGGCCCAGTTCAGCGGTGCTTGAGACGGCGGTGCCCAGTTCAGCGGTGCTTGAGATGAAGGGCCCAGTTCAGCGTTGCTTGAGACGGCGGTGCCCAGTTCAGCGGTGCTTGAGACGGCGGTGCCCAGTTCAGCGGTGCTTGAGATGAAGAGCCCAGTTCAGCGGTGCTTGAGACGGCGGTGCCCAGTTCAGATTTGCTTGAGATGAAGAGCCCAGTTCAGCGTTGCTTGAGACGGCGGTGCCCAGTTCAGCGGTGCTTGAGACGGCGGTGCCCAGTTCAGTGGTGCTTGAGATGAAGGGCCCAGTTCAGCGGTGCTTGAGACGGCGGTGCCCAGTTCAGCGGTGCTTGAGATGAAGGGCCCAGTTCAGCGTTGCTTGAGACGGTGGTGCCCAGTTCAGCGGTGCTTGAGACGGCGGTGCCCAGTTCAGCAGTGCTTGAGATGAAGGGCCCAGTTCAGGGGTACTTGAGACGGCGATGCCCAGTTCAGCGGTGCTTGAGATGAAGGGCCCAGTTCAGCGTTGCTTGAGACGGCGGTGCCCAGTTCAGCGGTGCTTGAGACGGCGGTGCCCAGTTCAGCGGTGCTTGAGATGAATGGCCCAGTTCAGCGGTGCTTGAGACGGCAGTGCCCAGTTCAGCGGTGCTTGAGATGAAGGGCCCAGTTCAGCGTTGCTTGAGACGGCGGTGCCCAGTTCAGCGGTGCTTGAGATGAAGGGCCCAGTTCAGCAGTGCTTGAGACGGCGGTGCCCAGTTCAGCGGTACTTGAGACGCCGGTGCCCAGTTCAGCGGTGCTTGAGATGAAGGGCCCAGTGCAGCGGTGCTTGAGATGAAGGGCCCAGTGCAGCGGTGCTTAAGATGAAGGGCCCAGTGCAGCGGTGGTTGAGATGAAGGGCCCAGTGCAGCGGTGCTTGAGATGAAGGGCCCAGTTCAGCGGATCCGGCCATCGAGGGGAGGTCATTTGCCACCTGTCCTGTGGCTGGCGGGGCCCTCCTGCCCATCTGTCCTACAGCTGGCGGGGCCCTCCTGGGCAGCTGGGCTGATGGCGGTGTTGTCGGGCGTGCTGCCCTTCCCAGCCTTCCCTGATCGCCTGTGGCCCTTCCGCACCTTGGGCGGTGTGCCAGCTGTCTCCACACTTCCTGCCGGAGCCATGGTAGGGGTTTTAGTCCCTGGTGTTTTCCCCCTCTCGCGCCGGCCACTGCCTATCTTTGGATGTTTCTCCGGGGGTGGGCTACCTGTGCCTTGGCTTTGTACCGAACTGGCTGCCCTGGAGGGTGGGGTACTCCACAGCCCATGGCAGACTGTGATGACAGGGGCCGGTTTTGTCGTGGCTGAGGTGCTGACTGTAGTCCTATGACATGGACGGGGTGGGGGAGTTGGGGGAAAGAGGTTGAGTTTGGACAGGAAAAACTTTTTAGGAGCAGTGGGATGGGTAGGTGTAGTGGGTATGGGAGTGGAGGAAGAGGTTGTGGTTGTAGGAGTTGTAAGTTTGGTGTCTTTGGGTGCAGGTGCTTGGGCTGGTGGCTGTCGTGAGGTGGCTGGCTGTTGGGTGGGTGGCTGTCTGCGTTTGTGTATCTTGGAAGAGGGGGTCACAGACACACTGGGAGAGGAAACAGGGGACGTGTAAATGGCAGTGGGGGTGGTGACTTCATGTGTGCGGGGTGTTTTGGTGTGTGTGCTGCTGAGGGACGTAGTGGCTGAAGATGTTGTGCATGCAGGTGTGAGTGGAGACATGACAGGGACAATGGCTGCCATCAGTGCTGAGGCCAGAGTCTGGAACGATCGCTGAAGGGCAGCCTTACCAGAATGAATGCCCTCCAGGTATGCATTACTCTGGTGCACCTCCCTTTCTACACCCTGGATGGCATTCAAAATGGTAGACTGCCCAACAGTGAGAGTCCTCAGGAGGTCAATGACCTCCTCACTGAGGGTAGCAGGGGTGACTGGGGCAGGGCCGGAGGTGCCTGGGGCGAAGGAGATGCCCACCTTCCTGGGTGAGCGGGCATGGGCCAAACGCTGAGGGGCTGCTGGGAGGGCGGCGCTGGTGCGGTGGGTGGCAGCTGTACCTGTTGTTGCGGGGGGCACAGATGTTGCCGCCACCACAAGGGAGCTCCCTTCAGAGGACCAGTCGGTGTCACTGATATCTGCCCGAGTCCCCGCTGTGTAGCTCCCCTCGCCCTCTGTCCCACTGGTGAATTCGGAGTCGGTTGCATGGCCCTCCATGGCCATGTGGGATGCAGCTCCCTCGTGCTCCGATGCCACTTCTCCTCCGCCTGATGATGCTAATGCACACATGAACAGGAAGAGCACAAAAAAGGGGGGGGGAGAAAATAAAGACATGTTGAGTGCATGCATTGGTGACACCGTTGGCGGACAGGACAGACACAGAAGTCCCCTGCACTGCGCCGCGCACTTGGGGTCGACTATTCAATCCGTGGGACATGGCCTACAAGCCTATGGACGACATCTGCACACATAGATGACACAGGGCCATGAATAGCTGTACTAGGCACCCTACAGAGGTGGGGTGCGGGGGCACAGGGCCATGCCTTACGGAGGGGCCTAGCCTACAGAAACCGCCCTGGCCTAGGGATACCCACAGCCCTCCTCCCCCACCCAGACACCTCCACTGCGGGCAAAGTCAACAGAATAATAGTGTACTCACCCCCTTGTGTCTGCTGTGATGTCCTCACGCGCCCTTCCAAATCGGGGTAGGCCACCGCCAGGATCCGGGACATCCGGGGGGTAAAAATCCGACTGGCACACCCCCCACGTTGGGAGGCCATCCCCAGCTGAGCCTCCGCCGTCTTCCTGCTCCAGCGGCGGATGTCCTCCCATCTCTTCCGGCAGTGGGTGCCCCGTCTGCGGTGGACCCCCAGGGTCCAGACGTCCTTGGCGATGGCACGCCAAATATCGATCTTCTGGTGGGCGCTGACCTATGTGAAATGTACAGGGGGAGAAAAATAGTCATCACCTTCTGCATATTCAATGTGAGTGGCCCCCCATCCCTACCCTTGCCATGTGGCACATGCTCTCACATACGTTTGATGCATGCCTCAATCGCTCCCCTCCCCACCATCTTTCATCCACCCCACTCAACACAGGCATTGCCCATAAAGCATGCTCCCTAAGTACTAACCTGTTGGTCTGGAGGACCGTAGAGTAGCGCATACTGGGGAAGGACCCCATCCACAAGTTTCTCCAACTCCTGAGCTGTGAAGGCAGGGGCCCTTTCCCCAGTCAGATGAGCCATTGTCTCTTCCAGACCGAGGTCACAGCAGCACTTGCAGTGTAGGTCCTCTTTTGTCGAAGATCAGGAATCGAGTGATTAAGCAGATAGAAAATGGCGGTCACGGCCGCGGCGGTGCGTACTGCGGCGTTGCGTACCGCGACCACCGGCACACATCGTCATTGGCTCATGAGACCCATAGGGTTCAATGTTAACCAATGCTGCTTTGCGCCGCGGTCTTCGACCGCCTTCCGCCACGGTGTGCCACGCCAGCGCATTTACCTCAGACTTTTGTGGATGTCTGTATTTTGGCGGTTTGCCTGTTGTGGTTCAGAATGACCGTGGCGGTGTACCGCGGCAGCGGAGGTTTGGTGGCGGTCTTCTGACAGCGGTAAGAGGCTTTTACCGCCAATGTTGGAATGACCGCCTAAGTGTGAAGGTAAACTTTTAACCGAGGCCTCCCACGGCCTGTAGCCGAACAGGGCTCCATTGCGGTCTGCCTGAAACTTTGACTTTGCCCCGGTCAAGGTGCAACCAGATGACCCAATTGGTGCTTTTTGTTTCTAGGCGCTAAAAAAATAATAATTCTTTAAAAATTCATATCTCCGGTTCCCCTTATCCAATTTTATTCGTTTTGGTGTCATTTTAAAGATAAAAATATAATCTATTTTTATTAATTGGTTTTGGATTTTTAAACTGTTTCCTGTGTTTTATTTAATTACTGTTTTGTGATATTTGAATGCTTTACACTCTGGCGGTCATTCTGACCCGTCGCGGATGACGGAAGCACCGCCAACAGGCTGGCGGTGCTTCATAGCCCATTCTGACCGCGGCGGTAAAGCCGCGGTCAGAAAACCGGGGCCGGAGGTTTCCCGCCATTTTAGCCCCGGCTGGGCGAATCCGCCATAGCAGCGCTGCAAGCAGCGCTGCCATGGGGATTCTGACCCCCTTACCGCCAGCCTGTTTCTGGCGGTTGTCACCGCCAGGAAGAGGCTGGCGGTAACGGGTGTCTTGGGGCCCCTGGGGGCCCCTGCACCGCCCATGCCACTGGCATGGGCAGTGCAGGGGCCCCCGAACAGGGCCCCGGCCGGCTTTTCACTGTCTGCCTAGCAGACAGTGAAAAGCGCGACGGGTTAAACTGCACCCGTCGCACCGCCGGCTCCATTCGGAGCCGGCTTCTGTGTTGCAGGCCTCCTTCTCGCTGGGCCGGCCGGCGCTAACATGGTTAGCGCCCGCCGGCCCAGCAGGAAGGTTGAAATGCCGGCAGTGGTCTTTTAGCCGCGTAGCGGCCAAATGGTGGTTCCCGCCTGGCGGGTGGCTACCGCCGCCCGCCAGACTTGGAATGAGGGCCTCTGGCTCCTAAATTAAGCCTTGACGCTTGTTGCCAAGCTACCAAGGGTTGAGCTGGGGTTGATTTACTGAGACCTAACTGGACCTTAGTGGAGGTTAGTGGCCTATTGCTAAGTGTAGGTACCTACCTGCCCTTACCAATAACCCATTTTCCAACATTTTTGGTGAGCAGTGGTGGGATCCTGTACTTGTGTTTAGTATCACGTTACAGTTTTAAGTAAAATAAATTAAAAATCCTTTAAATTGTCCTAGTGCAAAAATTGTTTTTAATTTTTAATTTGGATTAATTTCAATTAGTGATTTTTTTGTGATTTTTCTAAATTCTTGTTTCCAATTTTTGCAAAATGTTTTTGTTGACACAAAACTAGGGAACCATGGAGCTTGATCTGGATAGCCTACCCACACTGACAGTAGTCCAGCTTAGGGGGTTGTGTACTGAAAGAGGGTTGCCTGCAACCACTGACCTCAGGAAGCATGTCCTGATCAAATCCCTGACAGCATGGGCTGAGGCCCAAGAGGTAGACCCAGAGGAATCTCCAGAGGAGGGAGAAGTAGGGGAGGATGCTAGCTCTAACCACTCAGGGGAGGGAGGGCATCTGAGCCTAAGGCCCATATTTATACTTTTTGACGCAAAACTGCGCTAACGCAGTTTTGCGTCCAAAAAATTAGCGCCGGCTAACGCCATTCTGAAGCGCCATGCGGGTGCCGTATTTATTGAATGACGTTAGCCGGCGTTAGCCGCCGGCGCCGTCTGGTGTGCGTTAAAAAAAACGACGTACACCAGGCAGCGCCGGCGTAGGGGAAAATGGAGCTTGGGCGTCAAGAAATGGGGCAAGTCAGGTTGAGGCAATTTTTTCGCCTCAACCCGATTTGCGCCATTTTTTTTCACTCCCAACCCCCATAGAAATGACTCCTGTCTTAGCAAAGACAGGAGTCATGCCCCCTTGCCCAATGGCCATGCCCAGGGGACTTCTGTCCCCTGGGCATGGTCATTGGGCATAGTGGCATGTAGGGTGGGCACAAATCAGGCCCCCCTATGCAACAAAAAAAAAAAAAAACACACTTACCTGAACTTACCTTAATGTCCCTGGGATGGGTCCCTCCAGCCTTGGGTGTCCTCCTGGGGTGGGCAAGGATGACAGGGGGTGTCCCTGGGGGCATGGGAGGGCACCTCTGGGCTCCTTCAGAGCCCACAGGTCCCTTAACGCCTGCCTTTTGCAGGCGCTAAAAAACAGCGCAAAAGCGGGCGTACGTCATTTTTTTGGACCCGCCCACTCCCGGGCGTGAATTTTGCCCGGGAGTATAAATCCGACGCACATGCCTCGGAGTCGATTTTTTAGACGTGAACGCCTACCTTGCATCTCATTAACGCAAAGTAGGTGTCCACGCTAAAAAATTACGCAAACTCCATGGACTATGGCGCTAGACGCGTCTAACGCCAAAGTATAAATATGGTGTTAGTTTTGCGTCGAAATTGCGTCAAAAAAAACGACGCAATTCCGGCGCAAACAGAGTATAAATATGCCCCTAAGTGAGGATGAGGAAGTCCGGTCCTCATTACATACAGTCACTAGGGGCACCCTCAAAGCTAGTTGGGGGAAGGGAGTCCCTTCAGGAGGAGAGAACCTGTACCCTCAGAGAAAGAGAGCTGGAGGCCCAGCTAGCATTTATAGCTTTGGAAGCACAGAATCTGGCCCTAGAAAAGAAAAAGTGGGCAAAGAAAGAGAATAGAGATGGTGGCAGCGACAGAGAAGTTGAGGTGTCCATGGGTGGGGGGGTTTGCCCCAGATTACCCAAGGGGGTGGTTCCTGCTTATGTAGAGGGGGATGATATAGACAAGTGGTTTGGAGGCCTTTGATAGGGCAGTCCAAATGAGAAGGGTTAGGCCTCAATACTGGGGTTTCCTTTTGTGGCAGTTGGTCCCCAACTCAGGGAGGGATAGGCTTCTGACCTTAAGGGGGAGGAGGCAGATTCATACCCTAGTATGAAGAGGTGCTTAACCAAGAAGTTTGGTCTGACCCTAGAGCAGTATAGAATGAAGTTCAGGGACACCCAGAAGGTCAGTACCCAGTCTTGGGTTGACTTTGTAGACACCTCACTAAAGGCACTAGAGGGCTGGATTATTGGTAACAAAGTAAATACTTATGATGGGTTATACAATCTGATCATGAGAGAGCACATCTTGACCAATTGTACCCAAGAAAGGTTACGCCAGCATCTAGTGGACTCTGAGCTGACCAACCCTAGAGAACTGGGGGAGGCAGCTGATGGGTGGTTGAGAACCAGGGTGGTTGTTAAGTTCCAGGGGGGAGACTCCAAGAAGGGGGGGACAGGTCCCCAACAACCTAAGGAGGGAGGTGGTAAGCCCACCACAGAGACTCCCTCTGTACCCCAGAACCCTAAGAAGGAGGAGAGTAAATCCCACTCCCACTCTGACATGCAGAGACAGGGAGACCCAGGGTTAAAAAAGCTCTTAGACAGTAAGGCTTGCTTTGACTGTCAGCAGACAGGTCACTTCAGAGGAGATGCAGCCTGTCCAAAGAAGGTGGTTAGCACTGGGCTGTCCAGTGTAGCCATGGAGGAGGACTCCTCAGATGATGAAGTCCTCCTAGCATTAAGCTGGGAGACAGGACCAGATGGTAAGCTGGTGATCCCTGAGGCTGGGAGTAGGCACTTCCACCCCATTCAGGTGAATGGGATCCCTACCACTGGCCTGAGAGACACCTGTGGCAGTCACACTATGGTGAGTGACCGGTTAGTGACCCCAGACATGTATGTCCCAGGAGAGACCAGGAAAGTCAGGATAGCCACAGGGGAGGTCACCTCCAAACCTGTAGCCATAGTGCCCCTAGAGAGGGAGGGTATCCTTGACTGGTTTAGGGTGGTAGTCAGTGCTGACCTCCCCCTAGATTGTATCCTGGGCAATGACCTCCCAGAGGTGAGTCTGGTCCCAGATGGGGCGGTCGCCCAGGGCACCCCCCCAACCCAAAGTACTGGGGAATCAGTCCCTACAGTTAGGAGACAGGGGTCCCCAAGAAAAGGAAAGAAGAAAAGGAAGGGAAGGCCACTCTTAAAGAGAGTTCCAGGGAGCCAAAGGCCTTCTGCCCCAGTATGGGGGGAGCCCAGAATTGGCACTTGTGGGGCCTCACCTGACCCCAAGGAAGTCCTGAGTAGTCAGGCAGCTGTACAGATGCAAGGTGTTGCCCCTGCACTGACAGAAGGGAGAGTGGAAGGAGGGTGTCTGCCACAGGAGGTGGTAGCCCCCCACTCTAGACAGAATGTGGGGTGCCAGGACCCCACAGTTGCCCCTAAAGCAGCTCAGCCACCTGTCAGTAGAGAGCTTAGGGTGTGGTTCTGGGTACTGACAGCAGTCAGTAGCCTCTGCTGGGTGCTAGCCTTCCTGGCAGCACTGTCCTTTTCCCTGGGAGGCAGACCCCAGGGCCAATAGCAAAGTAGGCCCCCTGACCCTGTTGGTCATGGTGGGGTTGCTCAAGTGTTGGGTGACCTCTTTGGGTAAGCTAGGTGTTGCCCTAGCAAAGTTAGGAGTAGGGGAGGTGGGCACCTCACTACCCAAGTTGGCAGAGAGAGAGGAGGAAGAGCCCCCTAGAGGGAAGTTTCAGTTTGAGATGGGTCCTTTCACTGTTGGGATGGCTTCACTACCCAGAGGGAGTGACCATGGCAGGAGGATGTAAGGCAGAGTAGGCCCTGCAAAGGGACAGCCAGTTTTCTTCACTGTCTTCCTCGCCTAACAAGCCAGGAAGACTCTCCCTGGGTTGGGCTGAGTCTCCTGGGCGTGTGGGTTGGTGGGGGCTTGTGTGGGAAAATAGGGCTGATTGCAGAGGCCCCCTAACTTTTTGGCCCCATTTTCCACTTTTTGCTGGTGTTTTCCTGACTTTAAAGGTGCCCTGGGTACTGCTAACCAGTCCCAGGGCCTGTGCTCTGTGTAAACTGGATATGCAAATTAGGCTAATTATAATTGGCTAAGTTCACCTACCTATAAGTCCCTAGTATATGGTAGGGCATGTAGGATTAGGGACCACAGCATAGGTGGTGCACCCATAGGTGCACTGCTGAGGTGCCCAGTGTCATTTTAAAGGCAGGCCTGCTTTGCTGGCTGCTGTTAAATTAAAGTTATATGCAAATTCGACTTTGGAATTAAAAGTAGTTCCAAAGTCTTAAACTACCTTATTTTTAGATATAAGTCACCCCTAAGGTGTTCCCTATGTGTCACTAGGGCTGGGTGCCATGTAACTATAAGCAGGGACTATATAAAAATAGTTTTATAAGCCCTGGTGAGGTAAAAACGGCCAAATTCGTTTTTCCCTCACTGTAGTAAATGGCCTTCATAGGCTAGAATGGGGAGACTTTATTTTAATTTTTATAGTCTCCTTAAATGATGCATACCAAGAGTTTGGTATCAAATTAATTGTTGTAATAAATCCCACAACTTCCAGTTGTGGGATTTAATATAACTTGTTCAGGTAAAGAGTTCTAAACTTGACCTAAAAAGTTGCCAATTTCAGCCCTGCATTGTTTTTGCAGCTGTGCTCTGATTGGCCAGCCTTTAGCAGCTTGGCCAAGCTGCCTTGATGAGGTGTGAAGTGGCCTGGCTTCACACAAATCAATATGCCTGTGGGAAGGAATCTCCCCTCAGCAGATGGTGAGGCAGGAAGGGGGGGGGGCTGCCAAACTGGTCTTCAAAGGCAGAGAAGGACCTTTGGAGCAACCAGCAACACCCCCACATCCTGCAACCCCAGACAACTAGGTGCCCCCTTGATTAGATTAGGAGAGGGCAGGAGAGGGGTGTGTGTATGATTTTTAGCCACACCAGTGGGTGGGCTCAGCCATATGTAACCTCCAAAAACCAGATTCAGCCTTGATGGAATTTTAGAGAATGTTGCCTCCTGGGATTGATTTTTGCCACACTTCCCAGGAAGTGGTCATCACAGGGGGAAGGACCCTGCACCTGATTGGAGAACCAGGACCCCCCTGCTTTTCTCCCAGGAGCAAGGATAAAACTGGCAGACCTGCACCCACACCTCAGTTCCCTACCACATCCAACAAGGAAGAAAAACAGAAGAAGAAGGACTGTCCTGCTGGACCCCTGGCCTGCACCTGGAACCTGCACTCAGAAGGACTGCACCAGCTACACACTTGGGCTTCACCACAAGAAGGACTTTGCCTGGCTTCAACTGGTTCAAGGAGGGACTCCCTGTTTGCTACAGGTGAAAAATTGCTATCCAGAGTCCCCTGCACCAACTCCTGAAGAAAGTGACCAGCTGACCACTGTTCAGTAGCCAAAAAGGAGTTTGCGCCAGGTGCATTCTGGGAGTTGTAGTCCGCACCCCCCGAAGGACCATCTCAGAACTTCTGGACCCTTGGGGTGAGCTGTGGACCCCAAAAGAACCTTAAAAGGACATCTGGGAGAAGCCCCAGAAGTTTGGAGAAGTTTGGACAACTTTTGTAAAAAAGGTCCATAGAGGGACCGACCCGCCGCGGCAACTCTAGCCGGCTTGCCTCAACCGCAACCCGGCCTGATTTGCTGGTTTGTCCGGGTAAAGAACATCTCTGAAAAAGAGACTAAGCCCGAAGGTATAAAGTTGACCGGGACCTCCCAGCCGGCGTATCCGAGGAGGGCTCCATGGATGTCGGATCAAGATCCAGGTTTACCCCGGTCGAAGGATTTTCACCTCGAAAAAACGACTAAGTCCGAAGGTAAAACTCTCCACCGAGGATTCCAGCTTCGCGTATCCGGAGAAGGGCTCCAGGAGGTCGGATTGGACTGGCAGGTTCATCCCGCTGAAGAAAATCTTTGAAAAAGAGACTAAGGCGGTCATTCTGACCGCGGCGGTCGCCGCCCGCCAAACGGTTCCCGCCGAAAGACCGCTCAGCAGTCAAAAGACCGCGGCGGCCATTCCGGCTTTCCCGCTGGGCCGGCGGGCGACCGCCAGAAGACCGCCGGCGGGCCCAGTGGGACAGCCCCTTCAACAATGAAGCCGGCTCGGAATGGAGCCGGCGGAGTTGAAGGGGTGCGACGGGTGCAGTGGCACCCGTCGCGATTTACAAAAATCTTTGTGGGGCCCCCAGGGGCCCCACGGCACCCGTTCCCGCCATCCTGGTTTTGGCGGGGGTCACCGCCAGAAACAGGCTGGCGGGAAGGGGGTCGGAATCCCCATGGCGGTGCTGCTTGCAGCGCCGCCATGGCGGGTTCCCTGGGCCAGCGGGAAACCGCCGGCTCCCCTTTTCCGACCGTGGCTTTACCGCCGCGGTCAGAATCGCCCAGGAAGCACCGCCAGCCTGTTGGCGGTGCTTCCGCCGCACTCCGCCATGGCGGTCATGGACCGCCAAGGTCAGAATGACCCCCTAAGTGTGAAGGTAAACTTTTAACCGAGGCCTCCCGCGGCCTGTAGCCGAACAGGGCTCCAGCGCGGTCGGCCTGAAACTTTGACTTAGCCCCGGTCAAGGTGCAACCAGATGACCCAACTGGCACTTTTTGTTTCTAGGCGCTAAAAAAAAAAAAATTCTTTACAAATTCATATCTCCGGTTCCCCTTATCCGATTATATTAGTTTTGGTGTCATTTTAAAGATAAAAATATAATCCATGTTTATATATTGGTTTTGGATTTTTAAACTGTTTCCTGTGTTTTATTTAATTACTGTTTTGTGATATTTGAATGCTTTACACTCTGTCTCCTAAGTTAAGCCTTGACGCTTGTTGCCAAGCTACCAAGGGTTGAGCTGGGATTGATTTACTGAGACCTAACTGGACCTTAGTGGAGGTTAGTGTACGTACCTACCTGCCCTTACCAATAACCCATTTTCCAACACTAACAACATGGGAGGAGCAAGTCTTGGTGATCATGCATCTTGAGGGCCTGGCAGGAGTAGCAGGAGGACTGGACTCTGGTAAGTCAAATCTTTACTACTTTATCCCCCCCACCTGCATGCCATCTTAACCCGTTCTGTGCCTTGGACAAGGTGACCTCGTCCAAGGCTACAGTTCCCGTGTGCCTTGGACGAGGTCACCTCGTTCAAGGCACACGGGAACTTGGGGGAGCGCTAGCGCGCCCCCCCTGTACTCCCCCCTCCCCCCAAGGTGGGGATGGAAGGGGAAGACCTTCCCCTTCCACCCCTGACCCCCCAGGCAATCCGATGACGTCAGCGCGCACACAGCGCGCCGACGTCATCAAGTGTTGCCGGACGCGCTGGAAGCCATTTGCTTCCAGCGCGTCGAGGGGGAAAGGACCCATAATGTGAGTCCTTTCCGTTTTTGGGGTTTTGGGGGGGGGGAAACAGACACAGGGGGAAAGGAAAGGGTTTTTCCTTTCCCCCTGTGCCTGTTTTCACAAGATTCCTGCTCCACGATCGCGGGCAGGGCCCGCGATCGTGGAGCAGGAATCTCCACTAGACACCAGGGATTTTCTTGGCTATGTTTCTTTTGGGGGCGACCACTTGGGCAAGGGTCGCCCCCCTGGGGGGCAATTTTTTTTAGTATTTCGCCCCCCCCCCCCCGGGGGCAGATCCGCCGATTTTTCGGCGGATCTGCCCCCAGGGGGGTGCGAAATCAACTAGACACCAGGGATTTTGTTTTGTTTTTTTATTTTGGGGGTGACCCCTTGGGCAAGGGTTGCCCCACTGGTGGGCTATTTTTTTTAGTATTTAACCCCCCCCCGGGGGCAGATCGCTGATTTTCCGGTGGATCTGCCCCCAGGGGGGGGGGCGAAATCCACTAGACACCAGGGATTTTGTTTTTATTGTGTTTTTGGGGGCAACCCCTTGGGCAAGTGTCGCTCCCCTGGGGGGCTATTTTTTTTTTCTCTTTCGGCCCCCCCCCCCCCAATGTCAGACCAGCCATTTTTTTTGACGATCTGGCCCCCGGGGGGTGGAAGCACACTAGGCGCCAGGGATTGTGTGGTGTGTGTGGTGTGTGTTTGGGGGCACCCCTTGGGCAACGGTCGCCCCCCTAAAGTGGGGAAAGTTCTTATTGGCCATCTCTGCCCCCTTTGGGGGCAGATGGGCCTATTTTTGTAGGCACATCGGCCCCCAAGGAGGGCAGAAACCACCAATACGCCAGGGATTTTTTGTTTTTTTTTGTTTTGTGCTTGGGGTGCCCCCTTTGGGAAGGGTCGCCCCCTAAAGGGGGCACAGAGGTGTTGCCCATTTCTGCCCCCCTTGGGGGCAGATTGGCCAATTTGTTTACGCCCATCTACCCCCGAGGGGGGCAGGATCCACTTAGGTAGCAGGGACAACTTCTAAGTTCTTGGTGGTGGGGTGTTTGTCAACTGGCGAAGTATTTGTATTTGTGATTATAACAATTTATTTCTTCTTTTTCTTCTAGTTCAACGCTTTTGCGTCCTTTGCTGTGGATCCTTGCGGTTTTGGCAGTAGTTGTCCTGCGGTTTGCATAGTTGCATGTTTTAGGAAAGTGAAAGCAATTTACTCCAAAGGAGTATTGTTGACATGCATGAATGACATGTTTGTAGGGGGTGTACTAAATGCAGTATTGTGTGTTTGACATTGTCCTTAGATTTGAGCACAGTGATGTTTGTGTTGTCATATGTCTAATTTACTTTTTTCTTTTTTCTTTTTAGTGGGATATCTTTGGTGATTGCTGTGTCTGTGCAGAGTAGTTGCTTGGTGAGTAGCTTTTTCAGGCAAGTGAGTGGTATAGTTTTTTTGTAGTACATAACTCTTTGTGATAAAGCTACACTTTGTTTATTACTTATTTTAGTGCTAGTTGTTGTTGGCAATCCATTTGTTGTTAGTGATGATCATGGCTAGCCGCAGAGTGACCGCTCAGCAGGTTGTTCGCATGCTCTTTGAGTCGTCTTCAGACCATGATTACGACACTGACTCTGCATTTGAGGCAGAGGAGGAAGCAGGACATTCTGGAAGTGAGTTTTCTGTCCGAGAGTATTCTTCTGATGAGGAAGCTACTCTCAGTGCAGATGAAGGACCTGTGTTAGAGGAGGACATTGATGTGCCAAGAGTGCAGCAGCCTGGGGCTGAAGGGTTTCCCATTAGAAGACCTGACACTTGGATTGATCCAAACATGGAGCAGCCACAGTTACCTACATTTACTGGTCTCCCAGGGTGTAGAGTTAATACGGAAAACTTTTTGCCTGTCCATTTCTTTCACTTGTTTATGGACGATGTATTTTTGGAAGAGATTGTGGAGCAGACAAATGTGTATGCAGAGCAATATTTGCGGGACAACGCTGCCAGACTTAAGCCTCAGTCTAGAGCTACTCAGTGGGTTCCCACATATCTGGAAGAGATGAAAAGGTTTTTAGGTTTGACTTTTTTGATGGGGTTGATCAGGAAGCCGTCACTGGCTTCCTATTGGTCTACTAGTCCCTTGATGGCAACCGCTATATTTCATGCAACTATGACAAGTAATCGGTATTTGCTCCTTCTTCGTATGCTGCATTTTGTAGACAATGCTTTAGCCTTGCCACTAGATAACCCTGATTGTGACCATCTTTTTAAGATTAGGCCTGTCCCTGATCATTTTGTGGATCGGTTTTCAAAGGTCTATGTTCCAGGCAAAGATATAAGTGTGGACGGACGAGTCTTTGGTCCTTTTCAAGGGGCGTTTAGTTTTTAAGCAGTACATTTCTAGTAAGAGGGCACGGTATGGGATTAAATTGTATCTGCTGTCAGAAAGCAGTACAGGATATGTGTATAATTTCCGGGTCTACACTGGTAGGGATTCCAGTATTGACCCTCCTGGTTGTCAGGCCACTTTTGGAGTTAGCGAAAAAATTGTGTGGGAACTTGCTAGACGGCTGTTTAACAAAGGTCACCATTTGTACGTAGATAATTTCTACACTGGAGTGCAGTTGTTCAAGGAGTTGTTTAGAGTGGACATTGTTGCTTGTGGCACAATCCGTTCTAACCGGAAAGGCTATCCAGGGGAGCTTGTCTGTAAGAAACTTGTGAGGGGACAGTGCAGTGCCTTGCGGAATAATGAGCTGCTAGCTATGAAATTTTCAGACAGGAGGGATGTGTACATGCTATCGACCATCCATGATGAGAGTACTTCCCCTGTGGCTGTTTGGGGTCAGGTTGCGGAAGTGCGCAAACCTGCGTGCATTTTGGACTACAATAGGCACATGGGTGGTGTTGCTAGAGTAGATCAGAGGTTGGAACCTTACACTGCTCTTCGTAAGTCTTATGTGTGGTATAAAAAGTTGGCCCTACATTTATTTCATTTGGCAAATTTTAATGCCTTTATTGTATAAAAGGATTGTTCACCTGAGTCAAGGATGACATTTGTTAAATTTCAGGAGTTGGTGATAGAAAGCCTTATTGTGGTGGAACCGGCAAGAGTTCCTAGAGTAGAAGTGGTGGAGGATGTGGCTAGATTGAAAGATCGGCACTTTCCAGATCACATTCCTCCCACTCCCAAAAAAGACTTGCCCACAAAGAAATGTAGAGTATGTGCCCGGAGATTAATCCGGAGGGAGAGCCGGATGTACTGCCCCGAATGCCCTTCAAAGCCTGGGCTGTGTGTGCCCAGCTGTTATAGAAGTTACCATACCCAAAAAAACTTCTGGGAAATACCGTGAGCGTAAGCTGTCTGTTTTATATTTTCATATGTTTCACGGTTGGCATCTCTGTCATGTATTTAGTTAGAGCTTTTGTGTTTGTAGCTTTGTGCTTATTTTATAATTAGTGGTTTCTTTGTTGTTTATAAACAAAAAAAAGTGATGGCAGTGTGCGTGGGGTGGCGCTTGGATGGCGTTGTGCGTTGGGTGGCGCTTGGCTGGCGGTGTGCTTGGGGTGGCGCTTGGCTGGCGGTGAGCTGGGGGTGGCGCTTGGCTGGCGGTGTGCTTGGGGTGGTGCTTGGCTGGCGGTGTGCTTGGGGTGGCGCTTGGCTGGCGGTGTGCGTGGGGTGGGGCTTGGAAGGCGGTGTGCTTGGGGTGGGGCTTGGCTGGCGGTGTGCTTGGGGTGGCTCTTGGCTGGCTGTGCCAGCCAAACGCCAGTCCACACTCCCATCAGCTGGTGTGATTCTTGTATCAGGCATGTGGGCGTATGTAAGTGATGGGCCCTTGAGTGGCGCGGTCTGTCGATGTGAGTGTTGTAATGTGCTGGGCCCGTGGCTGGCGGTGTAAATGGGCCAGTGCGTGTCATGTATGAAAAGTGTGTGAATGGACTGTAAAGCGGTTGGTGCCTTGTCGTGGCTTTACAGCTCACGAGCTGTGAGTCATTGGTTCAGTTTTTTGCCTTTCAGTTATTAACAGTGCATTTCATTTTTGTGAAATCTCTTGTTAATAAAATTTGATCCACTGAACCATCACTCACCCTCGTGCCAAATCCAACCAGTATGTGTGGTAAAAATGACAAAACGTGCACCGCTGTAATCAGGTGTCGCAGCACACCTGTGACACACTAGGTGCTACGGGTGGGACCCCGATGATGAAGCATGCCACCAAATTGGTTGGTGGGTGAGGGGTCTTCTTCACATAACCTAAGTGTGTTTCTTTTCACAATTTTAGTGTTTGGCACATCACGGACGTATGTGCACACATCAAAATGATATATTACAAAAATACCTGTGTTTGGGGGGGAGGGCCCACCTATGTTTTTGGTCCTGGGTGAGGCCTTCATCTAGGGAAACCTACAAAACCCAGACATTTTTTAAAACTAGAGACACCAAGGAGTCCAGGGAGGTGTGGCTTGCGTGGCTCGCCCAACATTTTCTTACCCAGACTCCTCTGTAAACCTCAAAATTTGCATAAAAAAGCATATTTTCCTGACTTTTCTTAGTAGGATCACCACTCCAGCACAAAATTCCTATTCCCCAGTTTTCCCCTCAGTCTCCCAAGCAAAATGACACCTTACTTATGTGGTCCCCAAAGCAGAGTCCGTCTAAAGATGTATAAAAGAATATGGCGGTCATTCTGACCCTGGCGGTTGAAAACCGCCAGGGCCGAGTGCCGCAGAAGCACCGCCAACAGGCTGGCGGTGCTTCTGGGGCAATTCTGACCGCGGCGGTAAGGCCGCGGTCAGAAAAGGGAAACTGGCAGTTTCCCGCCGGTTTCCCGATGCCCCAGGGAATCCTCCACGGCGGCGCTGCAAGCAGCGCCGCCATGGGGATTCCGACCCCCTTCCCGCCATCCTGTTTCTGGCGGTTTTCACCGCCAGAAACAGGATGGCGGGAACGGGTGTCGTGGGGCCCCCTAACAGGGCCCCATTGAGATTTTCAAATCGCGACGGGTGCAACTGCACCCGTCGCACACCAGCAACTCCGCCGGCTCCATTCGGAGCCGGCATCCTCGTTGCTGGTGCTTTCCCGCTGGGTGGGCGGGCAGGCGGCCTTTTGGCGGTCGCCCGGCAGCCCAGCGGGAAAGTCAGAATGACCGCCGCGGTCTTTTGACCGCAGTACGGTCTTCTGGCAGTTCCCGCCAGGCCAGCGGGTTTCCGCCGCCGGCGGGGGTCAGAATGACCCCCTATGTCCTTATAAACTTGCTGTGCTATCGGCTCTATCTCTACAAGTTTTGGGCCTTATTCTGTTGCAGGCACCTGGCCCACCCACACAAGTGAGGTATCATTTTTATCGGGAGACTTGGGGGAAAGCTGGGTGGAAGGAAATTTGTGGCTCCTCTCAGATTCCAGAACTTTCTGTCACCGAAATGAGAGGAAAAGGTGTTTTTTTAGCCAAATTTTGAGGTTTGCAAAGGATTCTGGGTAACAGAACCTGGTCAGAGCCCCACAAGTCACCCCATCTTGGATTACCCTAGGTCTCTAGTTTTCACAAATGCACAGGTTTGGTAGGTTTCCCTAGGTGCCGGCTGAGCTACATGCCAAAATCCACAGGTAGGCACTGTTTTCTTTCAAAAAATGGGATGTGTCCACGTTGCGCTTTGGGGCATTTCCTGTTGCGGGCGCTAGGCCTACCCACACAAGTGAGGCATCATTTTTATCGGGAGACTTGGGGGAATGCTGGGTGGAAGGAAATTTCTGGCTCCTCTCTGATTCCAGAACTTTCTGCCACTGAAATATGAGGAACATGTGTTTTTTTAGCCAAATTTTGAGGTTTGCAAAGGATTCTGGGTAACAGAACCTGGTCAGAGCCCTACAAGTCACCCCATCTTGGATTCCCCTAGGTCTCTAGTTTTCAAAAATGCACAGGTTTGGTAGGTTTCCCTAGGTGCCGGCTGAGCTAGAGGCCAAAATCTACAGGTAGGCACTTTGCAAAAAACACCTCTGTTTTCTTTCAAAAAATTGGATGTGTCCACGTTGCGCTTTGGGGTATTTCCTGTCGCGGGCGCTAGGCCTACCCACACAAGTGAGGTATCATTTTTATCGGAAGACTTGGGGTTCCGCTGGGTGGAAGGAAATCCACACAAGTGAGGTATCATTTTTATCGGAAGACTTGGCGTTCCGCTGGGTGGAAGGAAATTTGTGGCTCCTCTCAGATTCCAGAACTTTCTGCCACAGAAATGTGAGAAACACGTGTTTTTTTGCCAAATTTTGAGGTTTGCAAAGGATTCTGGGTAACAGAACCTGGTCAGAGCCCCACAAGTCACCCCATCTTGGATTCCCCTAGGTCTCTAGTTTTCAAATATGCACAGGTTTGGTAGGTTTCCCTAGGTGCCGGCTGAGCTAGAGGCCAATATCTACAGGTAGGCACTTTGCAAAAAACACCTCTGTTTTCTTTCAAAAAAATTCGATGTGTCCACGTTGCGCTTTGGGGCATTTCCTGTCGCGGGCGCTAGGCCTACCCACACAAGTGAGGTATCATTTTTATCGGGAGACTTGGGGGAACACTGGTTGGAAGGAAATTTGTGGCTCCTCTCAGATTCCAGAACTTTCTGCCACAGAAATATAAGGAACATGTGTTTTTTTAGCCATATTTTGAGGTTTGCAAAGGATTCTGAGTAACAGAACCTGGTCAGAGCCCCACAAGTTATCCCATCTTGGATTCCCCTAGGTCTCTAGTTTTCAAAAATGCACAGGTTTGGTAGGTTTCCCCACGTGCCGGCTGAGCTAGAGGCCAAAATCTACAGGTAGGCACTTTGCAAAAAACACCTCTGTTTTCTTTCAAAAAAATTGGATGTGTCCACGTTGCGCTTTGGGGCATTTCCTGTCGCGGGCGCTAGGCCTACCCACACAAGTGAGGTATCATTTTTATCGGGAGACTTGGGGGAACACTGGGTGGAAGGAAATTTGTGGCTCCTCTCAGATTCCAGAACTTTCTGCCACAGAAATGAAAGGAACATGTGTTTTTTTAGCCATATTTTGAGGTTTGCAAAGGATTCTGGGTAACAGAACCTGGTCAGAGCCTCACATGTAACCCCATCTTGGATTCCCCTAGGTCTCTAGTTTTCAAAAATGCACAGGTTTGGTAGGTTTCCCTAGGTGCCGGCTGAGCTAGAGGCAAAAATCTACAGGTAGGCACTTTGCAAAAAACACCTGTTTTCTTTCAAAAAATAGGATGTGTCCCCGTAGCGCTTTGGGGCATTTCCTGTCGCGGGCGCTAGGCCTACCCACACAAGTGAGGTAGCATTTTTATCTGGAGACTTAGGGGAACGCTGGGTGGAAGGAAATTTGTGGCTCCTCTCAGATTCCAGAACTTTCTGTCACAGAAATGTGAGGAACATGTGTTTTTTTAGCCACATTTTGAGGTTTGCAAAGGATTCTGGGTAACAACACCTCGTCAGAGCCCCACATGTCACCCCATCTTGGATTCCCCTAGGTCTCTAGTTTTCAAACATGCACAGGTTTGGTAGGTTTCCCTAGGTGCCGGCTGTGCTAGAGGCCAAAATCTACAGGTAGGCACTTCGTAAAAAACACCTCTGTTTGTCTTTCAAAAAATTGGATGTGTCCACGTTGCGCTTTGGGGCATTTCCTGTCGCGGGCGCTAGGCCTACCCACACAAGTGAGGTATCATTTTTATCGGGAGACTTGGGGGAACGCTGGGTGGAAGGAAATTTGTGGCTCCTCTCAGATTCCAGAATTTTCTGCCACAGAAATGTCAGGAACAAGTGTTTTTTGGGCCAAATTTTGAGGTTTGCAAAGGATTCTGGGTAACAGAACCTGGTCAGAGCCCCACAAGTTATCCCATCTTGGATTCACCTAGGTCTCTAGTTTTCAAAAATGCACAGGTTTGGTAGGTTTCCCCACGTGACGGCTGAGCTAGAGGCCAAAATCTACAGGTAGGCACTTTGCAAAAAACACCTCTGTTTTCTTTCAAAAAAATTGGATGTGTCCACGTTGCGCTTTGGGGCATTTCCTGACGCGGGCGCTAGGCCTACCCACACAAGTGAGGTATCTTTTTTATCGGGAGACTTGGGGGAACACTGGGTGGAAGGAAATTTGTGGCTCCTCTCAGATTCCAGAACTTTCTGCCACAGAAATGTAAGGAACATGTGTTTTTTTAGCCATATTTTGAGGTTTGCAAAGGATTCTGGGTAACAGAACCTGGTCAGAGCCTCACATGTCACCCCATCTTGGATTCCCCTAGGTCTCTAGTTTTTAAAAATGCACAGGTTTGGTAGGTTTCCCTAGGTGCCGGCTGAGCTAGAGGCCAAAATCTACAGGTAGGCACTTTGCAAAAAACACCTCTGTTTTCTTTCAAAAAATAGGATGTGTCCACGTAGCGCTTTGGGGCATTTCCTGTCGCGGGCGCTAGGCCTACCCACACAAGTGAGGTAGCATTTTTATCTGGAGACTTAGGGGAACGCTGGGTGGAAGGAAATTTGTGGCTCCTCTCAGATTCCAGAACTTTCTGCCACAGAAATGTCAGGAACATGTGTTTTTTTAGCCACATTTTGAGGTTTGCAAAGGATTCTGGGTAACAGCACCTGGTCAGACCCCACATGTTACCCCATCTTGGATTCCCCTAGGTCTCTAGTTTTAAAAAATGCACAGGTTTGGTAGGTTTCCCTAGGTGCCGGCTGAGCTAGAGGCCAAAATCTACAGGTAGGCACTTCGTAAAAAACACCTCTGTTTTCTATCAAAAAATTGGATGTGTCCACGTTGCGCTTTGGGGCATTTCCTGTCGCGGGCGCTAGGCCTACCCACACAAGTGAGGTATCATTTTTATCGGGAGACTTGGGGGAACGCTGAGTTGAAGGAAATTTGTGGCTCCTCTCAGATTCCAGAATTTTCTGCCACAGAAATGTCAGGAACAAGTGTTTTTTGGGCCAAATTTTGAGGTTTGCAAAGGATTCTGGGTAACAGAACCTGGTCAGAGCCCCACAAGTTATCCCATCTTGGATTCCCCTAGGTCTCTAGTTTTCACAAATGTACAGGTTTGGTAGGTTTCCCTAGGTGCCGGCTGAGCTAGAGGCCAAAATCTACAGGTAGGCACTTTGCAAAAAACACCTCTGTTTTCTTTCAAAAAAATTGGATGTGTCCACGTTGCACTTTGGGGTATTTTCTGTTGCGGGCGCTAGGCCTACCCACACAAGTGAGGTATAATTTTTATCGGGACACTTGGGGGAACGCTGGGTGGAAGGAAATTTGTCGCTCCTCTCAGATTCCAGAACTTTCTGCCACAGAAATGCAAGGAACATGTGTTTTTTTAGCCATATTTTGAGGTCTGCAAAGGATTCTGGGTAACAGAACCTGGTCAGAGCCCCACATGTCACCCCATCTTGGATTCCCCTAGGTCTCTACTTTTCACAAATGCACAGGTTTGGTAGGTTTCCCTAGGTGCCGGCTGAGCTAGAGGCCAAAATCTACAGGTAGGCACTTTGCAAAAAACACCTCTGTTTTCTTTCAAAAAAATTGGATGTGTCCACGTTGCGCTTTGGGGCATTTCCTGTCGCGGGCGCTAGGCCTACCCACACAAGTGAGGTATAATTTTTATCGGGAGACTTGGGGGAACGCTGGGTGGAAGGAAATTTGTGGCTCCTCTCAGATTCCAGAACTTTCTGCCACAGAAATGTGAGGAACATGTGTTTTTTTAGCCACATTTTGAGGTTTGCAAAGGATTCTGGGTCACAGCACCTGGTCAGAGCCCCACATGTCACCGCATCTTGGATTCCCCTAGGTCTCTAGTTTTCAAAGATGCACAGGTTTGGTAGGTTTCCCTAGGTGCCGGCTGAGCTGGAGGCCAAAATCTACAGGTAGGCACTTCGTAAATAACACCTCTGTTTTCTTTCAAAAAATTGGATGTGCCCACTTAGCGCTTTGGGGCATTTCCTGTTGCGGGCGCTAGGCCTACCCACACAAGTGAGGTAGCATTTTTATATGGGAAACTTGGGGGAATGCTGGGTGGAAGGACATTTGTGGCTCCTCTCAGATTCCAGAACTTTCTGCCACAGAAATGTGAGGAACATGTGATTTTTTAGCCACATTTTGAGGTTTGCAAAGGATTGTGGGTAACAGAACCTGGTCAGAGCCCCACAAGTCACCCCATCTTGGATTCCCCTAGGTCTCTAGTTTTCAAAAATGCACAGGTTTGGTAGGTTTCCCTAGGTGCCGGCTGAGCTGGAGGTCAAAATCTACAGGTAGGCACCCCGTAAAAAACACCTCTGTTTTCTTTCAAAAAATTGGATGTGTCCACGTTGCGCTTTGGGGCATTTCCTGTCGCGGGCGATAGGCCTACCTACACAAGTGATGTATCATTTTTATCAGGAGACTTGGGGGAACGCTGGGTGGAAGGAAATTTGTGGCTCCTCTCAGATTCCAGAACTTTCTGCCACAGAAATGTGAGTAACGTGTTTTTTTGGCCAAATGTTGAGGTTTGCAAAGGATTCTGGGTAACAGAACCTGGTCAGAGCCCCACAAGTTATCCCATCTTGAATTCCCCTAGGTCTCTAGTTTAAAAAAATGCACAGGTTTGGTAGGTTTCCCTAGGTGCCGGCTGAGCTAGAGGCCAAAATCTACAGGTAGGCACTTTGCAAAAAACACCTCTGTTTTCTTTCAAAAAAATTGGATGTGTCCACGTTGCGCTTTGGGGCATTTCCTGTCGCGGGCGCTAGGCCTACCCACACAAGTGAGGTATCATTTCTATCGGGAGACTTGGGGGAACACTGGGTGGAAGGAAATTTGTGGCTCCTCTCAGATTCCAGAACTTTCTGCCACAGAAATGTCAGGAACATGTGTTTTTTTTAGCCATATTTTGAGGTTTGCAAAGGATTCTGGGTAACAGAACCTGGTCAGAGCCCCACATGTCACCCCATCTTGGATTCCCCTAGTTCTCTAGTGTTCAAAAATGCATAGGTTTGGTAGGTTTCCCTAGGTGCCAGCTGAGCTAGAGGCCAATATCTACAGGTAGGCACTTTGCAAAAAACACCTCTGTTTTCTTTCAAAAAATTGGATGTGTCCACGTAGCGCTTTGGGGCATTTCCTGTCGCGGGCGCTAGGCCTACCCACACAAGTGAGGTAGCATTTTTATCTGGAGACTTAGGGGAACGCTGGGTGGAAGGATATTTGTGGCTCCTCTCAGATTCCAGAACTTTCTGCCACAGATATGTGAGGAACATGTGTTTTTTTAGCCACATTTTGAGGTTTGCAAACGATTCTGGGTAACAGAACCTGGTCAGAGCCCCACAAGTCACCCCATCTTGGATTCCCCTAGGTCTCTAGTTTTCAAAAATGCACAGGTTTGGTAGGTTTCCCTAGGTGCCGGCTGAGCTAGAGGCCAAAATCTACAGGTAGGCACTTCGTAAAAAACACCTCTGTTTTCTTTCAAAAAATTGGATGTGTCCACGTTGCGCTTTGGGGCATTTCCTGTCACAGGCGCTAGGCCTACCCACACAAGTGAGGTATCATTTTTATCGGGAGACTTGGGGGAACACTGGGTGGAAGGAAATTTGTGGTTCCTCTCAGATTCCAGAATTTTCTGCCACAGAAATGTCAGGAACAAGTGTTTTTTGGGCCAAATTTTGAGGTTTGCAAAGGATTCTGGGTAATAGAACCTGGTCAGAGCCCCAGAAGTTATCCCATCTTGGATTCCCCTAGGTCTCTAGTTTTAAAAAATGCACAGGTTTGGTAGGTTTCCCTAGGTGCCGGCTGAGCTAGAGGCCAAAATCTACAGGTAGGCACTTCGTAAAAAACACCTCTGTTTTCTTTCAAAAAATTGGATGTGTCCACGTTGCGCTTTGGGGGCATTTCCTGTCGCGGGCGCTAGGCCTACCCACACAAGTGAGGTATCATTTTTATCAGGAGACTTGGGGGAACGCTGGGTGGAAGGAAATTTGTGGCTCCTCTCAGATTCCAGAATTTTCTGCCACAGAAATGTGAGGAACATGTGTTTTTTGGGCCAAATGTTGAGGTTTGCAAAGGATTCTGGGTAACAGAACCTGGTCAGAGCCCCACAACTTATCCCATCTTGGATTCCCCTAGGTCTCTAGTTTTCAAAAATGCACAGGTTTGGTAGGTTTCCCTAGGTGCCGGCTGAGCTAGAGGCCAAAATCTACAGGTAGGCACTTTGCAAAAAACACCTCTGTTTTCTTTAAAAAAAATTGGATGTGTCCACGTTGCGCTTTGGGGCATTTCCTGTCGCGGGCGCTAGGATTACCCACACAAGTGAGGTATCATTTTTATCGGGAGACTTGGGGGAACACTGGTTGGAAGGAAATTTGTGGCTCCTCTCAGATTCCAGAACTTTCTGCCACAGAAATGTAAGGAACATGTGTTTTTTTAGCCATATTTTGAGGTTTGCAAAGGATTCTGGGTAACAGAACCTGGTCAGACCCCCACAAGTTATCCCATCTTGGATTCCCCTAGGTCTCTAGTTTTCATAAATGCACAGGTTTGGTAGGTTTCCCTAGGTGCCGGCTGAGCTAGAGGCCAATATCTACAGGTAGGCACTTTGCAAAAAACACCTCTGTTTTCTTTCAAAAAATTGGATGTGTCCACGTAGCGCTTTGGGGCATTTCCTGTCGCGGGCGCTAGGCCTACCCACACAAGTGAGGTAGCATTTTTATCTGGAGACTTAGGGGAACTCTGGGTGGAAGGAAATTTGTGGCTCCTCTCAGATTCCAGGACTTTCTGCCACAGAAATGTGAGGAACATGTGTTTTTTTAGCCACATTTTGAGGTTTGCAAACGATTCTGGGTAACAGCACCTGGTCAGAGCCCCACATGTCACCCCATCTTGGATTCCCCTAGGTCTTTAGATTTCAAAAATGCACAGGTTTGGTAGGTTTCCCTAGGTGCCGGCTGAGCTAGAGGCCAAAATCTACAGGTAGGCACTTCGTAAAAAACACCTCTGTTTTCTTTCAAAAAATTGGATGTGTCCACGTTGCGCTTTGGGGCATTTTCTGTTGCGGGCGCTAGGCCTACCCACACAAGTGAGGTATCATTTTTATCGGGAGACTTGGGGGAACACTGGGTGGAAGGAAATTTGTGGCTCCTCTCAGATTCCAGAACTTTCTGCCACAGAAATGTAAGGAACAAGTGTTTTTTTAGCCACATTTTGAGGTTTGCAAAGGATTGTGGGAAAAAAAACCTGGTCAGAGCCCCACAAGTCACCCCATCTTGGATTCCCCATGGTCTCTAGTTTTCAAAAATACACAGGTTTGGTAGGTTTCCCTAGGTGCCGGCTGAGCTAGAGGCCAAAATCTACAGGCACTTTGCAAAAAACACCTCTATTTTCTTTAAAAAAATAGGATGTGTCCACGTAGCGCTTTGGGGCATTTCCTGTCGCGGGCGCTAGGCCTACCCACACAAGTGAGGTAGCATTTTTATCTGGAGACTTAGGGGAACGCTGGGTGGAAGGAAATTTGTGGCTCCTCTCAGATTCCAGAACTTTCTGCCACAGAAATGTGAGGAACATGTGTTTTTTTAGCCACATTTTGAGGTTTGCAAAGGATTCTGGGTAACAGCACCTGGTCAGAGCCCCACATGTCACCCCATCTTGGATTCCCCTGGGTCTTTAGTTTTAAAAAATGCACAGGTTTGGTAGGTTTCCCTAGGTGCCGGCTGAGCTAGAGACCAAAATCTACAGGTAGGCACTTCGTAAAAAACACCTCTGTTTTCTTTCAAAAAATTGGATGTGTCCACGTTGCGCTTTGGGGCATTTTCTGTTGCGGGCGCTAGGCCTACCCACACAAGTGAGGTATCATTTTTATCGGGAGACTTGGGGGAACACTGGGTGGAAGGAAATTTGTGGCTCCTCT
Source organism: Pleurodeles waltl (assembly GCF_031143425.1). Classification (NCBI taxonomy): domain Eukaryota; kingdom Metazoa; phylum Chordata; class Amphibia; order Caudata; family Salamandridae; genus Pleurodeles; species Pleurodeles waltl. The sequence continues at coordinate 785,178,705 of NC_090443.1, read as the reverse complement.
CAGATTCCAGAACTTTCTGCCACAGAAATGTCAGGAACAAGTGTTTTTTTAGCCACATTTTGAGGTTTGCAAAGGATTGTGGGTAACAGAACCTGGTCAGAGCCCCACAAGTCACCCCATCTTGGATTCCCCTAGGTCTCTAGTTTTCAAAAATACACAGGTTTGGTAGGTTTCCCTAGGTGCCGGCTGAGCTAGAGGCCAAAATCTACAGGTAGGCACTTCGTAAAAAACACCTCTGTTTTCTTTCAAAAAATTGGATGTGTCCACGTTGCGCTTTGGGGCATTTCCTGTCGCGGGCGATAGGCCTACCTACACAAGTGAGGTATCATTTTTATCGGGAGACTTGGGGGAACGCTGGGTGGAAGGAAATTTGTGGCTCCTCTCAGATTCCAGAACTTTCTGCCACAGAAATGTGAGTAACATGGGTTTTTTTGGCCAAATTTTGAGGTTTGCAAAGGATTCTGGGTAACAGAACCTGGTCAGAGCCCCACAACTTATCCCATCTTGGATTCCCCTAGGTCTCTAGTTTTCAAAAATGCACAGGTTTGGTAGGTTTCCCTAGGTGCCGACTGAGCTAGAGGCCAAAATCTACAGGTAGGCACTTTGCAAAAAACACCTCTGTTTTCTTTCAAAAAAATTGGATGTGTCCACGTTGCGCTTTGGGGCATTTCCTGTCGCGGGCGGTAGGCCTACCCACACAAGTGAGGTATCATTTTTATCGGGAGACTTGGGGGAACACTGGTTGGAAGGAAATTTGTGGCTCCTCTCAGATTCCAGAACTTTCTGCCACAGAAATGTAAGGAACATGTGTTTTTTTAGCCATATTTTGAGGTTTGCAAAGGATTCTGGGTAACAGAACCTGGTCAGAGCCCCACAAGTTATCCCATCTTGGATTCCCCTAGGTCTCTAGTTTTCATAAATGCACAGGTTTGGTAGGTTTCCCTAGGTGCCGGCTGAGCTAGAGGCCAATATCTACAGGTAGGCACTTTGCAAAAAACACCTCTGTTTTCTTTAAAAAAATTGGATGTGTCCACGTAGCGCTTTGGGGCATTTCCTGTCGCGGGCGCTAGGCCTACCCACACAAGTGAGGTAGCATTTTTATCTGGAGACTTAGGGGAACGCTGGGTGGAAGGATATTTGTGGCTCCTCTCAGATTCCAGAACTTTCTGCCACAGAAATGTGAGGAACATGTGTTTTTTTAGCCACATTTTGAGGTTTGCAAAGGATTCTGGGTAACAGAACCTGGTCAGAGCCCCACAAGTCACCCCATCTTGGATTCCCCTAGGTCTCTAGTTTTAAAAAATGCACAGGTTTGGTAGGTTTCCCTAGGTGCCGGCTGAGCTAGAGGCCAAAATCTACAGGTAGGCACTTTGCAAAAAACACCTCTGTTTTCTTTCAAAAAATAGGATGTGTCCACGTAGCGCTTTGGGGCATTTCCTGATGCGGGCGCTAGGCCTACCCACACAAGTGAGGTATTATTTTTATCGGGAGACTTGGGGGAACACTGGGTGGAAGGAAATTTGTGGCTCCTCTCAGATTCAAGAACTTTCTGCCACAGAAATGTAAGGAACATGTGTTTTTTTAGCCACATTTTGAGGTTTGCAAAGGATTGTGGGTAACAGAACCTGGTCAGAGCCCCACAAGTCACCCCATCTTGGATTCCCCTAGGTCTCTAGTTTTCAAAAATACACAGTTTTGGTAGGTTTCCCTAGGTGCCGGCTGAGCTAGAGGCCAAAATCTACAGGTAGGCACTTCGTAAAAAACACCTCTGTTTTCTTTCAAAAAATTGGATGTGTCCACGTTGCGCTTTGGGGCATTTCCTGACGCGGGCGATAGGCCTACCTACACAAGTGAGGTATTATTTTTATCGGGAGACTTGGGGGAACGCTGGGTGGAAGGAAATTTGTGGCTCCTCTCAGATTCCAGAACTTTCTGCCACAGAAATGTGAGTAACATGTGTTTTTTTGGCCAAATTTTGAGGTTTGCAAAGGATTCAGGGTAACAGAACCTAGTCAGAGCCCCACATGTCACCCCATCTTGGATTCCCCTAGGTCTCTAGTTTTCAAAAATGCACAGGTTTGGTAGGTTTCCCTAGGTGCCGGCTGAGCTAGAGGCCAATATCTACAGGTAGGCACTTTGCAAAAAACACCTCTGTTTTCTTTCAAAAAATTGGATGTGTCCACGTAGCGCTTTGGGGCATTTCCTGTCGCGGGCGCTAGGCCTACCCACACAAGTGAGGTAGCATTTTTATCTGGAGACTTAGGGGAACGCTTGGTGGAAGGATATTTGTGGCTCCTCTCAGATTCCAGAACTTTCTGCCACAGAAATGTGAGGAACATGTGTTTTTTTAGCCACATTTTGAGGTTTGCAAAGGATTCTGGGTAACAGAACCTGGTCAGAGCCCCACAAGTCACCCCATCTTGGATTCCCCTAGGTCTCTAGTTTTAAAAAATGCACAGGTTTGGTAGGTTTCCCTAGGTGCCGGCTGAGCTAGAGGCCAAAATCTACAGGTAGGCACTTCGTAAAAAACACCTCTGTTTTCTTTCAAAAAATTGGATGTGTCCACGTTGCCCTTTGGGGCATGTCCTGTCGCGGGCGCTAGGCCTACCCACACAAGTGAGGTATCATTTTTATCGGGAGACTTGGGGGAACGCTGGGTGGAAGGAAATTTGTGGCACCTCTCAGATTCCAGAATTTTCTGCCACAGAAATGTGAGGAACATGTGTTTTTTGGGCCAAATTTTGAGGTTTGCAAAGGATTCTGGGTAACAGAACCTGGTCAGAGCCCCACAAGTTATCCCATCTTGGATTCCCCTAGGTCTCTAGTTTTCAAAAATGCACAGGTTTGATAGGTTTCCCTAGGTGCCGGCTGAGCTAGAGGCCAAAACCTACAGGTAGGCACTTTGCAAAAAACACCTCTGTTTTCTTTAAAAAAAACTGGATGTGTCCACCTTGCGCATTGGGGCATTTCCTGTCGCGGGCGGTTGGCCTACCCACACAAGTGAGGTATAATTTTTATCGGGAGACTTGGGGGAACACTGGGTGGAAGGACATTTGTGGCTCCTCTCAGATTCCAGAACTTTCTGCCACAGAAATGTAAGGAACATGTGTTTTTTTAGCCATATTTTGAGGTTTGAAAGGATTCTGGGTAACAGAACCTGGTCAGAGCCCCACATGTCACCCCATCTTGGATTCCCCTAGGTCTCTAGTTTTCAAAAATGCACAGGTTTGGTAGGTTTCCCTAGGTGCCGGCTGAGCTAGAGGCCAAAATCTACAGGGAGGCACTTTGCAAAAAACACCTCTGTTTTCTTTCAAAAAATTGGATGTGTCCACGTTGCGCTTTGGGGCACTTCCTGTCGCGGGCGCTAGGCCTACCCACACAAGTGAGGTATAATTTTTATCGGGAGACTTGGGGGAACGCTGGGTGGAAGGAAATTTGTGGCTCCTCTCAGATTCCAGAATTTTCTGGCACAGAAATGTGAGTAACGTGTTTCTTTGGCCAAATGTTGAGGTTTGCAAAGGATTCTGGGTAACAGAACCTGGTCAGAGCCCCACAAATTATCCCATCTTGGATTCCCCTAGGTCTCTAGTTTTCACAAATGTACAGGTTTGGTAGGTTTCCCTAGGTGCCGGCTGAGCTAGAGGCCAAAATCTACAGGTAGGCACTTTGCATAAAACACCTCTGTTTTCTTTAAAAAAAATTGGATGTGTCCACGTTGCGCTTTGGGGTATTTTCTGTTGCGGGCGCTAGGCCTACCCACACAAATGAGGTATAATTTTTATCGGGAGACTTGGGGGAACGCTGGGTGGAAGGAAATTTGTCGCTCCTCTCAGATTCCAGAACTTTCTGCAACAGAAATGCAAGGAAAATGTGTTTTTTTAGCCATATTTTGAGGTCTGCAAAGGATTCTGGGTAACAGAACCTGGTCAGAGCCCACATTTCACCCCATCTTGGATTCCCCTAGGTCTCTACTTTTCACAAATGCACAGGTTTGGTAGGTTTCCCTAGGTGCCGGCTGAGCTAGAGGCCAAAATCTACAGGTAGGCACTTTGCAAAAAACACCTCTGTTTTCTTTCAAAAAAATTGGATGTGTCCACGTTGCGCTTTGGGGCATTTCCTGTCGCGGGCGCTAGGCCTACCCACACAAGTGAGGTATAATTTTTATCGGGAGACTTGGGGGAACGCTGGGTGGAAGGAAATTTGTGGCTCCTCTCAGATTCCAGAACTTTCTGCCACAGAAATGTGAGGAACATGTGTTTTTTTAGCCACATTTTGAGGTTTGCAAAGGATTCTGGGTCACAGAACCTGGTCAGAGCCCCACATGTCACCGCATCTTGGATTCCCCTAGGTCTCTAGTTTTCAAAGATGCACAGGTTTGGTAGGTTTCCCTAGGTGCCGGCTGAGCTGGAGGCCAAAATCTACAGGTAGGCACTTCGTAAATAACACCTCTGTTTTCTTTCAAAAAATTGGATGTGCCCACTTAGCGCTTTGGGGCATTTCCTGTTGCGGGCGCTAGGCCTACCCACACAAGTGAGGTAGCATTTTTATATGGGAAACTTGGGGGAATGCTGGGTGGAAGGAAATTTGTGGCTCCTCTCAGATTCCAGAACTTTCTGCCACAGAAATGTGAGGAACATGTGATTTTTTAGCCACATTTTGAGGTTTGCAAAGGATTGTGGGTAACAGAACCTGGTCAGAGCCCCACAAGTCACCCCATCTTGGATTCCCCTAGGTCTCTAGTTTTCAAAAATGCACAGGTTTGGTAGGTTTCCCTAGGTGCCGGCTGAGCTGGAGGCCAAAATCTACAGGTAGGCACCGCGTAAAAAACACCTCTGTTTTCTTTCAAAAAATTGGATGTGTCCACGTTGCGCTTTGGGGCACTTCCTGTCGCGGGCGATAGGCCTACCTACACAAGTGAGGTATCATTTTTATCAAGAGACTTGGGGGAACGCTGGGTGGAAGGAAATTTGTGGCTCCTCTCAGATTCCAGAACTTTCTGCCACAGAAATGTGAGTAACATGTTTTTTTGGCCAAATGTTGAGGTTTGCAAAGGATTCTGGGTAACAGAACCTGGTCAGAGCCCCACAAGTTATCCCATCTTGGATTCCCCTAGGTCTCTAGTTTTAAAAAATGCACAGGTTTGGTAGGTTTCCCTAGGTGCCGGCTGAGCTAGAGGCCAATATCTACAGGTAGGCACTTTGCAAAAAACACCTCTGTTTTCTTTCAAAAAATTGGATGTGTCCACGTAGCGCTTTGGGGCATTTCCTGTCGCGGGCGCTAGGCCTACCCACACAAGTGAGATAGCATTTTTATCTGGAGACTTAGGGGAACGCTGGGTGGAAGGATATTTGTGGCTCCTCTCAGATTCCAGAACTTTCTGCCACAGATATGTGAGGAACATGTGTTTTTTTAGCCACATTTTGAGGTTTGCAAACGATTCTGGGTAACAGAACCTGGTCAGAGCCCCACAAGTCACCCCATCTTGGATTCCCCTAGGTCTCTAGTTTTAAAAAATGCACAGGTTTGGTAGGTTTCCCTAGGTGCCGGCTGAGCTAGAGGCCAAAATCTACAGGTAGGCACTTCGTAAAAAACACCTCTGTTTTCTTTCAAAAAATTGGATGTGTCCACGTTGCGCTTTGGGGCATTTCCTGTCACAGGCGCTAGGCCTACCCACACAAGTGAGGTATCATTTTTATCGGGAGACTTGGGGGAACACTGGGTGGAAGGAAATTTGTGGCTCCTCTCAGATTCCAGAATTTTCTGCCACAGAAATGTCAGGAACAAGTGTTTTTTGGGCCAAATTTTGAGGTTTGCAAAGGATTCTGGGTAATAGAACCTGGTCAGAGCCCCACAAGTTATCCCATCTTGGATTCCCCTAGGTCTCTAGTTTTAAAAAATGCACAGGTTTGGTAGGTTTCCCTAGGTGCCGGCTGAGCTAGAGGCCAAAATCTACAGGTAGGTACTTCGTAAAAAACACCTCTGTTTTCTTTTAAAAAATTGGATGTGTCCACGTTGCGCTTTGGGGGCATTTCCTGTCGCGGGCGCTAGGCCTACCCACACAAGTGAGGTATCATTTTTATCAGGAGACTTGGGGGAACGCTGGGTGGAAGGAAATGTGTGGCTCCTCTCAGATTCCAGAATTTTCTGCCACAGAAATGTCAGGAACAAGTGTTTTTTGGGCCAAATTTTGAGGTTTGCAAAGGATTCTGGGTAATAGAACCTGGTCAGAGCCCCACAAGTTATCCCATCTTGGATTCCCCTAGGTCTCTAGTTTTCAAAAATGCACAGGTTTGGTAGGTTTCCCTAGGTGCCGGCTGAGCTAGAGGCCAAAACCTACAGGTAGGCACTTTGCAAAAAACACCTCTGTTTTCTTTAAAAAAAACTGGATGTGTCCACCTTGCGCATTGGGGCATTTCCTGTCGCGGGCGGTTGGCCTACCCACACAAGTGAGGTATAATTTTTATCGGGAGACTTGGGGGAACACTGGGTGGAAGGACATTTGTGGCTCCTCTCAGATTCCAGAATTTTCTGCCACAGAAATGTCAGGAACAAGTGTTTTTTGGGCCAAATTTTGAGGTTTGCAAAGGATTCTGGGTAATAGAACCTGGTCAGAGCCCCACAAGTTATCCCATCTTGGATTCCCCTAGGTCTCTAGTTTTCAAAAATGCACAGGTTTGGTAGGTTTCCCTAGGTGCCGGCTGAGCTAGAGGCCAAAATCTACAGGTGGGTACTTCGTAAAAAACACCTCTGTTTTCTTTTAAAAAATTGGATGTGTCCACGTTGCGCTTTGGGGGCATTTCCTGTCGCGGGCGCTAGGCCTACCCACACAAGTGAGGTATCATTTTTATCAGGAGACTTGGGGGAACGCTGGGTGGAAGGAAATTTGTGGCTCCTCTCAGATTCCAGAATTTTCTGCCACAGAAATGTCAGGAACAAGTGTTTTTTGGGCCAAATTTTGAGGTTTGCAAAGGATTCTGGGTAATAGAACCTGGTCAGAGCCCCACAAGTTATCCCATCTTGGATTCCCCTAGGTCTCTAGTTTTCAAAAATGCACAGGTTTGGTAGGTTTCCCTAGGTGCCGGCTGAGCTAGAGGCCAAAACCTACAGGTAGGCACTTTGCAAAAAACACCTCTGTTTTCTTTAAAAAAAACTGGATGTGTCCACCTTGCGCATTGGGGCATTTCCTGTCGCGGGCGGTTGGCCTACCCACACAAGTGAGGTATAATTTTTATCGGGAGACTTGGGGGAACACTGGGTGGAAGGACATTTGTGGCTCCTCTCAGATTCCAGAACTTTCTGCCACAGAAATGTAAGGAACATGTGTTTTTTTAGCCATATTTTGAGGTTTGAAAGGATTCTGGGTAACAGAACCTGGTCAGAGCCCCACATGTCACCCCATCTTGGATTCCCCTAGGTCTCTAGTTTTCAAAAATGCACAGGTTTGGTAGGTTTCCCTAGGTGCCGGCTGAGCTAGAGGCCAATATCTACAGGTAGGCACTTTGCAAAAAACACCTCTGTTTTCTTTCAAAAAATTGGATGTGTCCACGTAGCGCTTTGGGGCATTTCCTGTCGCGGGCGCTAGGCCTACCCACACAAGTGAGGTAGCATTTTTATCTGGAGACTTAGGGGAACGCTGGGTGGAAGGAAATTTGTGGCTCCTCTCAGATTCCAGAACTTTCTGCCACAGAAATGTGAGGAACATGTGTTTTTTTAGCCACATTTTGAGGTTTGCAAAGGATTCTGGGTAACAGCACCTGGTCAGAGCCCCACATGTCACCCCATCTTGGATTCCCCTAGGTCTTTAGTTTTCAAAAATGCACAGGTTTGGTAGGTTTCCCTAGGTGCCGGCTGAGCTAGAGGCCAAAATCTACAGGTAGGCACTTCGTAAAAAACACCTCTGTTTTCTTTCAAAAAATAGGATGTGTCCACGTAGCGCTTTGGGGCATTTCCTGTCGCGGGCGCTAGGCCTACCCACACAAGTGAGGTAGCATTTTTATCTGGAGACTTAGGGGAACGCTGGGTGGAAGGATATTTGTGGCTCCTCTCAGATTCCAGAACTTTCTGCCACAGATATGTGAGGAACATGTGTTTTTTTAGCCACATTTTGAGGTTTGCAAACGATTCTGGGTAACAGAACCTGGTCAGAGCCCCACAAGTCACCCCATCTTGGATTCCCCTAGGTCTCTAGTTTTCAAAAATGCACAGGTTTGGTAGGTTTCCCTAGGTGCCGGCTGAGCTAGAGGCCAAAATCTACAGGTAGGCACTTCGTAAAAAACACCTCTGTTTTCTTTCAAAAAATTGGATGTGTCCACGTTGCGCTTTGGGGCATTTCCTGTCACAGGCGCTAGGCCTACCCACACAAGTGAGGTATCATTTTTATCGGGAGACTTGGGGGAACACTGGGTGGAAGGAAATTTGTGGCTCCTCTCAGATTCCAGAATTTTCTGCCACAGAAATGTCAGGAACAAGTGTTTTTTGGGCCAAATTTTGAGGTTTGCAAAGGATTCTGGGTAATAGAACCTGGTCAGAGCCCCACAAGTTATCCCATCTTGGATTCCCCTAGGTCTCTAGTTTTCAAAAATGCGCAGGTTTGGTAGGTTTCCCTAGGTGCCGGCTGAGCTAGAGGCCAAAATCTACAGGTAGGTACTTCGTAAAAAACACCTCTGTTTTCTTTTAAAAAATTGGATGTGTCCACGTTGCGCTTTGGGGGCATTTCCTGTCGCGGGCGCTAGGCCTACCCACACAAGTGAGGTATCATTTTTATCAGGAGACTTGGGGGAACGCTGGGTGGAAGGAAATTTGTGGCTCCTCTCAGATTCCAGAATTTTCTGCCACAGAAATGTCAGGAACAAGTGTTTTTTGGGCCAAATTTTGAGGTTTGCAAAGGATTCTGGGTAATAGAACCTGGTCAGAGCCCCACAAGTTATCCCATCTTGGATTCCCCTAGGTCTCTAGTTTTCAAAAATGCACAGGTTTGGTAGGTTTCCCTAGGTGCCGGCTGAGCTAGAGGCCAAAACCTACAGGTAGGCACTTTGCAAAAAACACCTCTGTTTTCTTTAAAAAAAACTGGATGTGTCCACCTTGCCCATTGGGGCATTTCCTGTCGCGGGCGGTTGGCCTACCCACACAAGTGAGGTATAATTTTTATCGGGAGACTTGGGGGAACACTGGGTGGAAGGACATTTGTGGCTCCTCTCAGATTCCAGAATTTTCTGCCACAGAAATGTCAGGAACAAGTGTTTTTTGGGCCAAATTTTGAGGTTTGCAAAGGATTCTGGGTAATAGAACCTGGTCAGAGCCCCACAAGTTATCCCATCTTGGATTCCCCTAGGTCTCTAGTTTTCAAAAATGCACAGGTTTGGTAGGTTTCCCTAGGTGCCGGCTGAGCTAGAGGCCAAAATCTACAGGTAGGTACTTCGTAAAAAACACCTCTGTTTTCTTTTAAAAAATTGGATGTGTCCACGTTTCGCTTTGGGGGCATTTCCTGTCGCGGGCGCTAGGCCTACCCACACAAGTGAGGTATCATTTTTATCAGGAGACTTGGGGGAACGCTGGGTGGAAGGAAATTTGTGGCTCCTCTCAGATTCCAGAATTTTCTGCCACAGAAATGTCAGGAACAAGTGTTTTTTGGGCCAAATTTTGAGGTTTGCAAAGGATTCTGGGTAATAGAACCTGGTCAGAGCCCCACAAGTTATCCCATCTTGGATTCCCCTAGGTCTCTAGTTTTCAAAAATGCACAGGTTTGGTAGGTTTCCCTAGGTGCCGGCTGAGCTAGATGCCAAAACCTACAGGTAGGCACTTTGCAAAAAACACCTCTGTTTTCTTTAAAAAAAACTGGATGTGTCCACCTTGCGCATTGGGGCATTTCCTGTCGCGGGCGGTTGGCCTACCCACACAAGTGAGGTATAATTTTTATCGGGAGACTTGGGGGAACACTGGGTGGAAGGACATTTGTGGCTCCTCTCAGATTCCAGAACTTTCTGCCACAGAAATGTAAGGAACATGTGTTTTTTTAGCCATATTTTGAGGTTTGAAAGGATTCTGGGTAACAGAACCTGGTCAGAGCCCCACATGTCACCCCATCTTGGATTCCCCTAGGTCTCTAGTTTTCAAAAATGCACAGGTTTGGTAGGTTTCCCTAGGTGCCGGGTGAGCTAGAGGCCAATATCTACAGGTAGTCACTTTGCAAAAAACACCTCTGTTTTCTTTCAAAAAATTGGATGTGTCCACGTAGCGCTTTGGGGCATTTCCTGTCGCGGGCGCTAGGCCTACCCACACAAGTGAGGTAGCATTTTTATCTGGAGACTTAGGGGAACGCTGGGTGGAAGGAAATTTGTGGCTCCTCTCAGATTCCAGAACTTTTTGCCACAGAAATGTGAGGAACATGTGTTTTTTTAGCCACATTTTGAGGTTTGCAAAGGATTCTGGGTAACAGCACCTGGTCAGAGCCCCACATGTCACCCCATCTTGGATTCCCCTAGGTCTTTAGTTTTCAAAAATGCACAGGTTTGGTAGGTTTCCATAGGTGCCGGCTGAGCTAGAGGCCAAAATCTACAGGTAGGCACTTCGTAAAAAACACCTCTGTTTTCTTTCAAAAAATAGGATTTGTCCACGTAGCGCTTTGGGGCATTTCCTGTCGCGGGCGCTAGGCCTACCCACACAAGTGAGGTAGCATTTTTATCTGGAGACTTAGGGGAACGCTGGGTGGAAGGAAATTTGTGGCTCCTCTCAGATTCCAGAACTTTCTGCCACAGAAATGTGAGGAACATGTGTTTTTTTAGCCACATTTTGAGGTTTGCAAAGGATTCTGGGTAACAGCACCTGGTCAGAGCCCCACATGTCACCCCATCTTGGATTCCCCTGGGTCTTTAGTTTTAAAAAATGCACAGGTTTGGTAGGTTTCCCTAGGTGCCGGCTGAGCTAGAGGCCAAAATCTACAGGTAGGCACTTCGTAAAAAACACCTCTGTTTTCTTTCAAAAAATTGGATGTGTCCACGTTGCGCTTTGGGGCATTTTCTGTTGCGGGCGCTAGGCCTACCCACACAAGTGAGGTATCATTTTTATCGGGAGACTTGGGGGAACACTGGGTGGAAGGAAATTTGTGGCTCCTCTCAGATTCCAGAACTTTCTGCCACAGAAATGTAAGGAACAAGTGTTTTTTTAGCCACATTTTGAGGTTTGCAAAGGATTGTGGGTAACAGAACCTGGTCAGAGCCCCACAAGTCACCCCATCTTGGATTCCCCTAGGTCTCTAGTTTTCAAAAATACACAGGTTTGGTAGGTTTCCCTAGGTGCCGGCTGAGCTAGAGGCCAAAATCTACAGGTAGGCACTTCGTAAAAAACACCTCTGTTTTCTTTCAAAAAATTGGATGTGTCCACGTTGCGCTTTGGGGCATTTCCTGTCGCGGGCGGTAGGCCTACCCACACAAGTGAGGTATCATTTTTATCGGGAGACTTGGGGGAACACTGGGTGGAAGGAAATTTGTGGCTCCTCTCAGATTCCAGAATTTTCTGGCACAGAAATGTGAGGAACATGTGTTTTTTGGGCCAAATTTTGAGGTTTGCAAAGGATTCTGGGTAACAGAACATGGTCAGAGCCCCACAAGTCACCCCATCTTGGATTCCCCTAGGTCTCTAGTTTTCAAAAATGCACAGGTTTGGTAGGTTTCCCCACGTGACGGCTGAGCTAGAGGCCAAAATCTACAGGTAGGCACTTTGCAAAAAACACCTCTGTTTTCTTTCAAAAAAATTGGATGTGTCCACGTTGCGCTTTGGGGCATTTCCTGACGCGGGCGCTAGGCCTACCCACACAAGTGAGGTATCTTTTTTATCGGGAGACTTGGGGGAACACTGGGTGGAAGGAAATTTGTGGCTCCTCTCAGATTCCAGAACTTTCTGCCACAGAAATGTAAGGAACATGTGTTTTTTTAGCCATATTTTGAGGTTTGCAAAGGATTCTGGGTAACAGAACCTGGTCAGAGCCTCACATGTCACCCCATCTTGGATTCCCCTAGGTCTCTAGTTTTTAAAAATGCACAGGTTTGGTAGGTTTCCCTAGGTGCCGGCTGAGCTAGAGGCCAAAATCTACAGGTAGGCACTTTGCAAAAAACACCTCTGTTTTCTTTCAAAAAATAGGATGTGTCCACGTAGCGCTTTGGGGCATTTCCTGTCGCGGGCGCTAGGCCTACCCACACAAGTGAGGTAGCATTTTTATCTGGAGACTTAGGGGAACGCTGGGTGGAAGGAAATTTGTGGCTCCTCTCAGATTCCAGAACTTTCTGCCACAGAAATGTCAGGAACATGTGTTTTTTTAGCCACATTTTGAGGTTTGCAAAGGATTCTGGGTAACAGCACCTGGTCAGACCCCACATGTTACCCCATCTTGGATTCCCCTAGGTCTCTAGTTTTAAAAAATGCACAGGTTTGGTAGGTTTCCCTAGGTGCCGGCTGAGCTAGAGGCCAAAATCTACAGGTAGGCACTTCGTAAAAAACACCTCTGTTTTCTATCAAAAAATTGGATGTGTCCACGTTGCGCTTTGGGGCATTTCCTGTCGCGGGCGCTAGGCCTACCCACACAAGTGAGGTATCATTTTTATCGGGAGACTTGGGGGAACGCTGAGTTGAAGGAAATTTGTGGCTCCTCTCAGATTCCAGAATTTTCTGCCACAGAAATGTCAGGAACAAGTGTTTTTTGGGCCAAATTTTGAGGTTTGCAAAGGATTCTGGGTAACAGAACCTGGTCAGAGCCCCACAAGTTATCCCATCTTGGATTCCCCTAGGTCTCTAGTTTTCACAAATGTACAGGTTTGGTAGGTTTCCCTAGGTGCCGGCTGAGCTAGAGGCCAAAATCTACAGGTAGGCACTTTGCAAAAAACACCTCTGTTTTCTTTCAAAAAAATTGGATGTGTCCACGTTGCACTTTGGGGTATTTTCTGTTGCGGGCGCTAGGCCTACCCACACAAGTGAGGTATAATTTTTATCGGGACACTTGGGGGAACGCTGGGTGGAAGGAAATTTGTCGCTCCTCTCAGATTCCAGAACTTTCTGCCACAGAAATGCAAGGAACATGTGTTTTTTTAGCCATATTTTGAGGTCTGCAAAGGATTCTGGGTAACAGAACCTGGTCAGAGCCCCACATGTCACCCCATCTTGGATTCCCCTAGGTCTCTACTTTTCACAAATGCACAGGTTTGGTAGGTTTCCCTAGGTGCCGGCTGAGCTAGAGGCCAAAATCTACAGGTAGGCACTTTGCAAAAAACACCTCTGTTTTCTTTCAAAAAAATTGGATGTGTCCACGTTGCGCTTTGGGGCATTTCCTGTCGCGGGCGCTAGGCCTACCCACACAAGTGAGGTATAATTTTTATCGGGAGACTTGGGGGAACGCTGGGTGGAAGGAAATTTGTGGCTCCTCTCAGATTCCAGAACTTTCTGCCACAGAAATGTGAGGAACATGTATTTTTTTAGCCACATTTTGAGGTTTGCAAAGGATTCTGGGTCACAGCACCTGGTCAGAGCCCCACATGTCACCGCATCTTGGATTCCCCTAGGTCTCTAGTTTTCAAAGATGCACAGGTTTGGTAGGTTTCCCTAGGTGCCGGCTGAGCTGGAGGCCAAAATCTACAGGTAGGCACTTCGTAAATAACACCTCTGTTTTCTTTCAAAAAATTGGATGTGCCCACTTAGCGCTTTGGGGCATTTCCTGTTGCGGGCGCTAGGCCTACCCACACAAGTGAGGTAGCATTTTTATATGGGAAACTTGGGGGAATGCTGGGTGGAAGGACATTTGTGGCTCCTCTCAGATTCCAGAACTTTCTGCCACAGAAATGTGAGGAACATGTGATTTTTTAGCCACATTTTGAGGTTTGCAAAGGATTGTGGGTAACAGAACCTGGTCAGAGCCCCACAAGTCACCCCATCTTGGATTCCCCTAGGTCTCTAGTTTTCAAAAATGCACAGGTTTGGTAGGTTTCCCTAGGTGCCGGCTGAGCTGGAGGTCAAAATCTACAGGTAGGCACCCCGTAAAAAACACCTCTGTTTTCTTTCAAAAAATTGGATGTGTCCACGTTGCGCTTTGGGGCATTTCCTGTCGCGGGCGATAGGCCTACCTACACAAGTGATGTATCATTTTTATCAGGAGACTTGGGGGAACGCTGGGTGGAAGGAAATTTGTGGCTCCTCTCAGATTCCAGAACTTTCTGCCACAGAAATGTGAGTAACGTGTTTTTTTGGCCAAATGTTGAGGTTTGCAAAGGATTCTGGGTAACAGAACCTGGTCAGAGCCCCACAAGTTATCCCATCTTGAATTCCCCTAGGTCTCTAGTTTAAAAAAATGCACAGGTTTGGTAGGTTTCCCTAGGTGCCGGCTGAGCTAGAGGCCAAAATCTACAGGTAGGCACTTTGCAAAAAACACCTCTGTTTTCTTTCAAAAAAATTGGATGTGTCCACGTTGCGCTTTGGGGCATTTCCTGTCGCGGGCGCTAGGCCTACCCACACAAGTGAGGTATCATTTCTATCGGGAGACTTGGGGGAACACTGGGTGGAAGGAAATTTGTGGCTCCTCTCAGATTCCAGAACTTTCTGCCACAGAAATGTCAGGAACATGTGTTTTTTTTAGCCATATTTTGAGGTTTGCAAAGGATTCTGGGTAACAGAACCTGGTCAGAGCCCCACATGTCACCCCATCTTGGATTCCCCTAGTTCTCTAGTGTTCAAAAATGCATAGGTTTGGTAGGTTTCCCTAGGTGCCAGCTGAGCTAGAGGCCAATATCTACAGGTAGGCACTTTGCAAAAAACACCTCTGTTTTCTTTCAAAAAATTGGATGTGTCCACGTAGCGCTTTGGGGCATTTCCTGTCGCGGGCGCTAGGCCTACCCACACAAGTGAGGTAGCATTTTTATCTGGAGACTTAGGGGAACGCTGGGTGGAAGGATATTTGTGGCTCCTCTCAGATTCCAGAACTTTCTGCCACAGATATGTGAGGAACATGTGTTTTTTTAGCCACATTTTGAGGTTTGCAAACGATTCTGGGTAACAGAACCTGGTCAGAGCCCCACAAGTCACCCCATCTTGGATTCCCCTAGGTCTCTAGTTTTCAAAAATGCACAGGTTTGGTAGGTTTCCCTAGGTGCCGGCTGAGCTAGAGGCCAAAATCTACAGGTAGGCACTTCGTAAAAAACACCTCTGTTTTCTTTCAAAAAATTGGATGTGTCCACGTTGCGCTTTGGGGCATTTCCTGTCACAGGCGCTAGGCCTACCCACACAAGTGAGGTATCATTTTTATCGGGAGACTTGGGGGAACACTGGGTGGAAGGAAATTTGTGGTTCCTCTCAGATTCCAGAATTTTCTGCCACAGAAATGTCAGGAACAAGTGTTTTTTGGGCCAAATTTTGAGGTTTGCAAAGGATTCTGGGTAATAGAACCTGGTCAGAGCCCCAGAAGTTATCCCATCTTGGATTCCCCTAGGTCTCTAGTTTTAAAAAATGCACAGGTTTGGTAGGTTTCCCTAGGTGCCGGCTGAGCTAGAGGCCAAAATCTACAGGTAGGCACTTCGTAAAAAACACCTCTGTTTTCTTTCAAAAAATTGGATGTGTCCACGTTGCGCTTTGGGGGCATTTCCTGTCGCGGGCGCTAGGCCTACCCACACAAGTGAGGTATCATTTTTATCAGGAGACTTGGGGGAACGCTGGGTGGAAGGAAATTTGTGGCTCCTCTCAGATTCCAGAATTTTCTGCCACAGAAATGTGAGGAACATGTGTTTTTTGGGCCAAATGTTGAGGTTTGCAAAGGATTCTGGGTAACAGAACCTGGTCAGAGCCCCACAACTTATCCCATCTTGGATTCCCCTAGGTCTCTAGTTTTCAAAAATGCACAGGTTTGGTAGGTTTCCCTAGGTGCCGGCTGAGCTAGAGGCCAAAATCTACAGGTAGGCACTTTGCAAAAAACACCTCTGTTTTCTTTAAAAAAAATTGGATGTGTCCACGTTGCGCTTTGGGGCATTTCCTGTCGCGGGCGCTAGGATTACCCACACAAGTGAGGTATCATTTTTATCGGGAGACTTGGGGGAACACTGGTTGGAAGGAAATTTGTGGCTCCTCTCAGATTCCAGAACTTTCTGCCACAGAAATGTAAGGAACATGTGTTTTTTTAGCCATATTTTGAGGTTTGCAAAGGATTCTGGGTAACAGAACCTGGTCAGACCCCCACAAGTTATCCCATCTTGGATTCCCCTAGGTCTCTAGTTTTCATAAATGCACAGGTTTGGTAGGTTTCCCTAGGTGCCGGCTGAGCTAGAGGCCAATATCTACAGGTAGGCACTTTGCAAAAAACACCTCTGTTTTCTTTCAAAAAATTGGATGTGTCCACGTAGCGCTTTGGGGCATTTCCTGTCGCGGGCGCTAGGCCTACCCACACAAGTGAGGTAGCATTTTTATCTGGAGACTTAGGGGAACTCTGGGTGGAAGGAAATTTGTGGCTCCTCTCAGATTCCAGGACTTTCTGCCACAGAAATGTGAGGAACATGTGTTTTTTTAGCCACATTTTGAGGTTTGCAAACGATTCTGGGTAACAGCACCTGGTCAGAGCCCCACATGTCACCCCATCTTGGATTCCCCTAGGTCTTTAGATTTCAAAAATGCACAGGTTTGGTAGGTTTCCCTAGGTGCCGGCTGAGCTAGAGGCCAAAATCTACAGGTAGGCACTTCGTAAAAAACACCTCTGTTTTCTTTCAAAAAATTGGATGTGTCCACGTTGCGCTTTGGGGCATTTTCTGTTGCGGGCGCTAGGCCTACCCACACAAGTGAGGTATCATTTTTATCGGGAGACTTGGGGGAACACTGGGTGGAAGGAAATTTGTGGCTCCTCTCAGATTCCAGAACTTTCTGCCACAGAAATGTAAGGAACAAGTGTTTTTTTAGCCACATTTTGAGGTTTGCAAAGGATTGTGGGAAAAAAAACCTGGTCAGAGCCCCACAAGTCACCCCATCTTGGATTCCCCATGGTCTCTAGTTTTCAAAAATACACAGGTTTGGTAGGTTTCCCTAGGTGCCGGCTGAGCTAGAGGCCAAAATCTACAGGCACTTTGCAAAAAACACCTCTATTTTCTTTAAAAAAATAGGATGTGTCCACGTAGCGCTTTGGGGCATTTCCTGTCGCGGGCGCTAGGCCTACCCACACAAGTGAGGTAGCATTTTTATCTGGAGACTTAGGGGAACGCTGGGTGGAAGGAAATTTGTGGCTCCTCTCAGATTCCAGAACTTTCTGCCACAGAAATGTGAGGAACATGTGTTTTTTTAGCCACATTTTGAGGTTTGCAAAGGATTCTGGGTAACAGCACCTGGTCAGAGCCCCACATGTCACCCCATCTTGGATTCCCCTGGGTCTTTAGTTTTAAAAAATGCACAGGTTTGGTAGGTTTCCCTAGGTGCCGGCTGAGCTAGAGACCAAAATCTACAGGTAGGCACTTCGTAAAAAACACCTCTGTTTTCTTTCAAAAAATTGGATGTGTCCACGTTGCGCTTTGGGGCATTTTCTGTTGCGGGCGCTAGGCCTACCCACACAAGTGAGGTATCATTTTTATCGGGAGACTTGGGGGAACACTGGGTGGAAGGAAATTTGTGGCTCCTCTCAGATTCCAGAACTTTCTGCCACAGAAATGTCAGGAACAAGTGTTTTTTTAGCCACATTTTGAGGTTTGCAAAGGATTGTGGGTAACAGAACCTGGTCAGAGCCCCACAAGTCACCCCATCTTGGATTCCCCTAGGTCTCTAGTTTTCAAAAATACACAGGTTTGGTAGGTTTCCCTAGGTGCCGGCTGAGCTAGAGGCCAAAATCTACAGGTAGGCACTTCGTAAAAAACACCTCTGTTTTCTTTCAAAAAATTGGATGTGTCCACGTTGCGCTTTGGGGCATTTCCTGTCGCGGGCGATAGGCCTACCTACACAAGTGAGGTATCATTTTTATCGGGAGACTTGGGGGAACGCTGGGTGGAAGGAAATTTGTGGCTCCTCTCAGATTCCAGAACTTTCTGCCACAGAAATGTGAGTAACATGGGTTTTTTTGGCCAAATTTTGAGGTTTGCAAAGGATTCTGGGTAACAGAACCTGGTCAGAGCCCCACAACTTATCCCATCTTGGATTCCCCTAGGTCTCTAGTTTTCAAAAATGCACAGGTTTGGTAGGTTTCCCTAGGTGCCGACTGAGCTAGAGGCCAAAATCTACAGGTAGGCACTTTGCAAAAAACACCTCTGTTTTCTTTCAAAAAAATTGGATGTGTCCACGTTGCGCTTTGGGGCATTTCCTGTCGCGGGCGGTAGGCCTACCCACACAAGTGAGGTATCATTTTTATCGGGAGACTTGGGGGAACACTGGTTGGAAGGAAATTTGTGGCTCCTCTCAGATTCCAGAACTTTCTGCCACAGAAATGTAAGGAACATGTGTTTTTTTAGCCATATTTTGAGGTTTGCAAAGGATTCTGGGTAACAGAACCTGGTCAGAGCCCCACAAGTTATCCCATCTTGGATTCCCCTAGGTCTCTAGTTTTCATAAATGCACAGGTTTGGTAGGTTTCCCTAGGTGCCGGCTGAGCTAGAGGCCAATATCTACAGGTAGGCACTTTGCAAAAAACACCTCTGTTTTCTTTAAAAAAATTGGATGTGTCCACGTAGCGCTTTGGGGCATTTCCTGTCGCGGGCGCTAGGCCTACCCACACAAGTGAGGTAGCATTTTTATCTGGAGACTTAGGGGAACGCTGGGTGGAAGGATATTTGTGGCTCCTCTCAGATTCCAGAACTTTCTGCCACAGAAATGTGAGGAACATGTGTTTTTTTAGCCACATTTTGAGGTTTGCAAAGGATTCTGGGTAACAGAACCTGGTCAGAGCCCCACAAGTCACCCCATCTTGGATTCCCCTAGGTCTCTAGTTTTAAAAAATGCACAGGTTTGGTAGGTTTCCCTAGGTGCCGGCTGAGCTAGAGGCCAAAATCTACAGGTAGGCACTTTGCAAAAAACACCTCTGTTTTCTTTCAAAAAATAGGATGTGTCCACGTAGCGCTTTGGGGCATTTCCTGATGCGGGCGCTAGGCCTACCCACACAAGTGAGGTATTATTTTTATCGGGAGACTTGGGGGAACACTGGGTGGAAGGAAATTTGTGGCTCCTCTCAGATTCAAGAACTTTCTGCCACAGAAATGTAAGGAACATGTGTTTTTTTAGCCACATTTTGAGGTTTGCAAAGGATTGTGGGTAACAGAACCTGGTCAGAGCCCCACAAGTCACCCCATCTTGGATTCCCCTAGGTCTCTAGTTTTCAAAAATACACAGTTTTGGTAGGTTTCCCTAGGTGCCGGCTGAGCTAGAGGCCAAAATCTACAGGTAGGCACTTCGTAAAAAACACCTCTGTTTTCTTTCAAAAAATTGGATGTGTCCACGTTGCGCTTTGGGGCATTTCCTGACGCGGGCGATAGGCCTACCTACACAAGTGAGGTATTATTTTTATCGGGAGACTTGGGGGAACGCTGGGTGGAAGGAAATTTGTGGCTCCTCTCAGATTCCAGAACTTTCTGCCACAGAAATGTGAGTAACATGTGTTTTTTTGGCCAAATTTTGAGGTTTGCAAAGGATTCAGGGTAACAGAACCTAGTCAGAGCCCCACATGTCACCCCATCTTGGATTCCCCTAGGTCTCTAGTTTTCAAAAATGCACAGGTTTGGTAGGTTTCCCTAGGTGCCGGCTGAGCTAGAGGCCAATATCTACAGGTAGGCACTTTGCAAAAAACACCTCTGTTTTCTTTCAAAAAATTGGATGTGTCCACGTAGCGCTTTGGGGCATTTCCTGTCGCGGGCGCTAGGCCTACCCACACAAGTGAGGTAGCATTTTTATCTGGAGACTTAGGGGAACGCTTGGTGGAAGGATATTTGTGGCTCCTCTCAGATTCCAGAACTTTCTGCCACAGAAATGTGAGGAACATGTGTTTTTTTAGCCACATTTTGAGGTTTGCAAAGGATTCTGGGTAACAGAACCTGGTCAGAGCCCCACAAGTCACCCCATCTTGGATTCCCCTAGGTCTCTAGTTTTAAAAAATGCACAGGTTTGGTAGGTTTCCCTAGGTGCCGGCTGAGCTAGAGGCCAAAATCTACAGGTAGGCACTTCGTAAAAAACACCTCTGTTTTCTTTCAAAAAATTGGATGTGTCCACGTTGCCCTTTGGGGCATGTCCTGTCGCGGGCGCTAGGCCTACCCACACAAGTGAGGTATCATTTTTATCGGGAGACTTGGGGGAACGCTGGGTGGAAGGAAATTTGTGGCACCTCTCAGATTCCAGAATTTTCTGCCACAGAAATGTGAGGAACATGTGTTTTTTGGGCCAAATTTTGAGGTTTGCAAAGGATTCTGGGTAACAGAACCTGGTCAGAGCCCCACAAGTTATCCCATCTTGGATTCCCCTAGGTCTCTAGTTTTCAAAAATGCACAGGTTTGATAGGTTTCCCTAGGTGCCGGCTGAGCTAGAGGCCAAAACCTACAGGTAGGCACTTTGCAAAAAACACCTCTGTTTTCTTTAAAAAAAACTGGATGTGTCCACCTTGCGCATTGGGGCATTTCCTGTCGCGGGCGGTTGGCCTACCCACACAAGTGAGGTATAATTTTTATCGGGAGACTTGGGGGAACACTGGGTGGAAGGACATTTGTGGCTCCTCTCAGATTCCAGAACTTTCTGCCACAGAAATGTAAGGAACATGTGTTTTTTTAGCCATATTTTGAGGTTTGAAAGGATTCTGGGTAACAGAACCTGGTCAGAGCCCCACATGTCACCCCATCTTGGATTCCCCTAGGTCTCTAGTTTTCAAAAATGCACAGGTTTGGTAGGTTTCCCTAGGTGCCGGCTGAGCTAGAGGCCAAAATCTACAGGGAGGCACTTTGCAAAAAACACCTCTGTTTTCTTTCAAAAAATTGGATGTGTCCACGTTGCGCTTTGGGGCACTTCCTGTCGCGGGCGCTAGGCCTACCCACACAAGTGAGGTATAATTTTTATCGGGAGACTTGGGGGAACGCTGGGTGGAAGGAAATTTGTGGCTCCTCTCAGATTCCAGAATTTTCTGGCACAGAAATGTGAGTAACGTGTTTCTTTGGCCAAATGTTGAGGTTTGCAAAGGATTCTGGGTAACAGAACCTGGTCAGAGCCCCACAAATTATCCCATCTTGGATTCCCCTAGGTCTCTAGTTTTCACAAATGTACAGGTTTGGTAGGTTTCCCTAGGTGCCGGCTGAGCTAGAGGCCAAAATCTACAGGTAGGCACTTTGCATAAAACACCTCTGTTTTCTTTAAAAAAAATTGGATGTGTCCACGTTGCGCTTTGGGGTATTTTCTGTTGCGGGCGCTAGGCCTACCCACACAAATGAGGTATAATTTTTATCGGGAGACTTGGGGGAACGCTGGGTGGAAGGAAATTTGTCGCTCCTCTCAGATTCCAGAACTTTCTGCAACAGAAATGCAAGGAAAATGTGTTTTTTTAGCCATATTTTGAGGTCTGCAAAGGATTCTGGGTAACAGAACCTGGTCAGAGCCCACATTTCACCCCATCTTGGATTCCCCTAGGTCTCTACTTTTCACAAATGCACAGGTTTGGTAGGTTTCCCTAGGTGCCGGCTGAGCTAGAGGCCAAAATCTACAGGTAGGCACTTTGCAAAAAACACCTCTGTTTTCTTTCAAAAAAATTGGATGTGTCCACGTTGCGCTTTGGGGCATTTCCTGTCGCGGGCGCTAGGCCTACCCACACAAGTGAGGTATAATTTTTATCGGGAGACTTGGGGGAACGCTGGGTGGAAGGAAATTTGTGGCTCCTCTCAGATTCCAGAACTTTCTGCCACAGAAATGTGAGGAACATGTGTTTTTTTAGCCACATTTTGAGGTTTGCAAAGGATTCTGGGTCACAGAACCTGGTCAGAGCCCCACATGTCACCGCATCTTGGATTCCCCTAGGTCTCTAGTTTTCAAAGATGCACAGGTTTGGTAGGTTTCCCTAGGTGCCGGCTGAGCTGGAGGCCAAAATCTACAGGTAGGCACTTCGTAAATAACACCTCTGTTTTCTTTCAAAAAATTGGATGTGCCCACTTAGCGCTTTGGGGCATTTCCTGTTGCGGGCGCTAGGCCTACCCACACAAGTGAGGTAGCATTTTTATATGGGAAACTTGGGGGAATGCTGGGTGGAAGGAAATTTGTGGCTCCTCTCAGATTCCAGAACTTTCTGCCACAGAAATGTGAGGAACATGTGATTTTTTAGCCACATTTTGAGGTTTGCAAAGGATTGTGGGTAACAGAACCTGGTCAGAGCCCCACAAGTCACCCCATCTTGGATTCCCCTAGGTCTCTAGTTTTCAAAAATGCACAGGTTTGGTAGGTTTCCCTAGGTGCCGGCTGAGCTGGAGGCCAAAATCTACAGGTAGGCACCGCGTAAAAAACACCTCTGTTTTCTTTCAAAAAATTGGATGTGTCCACGTTGCGCTTTGGGGCACTTCCTGTCGCGGGCGATAGGCCTACCTACACAAGTGAGGTATCATTTTTATCAAGAGACTTGGGGGAACGCTGGGTGGAAGGAAATTTGTGGCTCCTCTCAGATTCCAGAACTTTCTGCCACAGAAATGTGAGTAACATGTTTTTTTGGCCAAATGTTGAGGTTTGCAAAGGATTCTGGGTAACAGAACCTGGTCAGAGCCCCACAAGTTATCCCATCTTGGATTCCCCTAGGTCTCTAGTTTTAAAAAATGCACAGGTTTGGTAGGTTTCCCTAGGTGCCGGCTGAGCTAGAGGCCAATATCTACAGGTAGGCACTTTGCAAAAAACACCTCTGTTTTCTTTCAAAAAATTGGATGTGTCCACGTAGCGCTTTGGGGCATTTCCTGTCGCGGGCGCTAGGCCTACCCACACAAGTGAGATAGCATTTTTATCTGGAGACTTAGGGGAACGCTGGGTGGAAGGATATTTGTGGCTCCTCTCAGATTCCAGAACTTTCTGCCACAGATATGTGAGGAACATGTGTTTTTTTAGCCACATTTTGAGGTTTGCAAACGATTCTGGGTAACAGAACCTGGTCAGAGCCCCACAAGTCACCCCATCTTGGATTCCCCTAGGTCTCTAGTTTTAAAAAATGCACAGGTTTGGTAGGTTTCCCTAGGTGCCGGCTGAGCTAGAGGCCAAAATCTACAGGTAGGCACTTCGTAAAAAACACCTCTGTTTTCTTTCAAAAAATTGGATGTGTCCACGTTGCGCTTTGGGGCATTTCCTGTCACAGGCGCTAGGCCTACCCACACAAGTGAGGTATCATTTTTATCGGGAGACTTGGGGGAACACTGGGTGGAAGGAAATTTGTGGCTCCTCTCAGATTCCAGAATTTTCTGCCACAGAAATGTCAGGAACAAGTGTTTTTTGGGCCAAATTTTGAGGTTTGCAAAGGATTCTGGGTAATAGAACCTGGTCAGAGCCCCACAAGTTATCCCATCTTGGATTCCCCTAGGTCTCTAGTTTTAAAAAATGCACAGGTTTGGTAGGTTTCCCTAGGTGCCGGCTGAGCTAGAGGCCAAAATCTACAGGTAGGTACTTCGTAAAAAACACCTCTGTTTTCTTTTAAAAAATTGGATGTGTCCACGTTGCGCTTTGGGGGCATTTCCTGTCGCGGGCGCTAGGCCTACCCACACAAGTGAGGTATCATTTTTATCAGGAGACTTGGGGGAACGCTGGGTGGAAGGAAATGTGTGGCTCCTCTCAGATTCCAGAATTTTCTGCCACAGAAATGTCAGGAACAAGTGTTTTTTGGGCCAAATTTTGAGGTTTGCAAAGGATTCTGGGTAATAGAACCTGGTCAGAGCCCCACAAGTTATCCCATCTTGGATTCCCCTAGGTCTCTAGTTTTCAAAAATGCACAGGTTTGGTAGGTTTCCCTAGGTGCCGGCTGAGCTAGAGGCCAAAACCTACAGGTAGGCACTTTGCAAAAAACACCTCTGTTTTCTTTAAAAAAAACTGGATGTGTCCACCTTGCGCATTGGGGCATTTCCTGTCGCGGGCGGTTGGCCTACCCACACAAGTGAGGTATAATTTTTATCGGGAGACTTGGGGGAACACTGGGTGGAAGGACATTTGTGGCTCCTCTCAGATTCCAGAATTTTCTGCCACAGAAATGTCAGGAACAAGTGTTTTTTGGGCCAAATTTTGAGGTTTGCAAAGGATTCTGGGTAATAGAACCTGGTCAGAGCCCCACAAGTTATCCCATCTTGGATTCCCCTAGGTCTCTAGTTTTCAAAAATGCACAGGTTTGGTAGGTTTCCCTAGGTGCCGGCTGAGCTAGAGGCCAAAATCTACAGGTGGGTACTTCGTAAAAAACACCTCTGTTTTCTTTTAAAAAATTGGATGTGTCCACGTTGCGCTTTGGGGGCATTTCCTGTCGCGGGCGCTAGGCCTACCCACACAAGTGAGGTATCATTTTTATCAGGAGACTTGGGGGAACGCTGGGTGGAAGGAAATTTGTGGCTCCTCTCAGATTCCAGAATTTTCTGCCACAGAAATGTCAGGAACAAGTGTTTTTTGGGCCAAATTTTGAGGTTTGCAAAGGATTCTGGGTAATAGAACCTGGTCAGAGCCCCACAAGTTATCCCATCTTGGATTCCCCTAGGTCTCTAGTTTTCAAAAATGCACAGGTTTGGTAGGTTTCCCTAGGTGCCGGCTGAGCTAGAGGCCAAAACCTACAGGTAGGCACTTTGCAAAAAACACCTCTGTTTTCTTTAAAAAAAACTGGATGTGTCCACCTTGCGCATTGGGGCATTTCCTGTCGCGGGCGGTTGGCCTACCCACACAAGTGAGGTATAATTTTTATCGGGAGACTTGGGGGAACACTGGGTGGAAGGACATTTGTGGCTCCTCTCAGATTCCAGAACTTTCTGCCACAGAAATGTAAGGAACATGTGTTTTTTTAGCCATATTTTGAGGTTTGAAAGGATTCTGGGTAACAGAACCTGGTCAGAGCCCCACATGTCACCCCATCTTGGATTCCCCTAGGTCTCTAGTTTTCAAAAATGCACAGGTTTGGTAGGTTTCCCTAGGTGCCGGCTGAGCTAGAGGCCAATATCTACAGGTAGGCACTTTGCAAAAAACACCTCTGTTTTCTTTCAAAAAATTGGATGTGTCCACGTAGCGCTTTGGGGCATTTCCTGTCGCGGGCGCTAGGCCTACCCACACAAGTGAGGTAGCATTTTTATCTGGAGACTTAGGGGAACGCTGGGTGGAAGGAAATTTGTGGCTCCTCTCAGATTCCAGAACTTTCTGCCACAGAAATGTGAGGAACATGTGTTTTTTTAGCCACATTTTGAGGTTTGCAAAGGATTCTGGGTAACAGCACCTGGTCAGAGCCCCACATGTCACCCCATCTTGGATTCCCCTAGGTCTTTAGTTTTCAAAAATGCACAGGTTTGGTAGGTTTCCCTAGGTGCCGGCTGAGCTAGAGGCCAAAATCTACAGGTAGGCACTTCGTAAAAAACACCTCTGTTTTCTTTCAAAAAATAGGATGTGTCCACGTAGCGCTTTGGGGCATTTCCTGTCGCGGGCGCTAGGCCTACCCACACAAGTGAGGTAGCATTTTTATCTGGAGACTTAGGGGAACGCTGGGTGGAAGGATATTTGTGGCTCCTCTCAGATTCCAGAACTTTCTGCCACAGATATGTGAGGAACATGTGTTTTTTTAGCCACATTTTGAGGTTTGCAAACGATTCTGGGTAACAGAACCTGGTCAGAGCCCCACAAGTCACCCCATCTTGGATTCCCCTAGGTCTCTAGTTTTCAAAAATGCACAGGTTTGGTAGGTTTCCCTAGGTGCCGGCTGAGCTAGAGGCCAAAATCTACAGGTAGGCACTTCGTAAAAAACACCTCTGTTTTCTTTCAAAAAATTGGATGTGTCCACGTTGCGCTTTGGGGCATTTCCTGTCACAGGCGCTAGGCCTACCCACACAAGTGAGGTATCATTTTTATCGGGAGACTTGGGGGAACACTGGGTGGAAGGAAATTTGTGGCTCCTCTCAGATTCCAGAATTTTCTGCCACAGAAATGTCAGGAACAAGTGTTTTTTGGGCCAAATTTTGAGGTTTGCAAAGGATTCTGGGTAATAGAACCTGGTCAGAGCCCCACAAGTTATCCCATCTTGGATTCCCCTAGGTCTCTAGTTTTCAAAAATGCGCAGGTTTGGTAGGTTTCCCTAGGTGCCGGCTGAGCTAGAGGCCAAAATCTACAGGTAGGTACTTCGTAAAAAACACCTCTGTTTTCTTTTAAAAAATTGGATGTGTCCACGTTGCGCTTTGGGGGCATTTCCTGTCGCGGGCGCTAGGCCTACCCACACAAGTGAGGTATCATTTTTATCAGGAGACTTGGGGGAACGCTGGGTGGAAGGAAATTTGTGGCTCCTCTCAGATTCCAGAATTTTCTGCCACAGAAATGTCAGGAACAAGTGTTTTTTGGGCCAAATTTTGAGGTTTGCAAAGGATTCTGGGTAATAGAACCTGGTCAGAGCCCCACAAGTTATTCCATCTTGGATTCCCCTAGGTCTCTAGTTTTCAAAAATGCACAGGTTTGGTAGGTTTCCCTAGGTGCCGGCTGAGCTAGAGGCCAAAACCTACAGGTAGGCACTTTGCAAAAAACACCTCTGTTTTCTTTAAAAAAAACTGGATGTGTCCACCTTGCCCATTGGGGCATTTCCTGTCGCGGGCGGTTGGCCTACCCACACAAGTGAGGTATAATTTTTATCGGGAGACTTGGGGGAACACTGGGTGGAAGGACATTTGTGGCTCCTCTCAGATTCCAGAATTTTCTGCCACAGAAATGTCAGGAACAAGTGTTTTTTGGGCCAAATTTTGAGGTTTGCAAAGGATTCTGGGTAATAGAACCTGGTCAGAGCCCCACAAGTTATCCCATCTTGGATTCCCCTAGGTCTCTAGTTTTCAAAAATGCACAGGTTTGGTAGGTTTCCCTAGGTGCCGGCTGAGCTAGAGGCCAAAATCTACAGGTAGGTACTTCGTAAAAAACACCTCTGTTTTCTTTTAAAAAATTGGATGTGTCCACGTTTCGCTTTGGGGGCATTTCCTGTCGCGGGCGCTAGGCCTACCCACACAAGTGAGGTATCATTTTTATCAGGAGACTTGGGGGAACGCTGGGTGGAAGGAAATTTGTGGCTCCTCTCAGATTCCAGAATTTTCTGCCACAGAAATGTCAGGAACAAGTGTTTTTTGGGCCAAATTTTGAGGTTTGCAAAGGATTCTGGGTAATAGAACCTGGTCAGAGCCCCACAAGTTATCCCATCTTGGATTCCCCTAGGTCTCTAGTTTTCAAAAATGCACAGGTTTGGTAGGTTTCCCTAGGTGCCGGCTGAGCTAGATGCCAAAACCTACAGGTAGGCACTTTGCAAAAAACACCTCTGTTTTCTTTAAAAAAAACTGGATGTGTCCACCTTGCGCATTGGGGCATTTCCTGTCGCGGGCGGTTGGCCTACCCACACAAGTGAGGTATAATTTTTATCGGGAGACTTGGGGGAACACTGGGTGGAAGGACATTTGTGGCTCCTCTCAGATTCCAGAACTTTCT
The DNA here is from genome assembly GCF_031143425.1 of Pleurodeles waltl. NCBI lineage: Eukaryota > Metazoa > Chordata > Amphibia > Caudata > Salamandridae > Pleurodeles > Pleurodeles waltl. The sequence continues at coordinate 785,151,099 of NC_090443.1, read as the reverse complement.
GCCACAGAAATGTAAGGAACATGTGTTTTTTTAGCCATATTTTGAGGTTTGAAAGGATTCTGGGTAACAGAACCTGGTCAGAGCCCCACATGTCACCCCATCTTGGATTCCCCTAGGTCTCTAGTTTTCAAAAATGCACAGGTTTGGTAGGTTTCCCTAGGTGCCGGGTGAGCTAGAGGCCAATATCTACAGGTAGTCACTTTGCAAAAAACACCTCTGTTTTCTTTCAAAAAATTGGATGTGTCCACGTAGCGCTTTGGGGCATTTCCTGTCGCGGGCGCTAGGCCTACCCACACAAGTGAGGTAGCATTTTTATCTGGAGACTTAGGGGAACGCTGGGTGGAAGGAAATTTGTGGCTCCTCTCAGATTCCAGAACTTTTTGCCACAGAAATGTGAGGAACATGTGTTTTTTTAGCCACATTTTGAGGTTTGCAAAGGATTCTGGGTAACAGCACCTGGTCAGAGCCCCACATGTCACCCCATCTTGGATTCCCCTAGGTCTTTAGTTTTCAAAAATGCACAGGTTTGGTAGGTTTCCATAGGTGCCGGCTGAGCTAGAGGCCAAAATCTACAGGTAGGCACTTCGTAAAAAACACCTCTGTTTTCTTTCAAAAAATAGGATTTGTCCACGTAGCGCTTTGGGGCATTTCCTGTCGCGGGCGCTAGGCCTACCCACACAAGTGAGGTAGCATTTTTATCTGGAGACTTAGGGGAACGCTGGGTGGAAGGAAATTTGTGGCTCCTCTCAGATTCCAGAACTTTCTGCCACAGAAATGTGAGGAACATGTGTTTTTTTAGCCACATTTTGAGGTTTGCAAAGGATTCTGGGTAACAGCACCTGGTCAGAGCCCCACATGTCACCCCATCTTGGATTCCCCTGGGTCTTTAGTTTTAAAAAATGCACAGGTTTGGTAGGTTTCCCTAGGTGCCGGCTGAGCTAGAGGCCAAAATCTACAGGTAGGCACTTCGTAAAAAACACCTCTGTTTTCTTTCAAAAAATTGGATGTGTCCACGTTGCGCTTTGGGGCATTTTCTGTTGCGGGCGCTAGGCCTACCCACACAAGTGAGGTATCATTTTTATCGGGAGACTTGGGGGAACACTGGGTGGAAGGAAATTTGTGGCTCCTCTCAGATTCCAGAACTTTCTGCCACAGAAATGTAAGGAACAAGTGTTTTTTTAGCCACATTTTGAGGTTTGCAAAGGATTGTGGGTAACAGAACCTGGTCAGAGCCCCACAAGTCACCCCATCTTGGATTCCCCTAGGTCTCTAGTTTTCAAAAATACACAGGTTTGGTAGGTTTCCCTAGGTGCCGGCTGAGCTAGAGGCCAAAATCTACAGGTAGGCACTTCGTAAAAAACACCTCTGTTTTCTTTCAAAAAATTGGATGTGTCCACGTTGCGCTTTGGGGCATTTCCTGTCGCGGGCGGTAGGCCTACCCACACAAGTGAGGTATCATTTTTATCGGGAGACTTGGGGGAACACTGGGTGGAAGGAAATTTGTGGCTCCTCTCAGATTCCAGAATTTTCTGGCACAGAAATGTGAGGAACATGTGTTTTTTGGGCCAAATTTTGAGGTTTGCAAAGGATTCTGGGTAACAGAACATGGTCAGAGCCCCACAAGTTATCCCATCTTGGATTCCCCTAGGTCTCTAGTTTTAAAAAATGCACAGGTTTGGTAGGTTTCCCTAGGTGCCGGCTGAGCTAGAGGCCAAAATCTACAGGTAGGCACTTCGTAAAAAACACCTCTGTTTTCTTTCAAAAAATTGGATGTGTCCACGTTGCGCTTTGGGGGCATTTCCTGTCGCGGGCGCTAGGCCTACCCACACAAGTGAGGTATCATTTTTATCGGGAGACTTGGGGGAACGCTGGGTGGAAGGAAATTTGTGGCTCCTCTCAGATTCCAGAATTTTCTGCCACAGAAATGTGAGGAACATGTGTTTTTTGGGCCAAATTTTGAGGTTTGCAAAGGATTCTGGGTAACAGAACCTGGTCAGAGCCCCACAACTTATCCCATCTTGGATTCCCCTAGGTCTCCAGTTTTCAAAAATGCACAGGTTTGGTAGGTTTCCCTAGGTGCCGGCTGAGCTAGAGGCCAAAATCTACAGGTAGGCACTTTGCAAAAAACACCTCTGTTTTCTTTAAAAAAAATTGGATGTGTCCACGTTGCGCTTTGGGGCATTTCCTGTCGCGGGCGGTAGGCCTACCCACACAAGTGAGGTATCATTTTTATCGGGAGACTTGGGGGAACACTGGGTGGAAGGAAATTTGTGGCTCCTCTCAGATTCCAGAATTTTCTGGCACAGAAATGTGAGGAACATGTGTTTTTTGGGCCAAATTTTGAGGTTTGCAAAGGATTCTGGGTAACAGAACATGGTCAGAGCCCACAAGTTATCCCATCTTGGATTCCCCTACGTCTCTAGTTTTAAAAAATGCACAGGTTTGGTAGGTTTCCCTAGGTGCCGGCTGAGCTGGAGGCCAAAATCTACAGGTAGGCACCCCGTAAAAAACACCTCTGTTTTCTTTCAAAAAATTGGATGTGTCCACGTTGCGCTTTGGGGCATTTCCTGTTGCGGGCGATAGGCCTACCTACACAAGTGAGTTATCATTTTTATCAGGAGACTTGGGGGAACGCTGGGTGGAAGGAAATTTGTGGCTCCTCTCAGATTCCAGAACTTTCTGCCACAGAAATGTGAGTAACGTGTTTTTTTGGCCAAATGTTGAGGTTTGCAAAGGATTCTGGGTAACAGAACCTAGTCAGAGCCCCACAAGTTATCCCATCTTGGATTCCCCTAGGTCTCTAGTTTTAAAAAATGCACAGGTTTGGTAGGTTTCCCTAGGTGCCGGCTGAGCTAGAGGCCAAAATCTACAGGTAGGCACTTTGCAAAAAACACCTCTGTTTTCTTTCAAAAAAATTGGATGTGTCCACGTTGCGCTTTGGGGCATTTCCTGTCGCGGGCGCTAGGCCTACCCACACAAGTGAGGTATCATTTCTATCGGGAGACTTGGGGGAACACTGGGTGGAAGGAAATTTGTGGCTCCTCTCAGATTCCAGAACTTTCTGCCACAGAAATGACAGGAACATGTGTTTTTTTAGCCATATTTTGAGATTTGCAAAGGATTCTGGGTAACAGAACCTGGTCAGAGCCCCACATGTCACCCCATCTTGGATTCCCCTAGGTCTCTAGTGTTCAAAAATGCACAGGTTTGGTAGGTTTCCCTAGGTGCCGGCTGAGCTAGAGGCCAATATCTACAGGTAGGCACTTTGCAAAAAACACCTCTGTTTTCTTTCAAAAAATTGGATGTGTCCACGTAGCGCTTTGGGGCATTTCCTGTCGCGGGCGCTAGGCCTACCCACACAAGTGAGGTAGCATTTTTATCTGGAGACTTAGGGGAACGCTGGGTGGAAGGATATTTGTGGCTCCTCTCAGATTCAAGAACTTTCTGCCACAGATATGTGAGGAACATGTGTTTTTTTAGCCACATTTTGAGGTTTGCAAACGATTCTGGGTAACAGAACCTGGTCAGAGCCCCACAAGTCACCCCATCTTGGATTCCCCTAGGTCTCTAGTTTTCAAAAATGCACAGGTTTGGTAGGTTTCCCTAGGTGCCGGCTGAGCTAGAGGCCAAAATCTACAGGTAGGCACTTCGTAAAAAACACCTCTGTTTTCTTTCAAAAAATTGGATGTGTCCACGTTGCGCTTTGGGGCATTTCCTGTCGCAGGCGCTAGGCCTACCCACACAAGTGAGGTATCATTTTTATCGGGAGACTTGGGGGAACACTGGGTGGAAGGAAATTTGTGGCTCCTCTCAGATTCCAGAATTTTCTGCCACAGAAATGTCAGGAACAAGTGTTTTTTGGGCCAAATTTTGAGGTTTGCAAAGGATTCTGGGTAATAGAACCTGGTCAGAGCCCCACAAGTTATCCCATCTTGGATTCCCCTAGGTATCTAGTTTTCAAAAATGCACAGGTTTGGTAGGTTTCCCTAGGTGCCGGCTGAGCTAGAGGCCAAAATCTACAGGTAGGCACTTCGTAAAAAACACCTCTGTTTTCTTTCAAAAAATTGGATGTGTCCACGTTGCACTTTGGGGGCATTTCCTGTCGCGGGTGCTAGGCCTACCCACACAAGTGAGGTATCATTTTTATCAGGAGACTTGGGGGAACGCTGGGTGGAAGGAAATTTGTGGCTCCTCTCAGATTCCAGAATTTTCTGCCACAGAAATGTGAGGAACATGTGTTTTTTGGGCCAAATTTTGAGGTTTGCAAAGGATTCTGGGTAACAGAACCTGGTCAGAGCCCCACAACTTATCCCATCTTGGATTCCCCTACGTCTCCAGTTTTAAAAAATGCACAGGTTTGGTAGGTTTCCCTAGGTGCCGGCTGAGCTAGAGGCCAAAATCTACAGGTAGGCACTTTGCAAAAAACACCTCTGTTTTCTTTCAAAAAAATTGGATGTGTCCACGTTGCGCTTTGGGGCATTTCCTGTCGCGGGCGCTAGGCCTACCCACACAAGTGAGGTATCATTTCTATCGGGAGACTTGGGGGAACACTGGGTGGAAGGAAATTTGTGGCTCCTCTCAGATTCCAGAACTTTTTGCCACAGAAATGTCAGGAACATGTGTTTTTTTAGCCATATTTTGAGGTTTGCAAAGGATTCTGGGTAACAGAACCTGGTCAGAGCCCCACATGTCACCCCATCTTGGATTCCCCTAGGTCTCTAGTGTTCAAAAATGCACAGGTTTGGTAGGTTTCCCTAGGTGCCGGCTGAGCTAGAGGCCAATATCTACAGGTAGGCACTTTGCAAAAAACACCTCTGTTTTCTTTCAAAAAATTGGATGTGTCCACGTAGCGCTTTGGGGCATTTCCTGTCGCGGGCGCTAGGCCTACCCACACAAGTGAGGTAGCATTTTTATCTGGAGACTTAGGGGAACGCTGGGTGGAAGGATATTTGTGGCTCCTCTCAGATTCCAGAACTTTCTGCCACAGATATGTGAGGAACATGTGTTTTTTTAGCCACATTTTGAGGTTTGCAAAGGATTCTGGGTAACAGAACCTGGTCAGAGCCCCACAAGTCACCCCATCTTGGATTCCCCTAGGTCTCTATTTTTCAAAAATGCACAGGTTTGGTAGGTTTCCCTAGGTGCCGGCTGAGCTAGAGGCCAAAATCTACAGGTAGGCACTTCGTAAAAAACACCACTGTTTTCTTTCAAAAAATTGGATGTGTCCACGTTGCGCTTTGGGGCATTTCCTGTCGCAGGCGCTAGGCCTACCCACACAAGTGAGGTATCATTTTTATCGGGAGACTTGGGGGAACACTGGGTGGAAGGAAATTTGTGGCTCCTCTCAGATTCCAGAATTTTCTGCCACAGAAATGTCAGGAACAAGTGTTTTTTGGGCCAAATTTTGAGGTTTGCAAAGGATTCTGGGTAATAGAACCTGGTCAGAGCCCCACAAGTTATCCCATCTTGGATTCCCCTAGGTATCTAGTTTTCAAAAAGGCACAGGTTTGGTAGGTTTCCCTAGGTGCCGGCTGAGCTAGAGGCCAAAATCTACAGGTAGGCACTTCGTAAAAAACACCTCTGTTTTCTTTCAAAAAATTGGATGTGTCCACGTTGCGCTTTGGGGGCATTTCCTGTCGCGGGCGCTAGGCCTACCCACACAAGTGAGGTATCATTTTTATCAGGAGACTTGGGGGAACGCTGGGTGGAAGGAAATTTGTGGCTCCTCTCAGATTCCAGAATTTTCTGCCACAGAAATGTGAGGAACATGTGTTTTTTGGGCCAAATTTTGAGGTTTGCAAAGGATTCTGGGTAACAGAACCTGGTCAGAGCCCCACAACTTATCCCATCTTGGATTCCCCTAGGTCTCCAGTTTTAAAAAATGCACAGGTTTGGTAGGTTTCCCTAGGTGCCGGCTGAGCTAGAGGCCAAAATCTACAGGTAGGCACTTTGCAAAAAACACCTCTGTTTTCTTTCAAAAAAATTGGATGTGTCCACGTTGCGCTTTGGGGCATTTCCTGTCGCGGGCGCTAGGCCTACCCACACAAGTGAGGTATCATTTCTATCGGGAGACTTGGGGGAACACTGGGTGGAAGGAAATTTGTGGCTCCTCTCAGATTCCAGAACTTTCTGCCACAGAAATGTCAGGAACATGTGTTTTTTTAGCCATATTTTGAGGTTTGCAAAGGATTCTGGGAAACAGAACCTGGTCAGAGCCCCACATGTCACCCCATCTTGGATTCCCCTAGGTCTCTAGTGTTCAAAAATGCACAGGTTTGGTAGGTTTCCCTAGGTGCCGGCTGAGCTAGAGGCCAATATCTACAGGTAGGCACTTTGCAAAAAACACCTCTGTTTTCTTTCAAAAAATTGGATGTGTCCACGTAGCGCTTTGGGGCATTTTCTGTTGCGGGCGCTAGGCCTACCCACACAAGTGAGGTATCATTTTTATCGGGAGACTTGGGGGAACACTGGGTGGAAGGAAATTTGTGGCTCCTCTCAGATTCCAGAACTTTCTGCCACAGAAATGTAAGGAACATGTGTTTTTTTAGCCACATTTTGAGGTTTGCAAAGGATTGTGGGTAACAGAACCTGGTCAGAGCCCCACAAGTCACCCCATCTTGGATTCCCCTAGGTCTCTAGTTTTAAAAAATGCACAGGTTTGGTAGGTTTCCCTAGGTGCCGGCTGAGCTAGAGGCCAAATTCTACAGGTAGGCACTTCGTAAAAAACACCTCTGTTTTCTTTAAAAAAATAGGATGTGTCCACGTAGCGCTTTGGGGCATTTCCTGTCGTGGGCGCTAGGCCTACCCACACAAGTGAGGTAGCATTTTTATCTGGAGACTTAGGGAAACGCTGGGTGGAAGGATATTTGTGGCTCCTCTCAGATTCCAGAACTTTCTGCCACAGAAATGTGAGGAACATGTGTTTTTTTAGCCACATTTTGAGGTTTGCAAAGGATTCTGGGTAACAGAACCTGGTCAGAGCCCCACAAGTCACCCCATCTTGGATTCCCCTAGGTCTCTAGTTTTAAAAAATGCACAGGTTTGGTAGGTTTCCCTAGGTGCCGGCTGAGCTAGAGGCCAAAATCTACAGGTAGGCACTTTGCAAAAAACACCTCTGTTTTCTTTCAAAAAATAGGATGTGTCCACGTAGCGCTTTGGGGCATTTCCTGTCGCAGGCGCTAGGCCTACCCACACAAGTGAGGTAGCATTTTTATCTGGAGACTTAGGGGAACGCTGGGTGGAAGGAAATTTGTGGCTCCTCTCAGATTCCAGAACTTTCAGCCACAGAAATGTGAGGAACATGTGTTTTTTTAGCCACATTTTGAGGTTTGCAAAGGATTCTGGGTAACAGCACCTGGTCAGAGCCCCACATGTCACCCCATCTTGGATTCCCCTAGGTCTTTAGTTTTCAAAAATGCACAGGTTTGGTAGGTTTCCCTAGGTGCCGGCTGAGCTAGAGGCCAAAATCTACAGGTAGGCACTTCGTAAAAAACACCTCTGTTTTCTTTCAAAAAATTGGATGTGTCCACGTAGCGCTTTGGGGCATTTCCTGTCGCGGGCGCTAGGCCTACCCACACAAGTGAGGTAGCATTTTTATCTGGAGACTTAGGGGAACGCTGGGTGGAAGGATATTTGTGGCTCCTCTCAGATTCCAGAACTTTCTGCCACAGATATGTGAGGAACATGTGTTTTTTTAGCCACATTTTGAGGTTTGCAAAGGATTCTGGGTAACAGAACCTGGTCAGAGCCCCACAAGTCACCCCATCTTGGATTCCCCTAGGTCTCTAGTTTTAAAAAATGCACAGGTTTGGTAGGTTTCCCTAGGTGCCGGCTGAGCTAGAGGCCAAAATCTACAGGTAGGCACTTTGCAAAAAACACCTCTGTTTTCTTTCAAAAAATAGGATGTGTCCACGTAGCGCTTTGGGGCATTTCCTGTCGCAGGCGCTAGGCCTACCCACACAAGTGAGGTAGCATTTTTATCTGGAGACTTAGGGGAACGCTGGGTGGAAGGAAATTTGTGGCTCCTCTCAGATTCCAGAACTTTCTGCCACAGAAATGTGAGGAACATGTGTTTTTTTAGCCACATTTTGAGGTTTGCAAAGGATTCTGGGTAACAGCACCTGGTCAGAGCCCCACATGTCACCCCATCTTGGATTCCCCTAGGTCTTTAGTTTTCAAAAATGCACAGGTTTGGTAGGTTTCCCTAGGTGCCGGCTGAGCTAGAGGCCAAAATCTACAGATAGGCACTTCGTAAATAACACCTCTGTTTTCTTTCAAAAAATTGGATGTGTCCACGTAGCGCTTTGGGGCATTTCCTGTCGCGGGCGCTAGGCCTACCCACACAAGTGAGGTAGCATTTTTATCTGGAGACTTAGGGGAACGCTGGGTGGAAGGATATTTGTGGCTCCTCTCAGATTCCAGAACTTTCTGCCACAGATATGTGAGGAACATGTGTTTTTTTAGCCACATTTTGAGGTTTGCAAAGGATTCTGGGTAACAGAACCTGGTCAGAGCCCCACAAGTCACCCCATCTTGGATTCCCCTAGGTCTCTAGTTTTCAAAAATGCACAGGTTTGGTAGGTTTCCCTAGGTGCCGGCTGAGCTAGAGGCCAAAATCTACAGGTAGGCACTTCGTAAAAAACACCTCTGTTTTCTTTCAAAAAATTGGATGTGTCCACGTAGCGCTTTGGGGCATTTCCTGTCGCGGGCGCTAGGCCTACCCACACAAGTGAGGTAGCATTTTTATCTGGAGACTTAGGGGAACGCTGGGTGGAAGGATATTTGTGGCTCCTCTCAGATTCCAGAACTTTCTGCCACAGATATGTGAGGAACATGTGTTTTTTTAGCCACATTTTGAGGTTTGCAAAGGATTCTGGGTAACAGAACCTGGTCAGAGCCCCACAAGTCACCCCATCTTGGATTCCCCTAGGTCTCTAGTTTTAAAAAATGCACAGGTTTGGTAGGTTTCCCTAGGTGCCGGCTGAGCTAGAGGCCAAAATCTACAGGTAGGCACTTTGCAAAAAACACCTCTGTTTTCTTTCAAAAAATAGGATGTGTCCACGTAGCGCTTTGGGGCATTTCCTGTCGCAGGCGCTAGGCCTACCCACACAAGTGAGGTAGCATTTTTATCTGGAGACTTAGGGGAACGCTGGGTGGAAGGAAATTTGTGGCTCCTCTCAGATTCCAGAACTTTCTGCCACAGAAATGTGAGGAACATGTGTTTTTTTAGCCACATTTTGAGGTTTGCAAAGGATTCTGGGTAACAGCACCTGGTCAGAGCCCCACATGTCACCCCATCTTGGATTCCCCTAGGTCTTTAGTTTTCAAAAATGCACAGGTTTGGTAGGTTTCCCTAGGTGCCGGCTGAGCTAGAGGCCAAAATCTACAGGTAGGCACTTCGTAAATAACACCTCTGTTTTCTTTCAAAAAATTGGATGTGTCCACGTAGCGCTTTGGGGCATTTCCTGTCGCGGGCGCTAGGCCTACCCACACAAGTGAGGTAGCATTTTTATCTGGAGACTTAGGGGAACGCTGGGTAGAAGGATATTTGTGGCTCCTCTCAGATTCCAGAACTTTCTGCCACAGATATGTGAGGAACATGTGTTTTTTTAGCCACATTTTGAGGTTTGCAAACGATTCTGGGTAACAGAACCTGGTCAGAGCCCCACAAGTCACCCCATCTTGGATTCCCCTAGGTCTCCAGTTTTCAAAAATGCACAGGTTTGGTAGGTTTCCCTAGGTGCCGGCTGAGCTAGAGGCCAAAATCTACAGGTAGGCACTTCGTAAAAAACACCTCTGTTTTCTTTCAAAAAATTGGATGTGTCCACGTTGCGCTTTGGGGCATTTCCTGTCGCAGGCGCTAGGCCTACCCACACAAGTGAGGTATCATTTTTATCGGGAGACTTGGGGGAACACTGGGTGGAAGGAAATTTGTGGCTCCTCTCAGATTCCAGAATTTTCTGCCACAGAAATGTCAGGAACAAGTGTTTTTTGGGCCAAATTTTGAGGTTTGCAAAGGATTCTGGGTAATAGAACCTGGTCAGAGCCCCACAAGTTATCCCATCTTGGATTCCCCTAGGCATCTAGTTTTCAAAAATGCACAGGTTTGGTAGGTTTCCCTAGGTGCCGGCTGAGCTAGAGGCCAAAATCTACAGGTAGGCACTTCGTAAAAAACACCTCTGTTTTCTTTCAAAAAATTGGATGTGTCCACGTTGCGCTTTGGGGGCATTTCCTGTCGCGGGCGCTAGGCCTACCCACACAAGTGAGGTATCATTTTTATCAGGAGACTTGGGGGAACGCTGGGTGGAAGGAAATTTGTGGCTCCTCTCAGATTCCAGAATTTTCTGCCACAGAAATGTGAGGAACATGTGTTTTTTGGGCCAAATTTTGAGGTTTGCAAAGGATTCTGGGTAACAGAACCTGGTCAGAGCCCCACAACTTATCCCATCTTGGATTCCCCTAGGTCTCCAGTTTTCAAAAATGCACAGGTTTGGTAGGTTTCCCTAGGTGCCGGCTGAGCTAGAGGCCAAAATCTACAGGTAGGCACTTTGCAAAAAACACCTCTGTTTTCTTTCAAAAAAATTGGATGTGTCCACGTTGCGCTTTGGGGCATTTCCTGTCGCGGGCGCTAGGCCTACCCACACAAGTGAGGTATCATTTCTATCGGGAGACTTGGGGGAACACTGGGTGGAAGGAAATTTGTGGCTCCTCTCAGATTCCAGAACTTTCTGCCACAGAAATGTCAGGAACATGTGTTTTTTTAGCCATATTTTGAGGTTTGCAAAGGATTCTGGGTAACAGAACCTGGTCAGAGCCCCACATGTCACCCCATCTTGGATTCCCCTAGGTCTCTAGTGTTCAAAAATGCACAGGTTTGGTAGGTTTCCCTAGGTGCCGGCTGAGCTAGAGGCCAATATCTACAGGTAGGCACTTTGCAAAAAACACCTCTGTTTTCTTTCAAAAAATTGGATGTGTCCACGTAGCGCTTTGGGGCATTTTCTGTTGCGGGCGCTAGGCCTACCCACACAAGTGAGGTATCATTTTTATCGGGAGACTTGGGGGAACACTGGGTGGAAGGAAATTTGTGGCTCCTCTCAGATTCCAGAACTTTCTGCCACAGAAATGTAAGGAACATGTGTTTTTTTAGCCACATTTTGAGGTTTGCAAAGGATTGTGGGTAACAGAACCTGGTCAGAGCCCCACAAGTCACCCCATCTTGGATTCCCCTAGGTCTCTAGTTTTAAAAAATGCACAGGTTTGGTAGGTTTCCCTAGGTGCCGGCTGAGCTAGTGGCCAAAATCTACAGGTAGGCACTTCGTAAAAAACACCTCTGTTTTCTTTAAAAAAATAGGATGTGTCCACGTAGCGCTTTGGGGCATTTCCTGTCGTGGGCGCTAGGCCTACCCACACAAGTGAGGTAGCATTTTTATCTGGAGACTTAGGGGAACGCTGGGTGGAAGGATATTTGTGGCTCCTCTCAGATTCCAGAACTTTCTGCCACAGAAATGTGAGGAACATGTGTTTTTTTAGCCACATTTTGAGGTTTGCAAAGGATTGTGGGTAACAGAACCTGGTCAGAGCCCCACAAGTCACCCCATCTTGGATTCCCCTAGGTCTCTAGTTTTAAAAAATGCACAGGTTTGGTAGGTTTCCCTAGGTGCCGGCTGAGCTAGTGGCCAAAATCTACAGGTAGGCACTTCGTAAAAAACACCTCTGTTTTCTTTAAAAAAATAGGATGTGTCCACGTAGCGCTTTGGGGCATTTCCTGTCGTGGGCGCTAGGCCTACCCACACAAGTGAGGTAGCATTTTTATCTGGAGACTTAGGGGAACGCTGGGTGGAAGGATATTTGTGGCTCCTCTCAGATTCCAGAACTTTCTGCCACAGAAATGTGAGGAACATGTGTTTTTTTAGCCACATTTTGAGGTTTGCAAAGGATTCTGGGTAACAGAACCTGGTCAGAGCCCCACAAGTCACCCCATCTTGGATTCCCCTAGGTCTCTAGTTTTAAAAAATGCACAGGTTTGGTAGGTTTCCCTAGGTGCCGGCTGAGCTAGAGGCCAAAATCTACAGGTAGGCACTTTGCAAAAAACACCTCTGTTTTCTTTCAAAAAATAGGATGTGTCCACGTAGCGCTTTGGGGCATTTCCTGTCGCAGGCGCTAGGCCTACCCACACAAGTGAGGTAGCATTTTTATCTGGAGACTTAGGGGAACGCTGGGTGGAAGGAAATTTGTGGCTCCTCTCAGATTCCAGAACTTTCTGCCACAGAAATGTGAGGAACATGTGTTTTTTTAGCCACATTTTGAGGTTTGCAAAGGATTCTGGGTAACAGCACCTGGACAGAGCCCCACATGTCACCCCATCTTGGATTCCCCTAGGTCTTTAGTTTTCAAAAATGCACAGGTTTGGTAGGTTTCCCTAGGTGCCGGATGAGCTAGAGGCCAAAATCTACAGGTAGGCACTTCGTAAAAAACACCTCTGTTTTCTTTCAAAAAATTGGATGTGTCCACGTTGCGCTTTGGGGCATTTTCTGTTGCGGGCGCTAGGCCTACCCACACAAGTGAGGTATCATTTTTATCTGGAGACTTGGGGGAACACTGGGTGGAAGGAAATTTGTGGCTCCTCTCCGATTCAAGAACTTTCTGCCACAGAAATGTAAGGAACATGTGTTTTTTTAGCCACATTTTGAGGTTTGCAAAGGATTGTGGGTAACAGAACCTGGTCAGAGCCCCACAAGTCACCCCATCTTGGATTCCCCTAGGTCTCTAGTTTTCAAAAATACACAGTTTTGGTAGGTTTCCCTAGGTGCCGGCTGAGCTAGAGGCCAAAATCTACAGGTAGGCACTTTGCAAAAAACACCTCTGTTTTCTTTCAAAAAATTGGATGTGTCCACGTAGCGCTTTGGGGCATTTTCTGTTGCGGGCGCTAGGCCTACCCACACAAGTGAGGTATCATTTTTATCAGGAGACTTGGGGGAACACTGGGTGGAAGGAAATTTGTGGCTCCTCTCAGATTCCAGAACTTTCTGCCACAGAAATGTAAGGAACATGTGTTTTTTTAGCCACATTTTGAGGTTTGCAAAGGATTGTGGGTAACAGAACCTGGTCAGAGCCCCACAAGTCACCCCATCTTGGATTCCCCTAGGTCTCTAGTTTTAAAAAATGCACAGGTTTGGTAGGTTTCCCTAGGTGCCGGCTGAGCTAGAGGCCAAAATCTACAGGTAGGCACTTCGTAAAAAACACCTCTGTTTTCTTTAAAAAAATAGGATGTGTCCACGTAGCGCTTTGGGGCATTTCCTGTCGTGGGCGCTAGGCCTACCCACACAAGTGAGGTAGCATTTTTATCTGGAGACTTAGGGGAACGCTGGGTGGAAGGATATTTGTGGCTCCTCTCAGATTCCAGAACTTTCTGCCACAGAAATGTGAGGAACATGTGTTTTTTTAGCCACATTTTGAGGTTTGCAAAGGATTCTGGGTAACAGAACCTGGTCAGAGCCCCACAAGTCACCCCATCTTGGATTCCCCTAGGTCTCTAGTTTTAAAAAATGCACAGGTTTGGTAGGTTTCCCTAGGTGCCGGCTGAGCTAGAGGCCAAAATCTACAGGTAGGCACTTTGCAAAAAACACCTCTGTTTTCTTTCAAAAAATAGGATGTGTCCACGTAGCGCTTTGGGGCATTTCCTGTCGCAGGCGCTAGGCCTACCCACACAAGTGAGGTAGCATTTTTATCTGGAGACTTAGGGGAACGCTGGGTGGAAGGAAATTTGTGGCTCCTCTCAGATTCCAGAACTTTCTGCCACAGAAATGTGAGGAACATGTGTTTTTTAGCCACATTTTGAGGTTTGCAAAGGATTCTGGGTAACAGCACCTGGTCAGAGCCCCACATGTCACCCCATCTTGGATTCCCCTAGGTCTTTAGTTTTCAAAAATGCACAGGTTTGGTAGGTTTCCCTAGGTGCCGGCTGAGCTAGAGGCCAAAATCTACAGGTAGGCACTACGTAAAAAACACCTCTGTTTTCTTTCAAAAAATTGGATGTGTCCACGTTGCGCTTTGGGGCATTTTCTGTTGCGGGCGCTAGGCCTACCTACACAAGTGAAGTATCATTTTTATTGGGAGACTTGGGGGAACGCTGGGTGGAAGGAAATTTGTGGCTCCTCTCAGATTCCAGAACTTTCTGCCACAGAAATGTGAGTAACATGTGTTTTTTTGGCCAAATTTTGAGGTTTGCAAAGGATTCAGGGTAACAGAACCTAGTCAGAGCCCCACATGTCACCCCATCTTGGATTCCCCTAGGTCTCTAGTTTTCAAAAATGCACAGGTTTGGTAGGTTTCCCTAGGTGCCGGCTGAGCTAGAGGCCAATATCTACAGGTAGGCACTTTGGAAAAAACACCTCTGTTTTCTTTAAAAAAATTGGATGTGTCCACGTAGCGCTTTGGGGCATTTCCTGTCGCGGGCGCTAGGCCTACCCACACAAGTGAGGTAGCATTTTTATCTGGAGACTTAGGGGAACGCTGGGTGGAAGGATATTTGTGGCTCCTCTCAGATTCCAGAACTTTCTGCCACAGAAATGTGAGGAACATGTGTTTTTTTAGCCACATTTTGAGGTTCGCAAAGGATTCTGGGCAATAGAACCTGGTCAGAGCCCCACAAGTTATCCCATCTTGGATTCCCCTAGGTATCTAGTTTTCAAAAATGCACAGGTTTGGTAGGTTTCCCTAGGTGCCGGCTGAGCTAGAGGCCAAAATCTACAGGTAGGCACTTCGTAAAAAACACCTCTGTTTTCTTTCAAAAAATTGGATGTGTCCACGTTGCGCTTTGGGGGCATTTCCTGTCGCGGGCGCTAGGCCTACCCACACAAGTGAGGTATCATTTTTATCAGGAGACTTGGGGGAACGCTGGGTGGAAGGAAATTTGTGGCTCCTCTCAGATTCCAGAATTTTCTGCCACAGATATGTGAGGAACATGTGTTTTTTTAGCCACATTTTGAGGTTTGCAAAGGATTCTGGGTAACAGAACCTGGTCAGAGCCCCACAAGTCACCCCATCTTGGATTCCCCTAGGTCACTAGTTTTAAAAAATGCACAGGTTTGGTAGGTTTCCCTAGGTGCCGGCTGAGCTAGAGGCCAAAATCTACAGGTAGGCACTTTGCAAAAAACACCTCTGTTTTCTTTAAAAAAATAGGATGTGTCCACGTAGCGCTTTGGGGCATTTCCTGTCGCAGGCGCTAGGCCTACCCACACAAGTGAGGTAGCATTTTTATCTGGAGACTTAGGGGAACGCTGGGTGGAAGGAAATTTGTGGCTCCTCTCAGATTCCAGAACTTTCTGCCACAGAAATGTGAGGAACATGTGTTTTTTTAGCCACATTTTGAGGTTTGCAAAGGATTCTGGGTAACAGCACCTGGTCAGAGCCCCACATGTCACCCCATCTTGGATTCCCCTAGGTCTTTAGTTTTCAAAAATGCACAGGTTTGGTAGGTTTCCCTAGGTGCCGGCTGAGCTAGAGGCCAAAATCTACAGGTAGGCACTTCGTAAAAAACACCTCTGTTTTCTTTCAAAAAATTGGATGTGTCCACGTTGCGCTTTGGGGCATTTTCTGTTGCGGGCGCTAGGCCTACCCACACAAGTGAGGTATCATTTTTATCGGGAGACTTGGGGGAACACTGGGTGGAAGGAAATTTGTGGCTCCTCTCAGATTCAAGAACTTTCTGCCACAGAAATGTAAGGAACATGTGTTTTTTTAGCCACATTTTGAGGTTTGCAAAGGATTGTGGGTAACAGAACCTGGTCAGAGCCCCACAAGTCACCCCATCTTGGATTCCCCTAGGTCTCTAGTTTTCAAAAATACACAGTTTTGGTAGGTTTCCCTAGGTGCCGGCTGAGCTAGAGGCCAAAATCTACAGGTAGGCACTTCGTAAAAAACACCTCTGTTTTCTTTCAAAAAATTGGATGTGTCCACGTTGCGCTTTGGGGCATTTCCTGACGCGGGCGATAGGCCTACCTACACAAGTGAAGTATCATTTTTTTCGGGAGACTTGGGGGAACGCTGGGTGGAAGGAAATTTGTGGCTCCTCTCAGATTCCAGAACTTTCTGCCACAGAAATGTGAGTAACATGTGTTTTTTTGGCCAAATTTTGAGGTTTGCAAAGGATTCAGGGTAACAGAACCTAGTCAGAGCCCCACATGTCACCCCATCTTGGATTCCCCTAGGTCTCTAGTTTTCAAAAATGCACAGGTTTGGTAGGTTTCCCTAGGTGCCGGCTGAGCTAGAGGCCAATATCTACAGGTAGGCACTTTGCAAAAAACACCTCTGTTTTCTTTAAAAAAATTGGATGTGTCCACGTAGCGCTTTGGGGCATTTCCTGTCGCGGGCGCTAGGCCTACCCACACAAGTGAGGTAGCATTTTTATCTGGAGACTTAGGGGAACGCTGGGTGGAAGGATATTTTGGCTCCTCTCAGATTCCAGAACTTTCTGCCACAGAAATGTGAGGAACATGTGTTTTTTTAGCCACATTTTGAGGTTTGCAAAGGATTCTGGGTAATAGAACCTGGTCAGAGCCCCACAAGTTATCCCATTTTGGATTCCCCTAGGTATCTAGTTTTCAAAAATGCACAGGTTTGGTAGGTTTCCCTAGGTGCCGGCTGAGCTAGAGGCCAAAATCTACAGGTAGGCACTTCGTAAAAAACACCTCTGTTTTCTTTCAAAAAATTGGATGTGTCCACGTTGCGCTTTGGGGGCATTTCCTGTCGCGGGCGCTAGGCCTACCCACACAAGTGAGGTATCATTTTTATCAGGAGACTTGGGGGAACGCTGGGTGGAAGGAAATTTGTGGCTCCTCTCAGATTCCAGAATTTTCTGCCACAGATATGTGAGGAACATGTGTTTTTAGCCACATTTTGAGGTTTGCAAACGATTCTGGGTAACAGAACCTGGTCAGAGCCCCACAAGTCACCCCATCTTGGATTCCCCTAGGTCTCTAGTTTTCAAAAATGCACAGGTTTGGTAGGTTTCCCTAGGTGCCGGCTGAGCTAGAGGCCAAAATCTACAGGTAGGCACTTCGTAAAAAACACCTCTGTTTTCTTTCAAAAAATTGGATGTGTCCACGTTGCGTTTGGGGCATTTCCTGTCGCAGGTGCTAGGCCTACCCACACAAGTGAGGTATCATTTTTATCGGGAGACTTGGGGGAACACTGGGTGGAAGGAAATTTGTGGCTCCTCTCAGATTCCAGAATTTTCTGCCACAGAAATGTCAGGAACAAGTGTTTTTTGGGCCAAATTTTGAGGTTTGCAAAGGATTCTGGGTAATAGAACCTGGTCAGAGCCCCACAAGTTATCCCATCTTGGATTCCCCTAGGTATCTAGTTTTCAAAAATGCACAGGTTTGGTAGGTTTCCCTAGGTGCCGGCTGAGCTAGAGGCCAAAATCTACAGGTAGGCACTTCGTAAAAAACACCTCTGTTTTCTTTCAAAAAATTGGATGTGTCCACGTTGCGCTTTGGGGGCATTTCCTGTCGCGGGCGCTAGGCCTACCCACACAAGTGAGGTATCATTTTTATCAGGAGACTTGGGGGAACGCTGGGTGGAAGGAAATTTGTGGCTCCTCTCAGATTCCTGAATTTTCTGCCACAGAAATGTGAGGAACATGTTTTTTTTGGGCCAAATTTTGAGGTTTGCAAAGGATTCTGGGTAACAGAACCTGGTCAGAGCCCCACAACTTATCCCATCTTGGATTCCCCTAGGTCTCCAGTTTAAAAAAAAAAAAAAGTCGAATCTGTTTTTGGAACTTTAACATTTTTTCACACAAAAAACTTAAAAACTCTAGAGTCCTAGCGGGACCAACACATTTTTCAAACCTTTTCTAACTGTTTGACTTCAAGATTTATTCAGGGACCTAGCCACCTGGTGTGTTTGCCCGGGGCTCTGTTGTGGTCAGTCTCCCTTGGTAGGTTTCCCTAGGTGCCGGCTGAGCTAGAGGCCAAAATCTACAGGTAGGCACTTTGCAAAAAACACCTCTGTTTTCTTTCAAAAAAATTGGATGTGTCCACGTTGCGCTTTGGGGCATTTCCTGTCGCGGGCGGTAGGCCTACCCACACAAGTGAGGTATCATTTTTATCGGGAGACTTGGGGGAACACTGGTTGGAAGGAAATTTGTGGCTCCTCTCAGATTCCAGAACTTTCTGCCACAGAAATGTAAGGAACATGTGTTTTTTTAGCCAAATTTTGAGGTTTGCAAAGGATTCTGGGTAACAGAACCTGGTCAGAGCCCCACAAGTTATCCCATCTTGGATTCCCCTAGGTCTCTAGTTTTCATAAATGCACAGGTTTGGTAGGTTTCCCTAGGTGCCGGCTGAGCTAGAGGCCAATATCTACAGGTAGGCACTTTGCAAAAAACACCTCTGTTTTCTTTAAAAAAATTGGATGTGTCCACGTAGCGCTTTGGGGGCATTTCCTGTTGCGGGCGCTAGGCCTACCCACACAAGTGAGGTATCATTTTTATCGGGAGACTTGGGGGAACACTGGGTGGAAGGAAATTTGTGGCTCCTCTCAGATTCCAGAACTTTCTGCCACAGAAATGTAAGGAACATGTGTTTTTTTAGCCACATTTTGAGGTTTGCAAAGGATTGTGGGTAACAGAACCTGGTCAGAGCCCCACAAGTCACCCCATCTTGGATTCCCCTAGGTCTCTAGTTTTAAAAAATGCACAGGTTTGGTAGGTTTCCCTAGGTGCCGGCTGAGCTAGAGGCCAAAATCTACAGGTAGGCACTTCGTAAAAAACACCTCTGTTTTGTTTCAAAAAATAGGATGTGTCCACGTAGCGCTTTGGGGCATTTCCTGTCTCGGGCGCTAGGCCTACCCACACAAGTGAGGTAGCATTTTTATCTGGAGACTTAGGGGAACGCTGGGTGGAAGGAAATTTGTGGCTCCTCTCAGATTCCAGAACTTTCTGCCACAGAAATGTGAGGAACATGTGTTTTTTTAGCCACATTTTGAGGTTTGCAAAGGATTCTGGGTAACAGCACCTGGTCAGAGCCCCACATGTCACCCCATCTTGGATTCCCCTAGGTCTTTAGTTTTCAAAAATGCACAGGTTTGGTAGGTTTCCCTAGGTGCCGGCTGAGCTAGAGGCCAAAATCTACAGGTAGGCACTTCGTAAAAAACACCTCTGTTTTCTTTCAAAAAATTGGATGTGTCCACGTAGCGCTTTGGGGCATTTCCTGTCGCGGGCGCTAGGCCTACCCACACAAGTGAGGTAGCATTTTTATCTGGAGACTTAGGGGAACGCTGGGTGGAAGGATATTTGTGGCTCCTCTCAGATTCCAGAACTTTCTGCCACAGATATGTGAGGAACATGTGTTTTTTTAGCCACATTTTGAGGTTTGCAAAGGATTCTGGGTAACAGAACCTGGTCAGAGCCCCACAAGTCACCCCATCTTGGATTCCCCTAGGTCTCTAGTTTTAAAAAATGCACAGGTTTGGTAGGTTTCCCTAGGTGCCGGCTGAGCTAGAGGCCAAAATCTACAGGTAGGCACTTTGCAAAAAACACCTCTGTTTTCTTTCAAAAAATAGGATGTGTCCACGTAGCGCTTTGGGGCATTTCCTGTCGCAGGCGCTAGGCCTACCCACACAAGTGAGGTAGCATTTTTATCTGGAGACTTAGGGGAACGCTGGGTGGAAGGAAATTTGTGGCTCCTCTCAGATTCCAGAACTTTCTGCCACAGAAATGTGAGGAACATGTGTTTTTTTAGCCACATTTTGAGGTTTGCAAAGGATTCTGGGTAACAGCACCTGGTCAGAGCCCCACATGTCACCCCATCTTGGATTCCCCTAGGTCTTTAGTTTTCAAAAATGCACAGGTTTGGTAGGTTTTCCTAGGTGCCGGCTGAGCTAGAGGCCAAAATCTACAGATAGGCACTTCGTAAATAACACCTCTGTTTTCTTTCAAAAAATTGGATGTGTCCACGTAGCGCTTTGGGGCATTTCCTGTCGCGGGCGCTAGGCCTACCCACACAAGTGAGGTAGCATTTTTATCTGGAGACTTAGGGGAACGCTGGGTGGAAGGATATTTGTGGCTCCTCTCAGATTCCAGAACTTTCTGCCACAGATATGTGAGGAACATGTGTTTTTTTAGCCACATTTTGAGGTTTGCAAAGGATTCTGGGTAACAGAACCTGGTCAGAGCCCCACAAGTCACCCCATCTTGGATTCCCCTAGGTCTCTAGTTTTCAAAAATGCACAGGTTTGGTAGGTTTCCCTAGGTGCCGGCTGAGCTAGAGGCCAAAATCTACAGGTAGGCACTTCGTAAAAAACACCTCTGTTTTCTTTCAAAAAATTGGATGTGTCCACGTAGCGCTTTGGGGCATTTCCTGTCGCGGGCGCTAGGCCTACCCACACAAGTGAGGTAGCATTTTTATCTGGAGACTTAGGGGAACGCTGGGTGGAAGGATATTTGTGGCTCCTCTCAGATTCCAGAACTTTCTGCCACAGATATGTGAGGAACATGTGTTTTTTTAGCCACATTTTGAGGTTTGCAAAGGATTCTGGGTAACAGAACCTGGTCAGAGCCCCACAAGTCACCCCATCTTGGATTCCCCTAGGTCTCTAGTTTTAAAAAATGCACAGGTTTGGTAGGTTTCCCTAGGTGCCGGCTGAGCTAGAGGCCAAAATCTACAGGTAGGCACTTTGCAAAAAACACCTCTGTTTTCTTTCAAAAAATAGGATGTGTCCACGTAGCGCTTTGGGGCATTTCCTGTCGCAGGCGCTAGGCCTACCCACACAAGTGAGGTAGCATTTTTATCTGGAGACTTAGGGGAACGCTGGGTGGAAGGAAATTTGTGGCTCCTCTCAGATTCCAGAACTTTCTGCCACAGAAATGTGAGGAACATGTGTTTTTTTAGCCACATTTTGAGGTTTGCAAAGGATTCTGGGTAACAGCACCTGGTCAGAGCCCCACATGTCACCCCATCTTGGATTCCCCTAGGTCTTTAGTTTTCAAAAATGCACAGGTTTGGTAGGTTTCCCTAGGTGCCGGCTGAGCTAGAGGCCAAAATCTACAGGTAGGCACTTCGTAAATAACACCTCTGTTTTCTTTCAAAAAATTGGATGTGTCCACGTAGCGCTTTGGGGCATTTCCTGTCGCGGGCGCTAGGCCTACCCACACAAGTGAGGTAGCATTTTTATCTGGAGACTTAGGGGAACGCTGGGTAGAAGGATATTTGTGGCTCCTCTCAGATTCCAGAACTTTCTGCCACAGATATGTGAGGAACATGTGTTTTTTTAGCCACATTTTGAGGTTTGCAAACGATTCTGGGTAACAGAACCTGGTCAGAGCCCCACAAGTCACCCCATCTTGGATTCCCCTAGGTCTCTAGTTTTCAAAAATGCACAGGTTTGGTAGGTTTCCCTAGGTGCCGGCTGAGCTAGAGGCCAAAATCTACAGGTAGGCACTTCGTAAAAAACACCTCTGTTTTCTTTCAAAAAATTGGATGTGTCCATGTTGCGCTTTGGGGCATTTCCTGTCGCAGGCGCTAGGCCTACCCACACAAGTGAGGTATCATTTTTATCGGGAGACTTGGGGGAACACTGGGTGGAAGGAAATTTGTGGCTCCTCTCAGATTCCAGAATTTTCTGCCACAGAAATGTCAGGAACAAGTGTTTTTTGGGCCAAATTTTGAGGTTTGCAAAGGATTCTGGGTAATAGAACCTGGTCAGAGCCCCACAAGTTATCCCATCTTGGATTCCCCTAGGTATCTAGTTTTCAAAAATGCACAGGTTTGGTAGGTTTCCCTAGGTGCCGGCTGAGCTAGAGGCCAAAATCTACAGGTAGGCACTTCGTAAAAAACACCTCTGTTTTCTTTCAAAAAATTGGATGTGTCCACGTTGCGCTTTGGGGGCATTTCCTGTCGCGGGCGCTAGGCCTACCCACACAAGTGAGGTATCATTTTTATCAGGAGACTTGGGGGAACGCTGGGTGGAAGGAAATTTGTGGCTCCTCTCAGATTCCAGAATTTTCTGCCACAGAAATGTGAGGAACATGTGTTTTTTGGGCCAAATTTTGAGGTTTGCAAAGGATTCTGGGTAACAGAACCTGGTCAGAGCCCCACAACTTATCCCATCTTGGATTCCCCTAGGTCTCCAGTTTTCAAAAATGCACAGGTTTGGTAGGTTTCCCTAGGTGCCGGCTGAGCTAGAGGCCAAAATCTACAGGTAGGCACTTTGCAAAAAACACCTCTGTTTTCTTTCAAAAAAATTGGATGTGTCCACGTTGCGCTTTGGGGCATTTCCTGTCGCGGGCGCTAGGCCTACCCACACAAGTGAGGTATCATTTCTATCGGGAGACTTGGGGGAACACTGGGTGGAAGGAAATTTGTGGCTCCTCTCAGATTCCAGAACTTTCTGCCACAGAAATGTCAGGAACATGTGTTTTTTTAGCCATATTTTGAGGTTTGCAAAGGATTCTGGGTAACAGAACCTGGTCAGAGCCCCACATGTCACCCCATCTTGGATTCCCCTAGGTCTCTAGTGTTCAAAAATGCACAGGTTTGGTAGGTTTCCCTAGGTGCCGGCTGAGCTAGAGGCCAATATCTACAGGTAGGCACTTTGCAAAAAACACCTCTGTTTTCTTTCAAAAAATTGGATGTGTCCACGTAGCGCTTTGGGGCATTTTCTGTTGCGGGCGCTAGGCCTACCCACACAAGTGAGGTATCATTTTTATCGGGAGACTTGGGGGAACACTGGGTGGAAGGAATTTTGTGGCTCCTCTCAGATTCCAGAACTTTCTGCCACAGAAATGTAAGGAACATGTGTTTTTTTAGCCACATTTTGAGGTTTGCAAAGGATTGTGGGTAACAGAACCTGGTCAGAGCCCCACAAGTCACCCCATCTTGGATTCCCCTAGGTCTCTAGTTTTAAAAAATGCACAGGTTTGGTAGGTTTCCCTAGGTGCCGGCTGAGCTAGTGGCCAAAATCTACAGGTAGGCACTTCGTAAAAAACACCTCTGTTTTCTTTAAAAAAATAGGATGTGTCCACGTAGCGCTTTGGGGCATTTCCTGTCGTGGGCGCTAGGCCTACCCACACAAGTGAGGTAGCATTTTTATCTGGAGACTTAGGGGAACGCTGGGTGGAAGGATATTTGTGGCTCCTCTCAGATTCCAGAACTTTCTGCCACAGAAATGTGAGGAACATGTGTTTTTTTAGCCACATTTTGAGGTTTGCAAAGGATTGTGGGTAACAGAACCTGGTCAGAGCCCCACAAGTCACCCCATCTTGGATTCCCCTAGGTCTCTAGTTTTAAAAAATGCACAGGTTTGGTAGGTTTCCCTAGGTGCCGGCTGAGCTAGTGGCCAAAATCTACAGGTAGGCACTTCGTAAAAAACACCTCTGTTTTCTTTAAAAAAATAGGATGTGTCCACGTAGCGCTTTGGGGCATTTCCTGTCGTGGGCGCTAGGCCTACCCACACAAGTGAGGTAGCATTTTTATCTGGAGACTTAGGGGAACGCTGGGTGGAAGGATATTTGTGGCTCCTCTCAGATTCCAGAACTTTCTGCCACAGAAATGTGAGGAACATGTGTTTTTTTAGCCACATTTTGAGGTTTGCAAAGGATTCTGGGTAACAGAACCTGGTCAGAGCCCCACAAGTCACCCCATCTTGGATTCCCCAAGGTCTCTAGTTTTAAAAAATGCACAGGTTTGGTAGGTTTCCCTAGGTGCCGGCTGAGCTAGTGGCCAAAATCTACAGGTAGGCACTTCGTAAAAAACACCTCTGTTTTCTTTAAAAAAATAGGATGTGTCCACGTAGCGCTTTGGGGCATTTCCTGTCGTGGGCGCTAGGCCTACCCACACAAGTGAGGTAGCATTTTTATCTGGAGACTTAGGGGAACGCTGGGTGGAAGGAAATTTGTGGCTCCTCTCAGATTCCAGAACTTTCTGCCACAGAAATGTGAGGAACATGTGTTTTTTTAGCCACATTTTGAGGTTTGCAAAGGATTCTGGGTAACAGCACCTGGACAGAGCCCCACATGTCACCCCATCTTGGATTCCCCTAGGTCTTTAGTTTTCAAAAATGCACAGGTTTGGTAGGTTTCCCTAGGTGCCGGATGAGCTAGAGGCCAAAATCTACAGGTAGGCACTTCGTAAAAAACACCTCTGTTTTCTTTCAAAAAATTGGATGTGTCCACGTTGCGCTTTGGGGCATTTTCTGTTGCGGGCGCTAGGCCTACCCACACAAGTGAGGTATCATTTTTATCTGGAGACTTGGGGGAACACTGGGTGGAAGGAAATTTGTGGCTCCTCTCAGATTCAAGAACTTTCTGCCACAGAAATGTAAGGAACATGTGTTTTTTTAGCCACATTTTGAGGTTTGCAAAGGATTGTGGGTAACAGAACCTGGTCAGAGCCCCACAAGTCACCCCATCTTGGATTCCCCTAGGTCTCTAGTTTTCAAAAATACACAGTTTTGGTAGGTTTCCCTAGGTGCCGGCTGAGCTAGAGGCCAAAATCTACAGGTAGGCACTTTGCAAAAAACACCTCTGTTTTCTTTAAAAAAATTGGATGTGTCCACGTAGCGCTTTGGGGCATTTCCTGTCGTGGGCGCTAGGCCTACCCACACAAGTGAGGTAGCATTTTTATCTGGAGACTTAGGGGAACGCTGGGTGGAAGGATATTTGTGGCTCCTCTCAGATTCCAGAACTTTCTGCCACAGAAATGTGAGGAACATGTGTTTTTTTAGCCACATTTTGAGGTTTGCAAAGGATTCTGGGTAACAGAACCTGGTCAGAGCCCCACAAGTCACCCCATCTTGGATTCCCCTAGGTCTCTAGTTTTAAAAAATGCACAGGTTTGGTAGGTTTCCCTAGGTGCCGGCTGAGCTAGAGGCCAAAATCTACAGGTAGGCACTTTGCAAAAAACACCTCTGTTTTCTTTCAAAAAATAGGATGTGTCCACGTAGCGCTTTGGGGCATTTCCTGTCGCAGGCGCTAGGCCTACCCACACAAGTGAGGTAGCATTTTTATCTGGAGACTTAGGGGAACGCTGGGTGGAAGGAAATTTGTGGCTCCTCTCAGATTCCAGAACTTTCTGCCACAGAAATGTGAGGAACATGTGTTTTTTAGCCACATTTTGAGGTTTGCAAAGGATTCTGGGTAACAGCACCTGGTCAGAGCCCCACATGTCACCCCATCTTGGATTCCCCTAGGTCTTTAGTTTTCAAAAATGCACAGGTTTGGTAGGTTTCAATAGGTGCCGGCTGAGCTAGAGGCCAAAATCTACAGGTAGGCACTACGTAAAAAACACCTCTGTTTTCTTTCAAAAAATTGGATGTGTCCACGTTGCGCTTTGGGGCATTTTCTGTTGCGGGCGCTAGGCCTACCCACACAAGTGAGGTATCATTTTTATCGGGAGACTTGGGGGAACACTGGGTGGAAGGAAATTTGTGGCTCCTCTCAGATTCAAGAACTTTCTGCCACAGAAATGTAAGGAACATGTGTTTTTTTAGCCACATTTTGAGGTTTGCAAAGGATTGTGGGTAACAGAACCTGGTCAGAGCCCCACAAGTCACCCCATCTTGGATTCCCCTAGGTCTCTAGTTTTCAAAAATACACAGTTTTGGTAGGTTTCCCTAGGTGCCGGCTGAGCTAGAGGCCAAAATCTACAGGTAGGCACTTCGTAAAAAACACCTCTGTTTTCTTTCAAAAAATTGGATGTGTCCACGTTGCGCTTTGGGGCATTTCCTGACGCGGGCGATAGGCCTACCTACACAAGTGAAGTATCATTTTTATTGGGAGACTTGGGGGAACGCTGGGTGGAAGGAAATTTGTGGCTCCTCTCAGATTCCAGAACTTTCTGCCACAGAAATGTGAGTAACATGTGTTTTTTTGGCCAAATTTTGAGGTTTGCAAAGGATTCAGGGTAACAGAACCTAGTCAGAGCCCCACATGTCACCCCATCTTGGATTCCCCTAGGTCTCTAGTTTTCAAAAATGCACAGGTTTGGTAGGTTTCCCTAGGTGCCGGCTGAGCTAGAGGCCAATATCTACAGGTAGGCACTTTGGAAAAAACACCTCTGTTTTCTTTAAAAAAATTGGATGTGTCCACGTAGCGCTTTGGGGCATTTCCTGTCGCGGGCGCTAGGCCTACCCACACAAGTGAGGTAGCATTTTTATCTGGAGACTTAGGGGAACGCTGGGTGGAAGGATATTTGTGGCTCCTCTCAGATTCCAGAACTTTCTGCCACAGAAATGTGAGGAACATGTGTTTTTTTAGCCACATTTTGAGGTTTGCAAAGGATTCTGGGCAATAGAACCTGGTCAGAGCCCCACAAGTTATCCCATCTTGGATTCCCCTAGGTATCTAGTTTTCAAAAATGCACAGGTTTGGTAGGTTTCCCTAGGTGCCGGCTGAGCTAGAGGCCAAAATCTACAGGTAGGCACTTCGTAAAAAACACCTCTGTTTTCTTTCAAAAAATTGGATGTGTCCACGTTGCGCTTTGGGGGCATTTCCTGTCGCGGGCGCTAGGCCTACCCACACAAGTGAGGTATCATTTTTATCAGGAGACTTGGGGGAACGCTGGGTGGAAGGAAATTTGTGGCTCCTCTCAGATTCCAGAATTTTCTGCCACAGATATGTGAGGAACATGTGTTTTTTTAGCCACATTTTGAGGTTTGCAAAGGATTCTGGGTAACAGAACCTGGTCAGAGCCCCACAAGTCACCCCATCTTGGATTCCCCTAGGTCTCTAGTTTTAAAAAATGCACAGGTTTGGTAGGTTTCCCTAGGTGCCGGCTGAGCTAGAGGCCAAAATCTACAGGTAGGCACTTTGCAAAAAACACCTCTGTTTTCTTTAAAAAAATAGGATGTGTCCACGTAGCGCTTTGGGGCATTTCCTGTCGCAGGCGCTAGGCCTACCCACACAAGTGAGGTAGCATTTTTATCTGGAGACTTAGGGGAACGCTGGGTGGAAGGAAATTTGTGGCTCCTCTCAGATTCCAGAACTTTCTGCCACAGAAATGTGAGGAACATGTGTTTTTTTAGCCACATTTTGAGGTTTGCAAAGGATTCTGGGTAACAGCACCTGGTCAGAGCCCCACATGTCACCCCATCTTGGATTCCCCTAGGTCTTTAGTTTTCAAAAATGCACAGGTTTGGTAGGTTTCCCTAGGTGCCGGCTGAGCTAGAGGCCAAAATCTACAGGTAGGCACTTCGTAAAAAACACCTCTGTTTTCTTTCAAAAAATTGGATGTGTCCACGTTGCGCTTTGGGGCATTTTCTGTTGCGGGCGCTAGGCCTACCCACACAAGTGAGGTATCATTTTTATCGGGAGACTTGGGGGAACACTGGGTGGAAGGAAATTTGTGGCTCCTCTCAGATTCAAGAACTTTCTGCCACAGAAATGTAAGGAACATGTGTTTTTTTAGCCACATTTTGAGGTTTGCAAAGGATTGTGGGTAACAGAACCTGGTCAGAGCCCCACAAGTCACCCCATCTTGGATTCCCCTAGGTCTCTAGTTTTCAAAAATACACAGTTTTGGTAGGTTTCCCTAGGTGCCGGCTGAGCTAGAGGCCAAAATCTACAGGTAGGCACTTCGTAAAAAACACCTCTGTTTTCTTTCAAAAAATTGGATGTGTCCACGTTGCGCTTTGGGGCATTTCCTGACGCGGGCGATAGGCCTACCTACACAAGTGAAGTATCATTTTTTTCGGGAGACTTGGGGGAACGCTGGGTGGAAGGAAATTTGTGGCTCCTCTCAGATTCCAGAACTTTCTGCCACAGAAATGTGAGTAACATGTGTTTTTTTTGGCCAAATTTTGAGGTTTGCAAAGGATTCAGGGTAACAGAACCTAGTCAGAGCCCCACATGTCACCCCATCTTGGATTCCCCTAGGTCTCTAGTTTTCAAAAATGCACAGGTTTGGTAGGTTTCCCTAGGTGCCGGCTGAGCTAGAGGCCAATATCTACAGGTAGGCACTTTGCAAAAAACACCTCTGTTTTCTTTAAAAAAATTGGATGTGTCCACGTAGCGCTTTGGGGCATTTCCTGTCGCGGGCGCTAGGCCTACCCACACAAGTGAGGTAGCATTTTTATCTGGAGACTTAGGGGAACGCTGGGTGGAAGGATATTTTGGCTCCTCTCAGATTCCAGAACTTTCTGCCACAGAAATGTGAGGAACATGTGTTTTTTTAGCCACATTTTGAGGTTTGCAAAGGATTCTGGGTAATAGAACCTGGTCAGAGCCCCACAAGTTATCCCATTTTGGATTCCCCTAGGTATCTAGTTTTCAAAAATGCACAGGTTTGGTAGGTTTCCCTAGGTGCCGGCTGAGCTAGAGGCCAAAATCTACAGGTAGGCACTTCGTAAAAAACACCTCTGTTTTCTTTCAAAAAATTGGATGTGTCCACGTTGCGCTTTGGGGGCATTTCCTGTCGCGGGCGCTAGGCCTACCCACACAAGTGAGGTATCATTTTTATCAGGAGACTTGGGGGAACGCTGGGTGGAAGGAAATTTGTGGCTCCTCTCAGATTCCAGAATTTTCTGCCACAGATATGTGAGGAACATGTGTTTTTAGCCACATTTTGAGGTTTGCAAACGATTCTGGGTAACAGAACCTGGTCAGAGCCCCACAAGTCACCCCATCTTGGATTCCCCTAGGTCTCTAGTTTTCAAAAATGCACAGGTTTGGTAGGTTTCCCTAGGTGCCGGCTGAGCTAGAGGCCAAAATCTACAGGTAGGCACTTCGTAAAAAACACCTCTGTTTTCTTTCAAAAAATTGGATGTGTCCACGTTGCGCTTTGGGGCATTTCCTGTCGCAGGTGCTAGGCCTACCCACACAAGTGAGGTATCATTTTTATCGGGAGACTTGGGGGAACACTGGGTGGAAGGAAATTTGTGGCTCCTCTCAGATTCCAGAATTTTCTGCCACAGAAATGTCAGGAACAAGTGTTTTTTGGGCCAAATTTTGAGGTTTGCAAAGGATTCTGGGTAATAGAACCTGGTCAGAGCCCCACAAGTTATCCCATCTTGGATTCCCCTAGGTATCTAGTTTTCAAAAATGCACAGGTTTGGTAGGTTTCCCTAGGTGCCGGCTGAGCTAGAGGCCAAAATCTACAGGTAGGCACTTCGTAAAAAACAC
This sequence comes from Pleurodeles waltl, assembly GCF_031143425.1. Taxonomy (NCBI): domain Eukaryota; kingdom Metazoa; phylum Chordata; class Amphibia; order Caudata; family Salamandridae; genus Pleurodeles; species Pleurodeles waltl. The sequence goes on along the minus strand of NC_090443.1, from coordinate 785,121,980 downwards.
CTCTGTTTTCTTTCAAAAAATTGGATGTGTCCACGTTGCGCTTTGGGGGCATTTCCTGTCGCGGGCGCTAGGCCTACCCACACAAGTGAGGTATCATTTTTATCAGGAGACTTGGGGGAACGCTGGGTGGAAGGAAATTTGTGGCTCCTCTCAGATTCCAGAATTTTCTGCCACAGAAATGTGAGGAACATGTTTTTTTTGGGCCAAATTTTGAGGTTTGCAAAGGATTCTGGGTAACAGAACCTGGTCAGAGCCCCACAACTTATCCCATCTTGGATTCCCCTAGGTCTCCAGTTTAAAAAAAAAAAAAAGTCGAATCTGTTTTTGGAACTTTAACATTTTTTCACACAAAAAACTTAAAAACTCTAGAGTCCTAGCGGGACCAACACATTTTTCAAACCTTTTCTAACTGTTTGACTTCAAGATTTATTCAGGGACCTAGCCACCTGGTGTGTTTGCCCGGGGCTCTGTTGTGGTCAGTCTCCCTTGGTAGGTTTCCCTAGGTGCCGGCTGAGCTAGAGGCCAAAATCTACAGGTAGGCACTTTGCAAAAAACACCTCTGTTTTCTTTCAAAAAAATTGGATGTGTCCACGTTGCGCTTTGGGGCATTTCCTGTCGCGGGCGGTAGGCCTACCCACACAAGTGAGGTATCATTTTTATCGGGAGACTTGGGGGAACACTGGTTGGAAGGAAATTTGTGGCTCCTCTCAGATTCCAGAACTTTCTGCCACAGAAATGTAAGGAACATGTGTTTTTTTAGCCAAATTTTGAGGTTTGCAAAGGATTCTGGGTAACAGAACCTGGTCAGAGCCCCACAAGTTATCCCATCTTGGATTCCCCTAGGTCTCTAGTTTTCATAAATGCACAGGTTTGGTAGGTTTCCCTAGGTGCCGGCTGAGCTAGAGGCCAATATCTACAGGTAGGCACTTTGCAAAAAACACCTCTGTTTTCTTTAAAAAAATTGGATGTGTCCACGTAGCGCTTTGGGGGCATTTCCTGTTGCGGGCGCTAGGCCTACCCACACAAGTGAGGTATCATTTTTATCGGGAGACTTGGGGGAACACTGGGTGGAAGGAAATTTGTGGCTCCTCTCAGATTCCAGAACTTTCTGCCACAGAAATGTAAGGAACATGTGTTTTTTTAGCCACATTTTGAGGTTTGCAAAGGATTGTGGGTAACAGAACCTGGTCAGAGCCCCACAAGTCACCCCATCTTGGATTCCCCTAGGTCTCTAGTTTTAAAAAATGCACAGGTTTGGTAGGTTTCCCTAGGTGCCGGCTGAGCTAGAGGCCAAAATCTACAGGTAGGCACTTCGTAAAAAACACCTCTGTTTTGTTTCAAAAAATAGGATGTGTCCACGTAGCGCTTTGGGGCATTTCCTGTCGCGGGCGCTAGGCCTACCCACACAAGTGAGGTAGCATTTTTATCTGGAGACTTAGGGGAACGCTGGGTGGAAGGAAATTTGTGGCTCCTCTCAGATTCCAGAACTTTCTGCCACAGAAATGTGAGGAACATGTGTTTTTTTAGCCACATTTTGAGGTTTGCAAAGGATTCTGGGTAACAGCACCTGGTCAGAGCCCCACATGTCACCCCATCTGGGATTCCCCTAGGTCTTTAGTTTTCAAAAATGCACAGGTTTGGTAGGTTTCCCTAGGTGCCGGCTGAGCTAGAGGCCAAAATCTACAGGTAGGCACTTCGTAAAAAACACCTCTGTTTTCTTTAAAAAAATTGGATGTGTCCACGTTGCGCTTTGGGGCATTTCCTGACGCGGGCGATAGGCCTACCTACACAAGTGAAGTATCATTTTTATCGGGAGACTTGGGGGAACGCTGGGTGGAAGGAAATTTGTGGCTCCTCTCAGATTCCAGAACTTTCTGCCACAGAAATGTGAGGAACATGTGTTTTTTTAGCCACATTTTGAGGTTTGCAAAGGATTCTGGGTAACAGAACCTGGTCAGAGCCCCACAAGTCACCCCATCTTGGATTCCCCTATGTCTCTAGTTTTCAAAAATGCACAGGTTTGGTAGGTTTCCCTAGGTGCCGGCTGAGCTAGAGGCCAAAATCTACAGGTAGGCACTTCGTAAAAAACACCTCTGTTTTCTTTCAAAAAATTGGATGTGTCCACGTTGCGCTTTGGGGCATTTCCTGTCGCGGGCGCTAGGCCTACCCACACAAGTGAGGTATCATTTTTATCGGGAGACTTGGGGGAACGCTGGGTGGAAGGAAATTTGTGGCACCTTTCAGATTCCAGAATTTTCTGCCACAGAAATGTGAGGAACATGTGTTTTTTGGGCCAAATTTTGAGGTTTGCAAAGGATTCTGGGTAACAGAACCTGGTCAGAGCCCCACAAGTTATCCCATCTTGGATTCCCCTAGGTCTCTAGTTTTCAAAAATGCACAGGTTTGGTAGGTTTCCCTAGGTGCCGGCTGAGCTAGAGGCCAAAACCTACAGGTAGGCACTTTGCAAAAAACACCTCTGTTTTCTTTAAAAAAAACTGGATGTGTCCACCTTGCGCATTGGGGCATTTCCTGTCGCGGGCGGTTGGCCTACCCACACAAGTGAGGTATAATTTTTATTGGGAGACTTGGGGGAACACTGGGTGGAAGGACATTTGTGGCTCCTCTCAGATTCCAGAACTTTCTGCCACAGAAATGTAAGGAACATGTGTTTTTTTAGCCATATTTTGAGGTTTGCAAAGGATTCTGGGTAACAGAACCTGGTCAGAGCCCCACATGTCACCCCATCTTGGATTCCCCTAGGTCTCTAGTTTTCAAAAATGCACAGGTTTGGTAGGTTTCCCTAGGTGCCGGCTGAGCTAGAGGCCAAAATCTACAGGGAGGCACTTTGCAAAAAACACCTCTGTTTTCTTTCAAAAAATTGGATGTGTCCACGTTGCGCTTTGGGGCACTTCCTGTCGCGGGCGCTAGGCCTACCCACACAAGTGAGGTATAATTTTTATCGGGAGACTTGGGGGAACGCTGGGTGGAAGGAAATTTGTGGCTCCTCTCAGATTCCAGAATTTTCTGGCACAGAAATGTGAGGAACATGTGTTTTTTGGGCCAAATTTTGAGGTTTGCAAAGGATTCTGGGTAACAGAACATGGTCAGAGCCCCACAAGTTATCCCATCTTGGATTCCCCTAGGTCTCTAGTTTTAAAAAATGCACAGGTTTGGTAGGTTTCCCTAGGTGCCGGCTGAGCTGGAGGCCAAAATCTACAGGTAGGCACCCCGTAAAAAACACCTCTGTTTTCTTTCAAAAAATTGGATGTGTCCACGTTGCGCTTTGGGGCATTTCCTGTTGCGGGCGATAGGCCTACCTACACAAGTGAGTTATCATTTTTATTAGGAGACTTGGGGGAACGCTGGGTGGAAGGAAATTTGTGGCTCCTCTCAGATTCCAGAACTTTCTGCCACAGAAATGTGAGTAACGTGTTTTTTTGGCCAAATGTTGAGGTTTGCAAAGGATTCTGGGTAACAGAACCTGGTCAGAGCCCCACAAGTTATCCCATCTTGGATTCCCCTAGGTCTCTAGTTTTAAAAAATGCACAGGTTTGGTAGGTTTCCCTAGGTGCCGGCTGAGCTACAGGCCAAAATCTACAGGTAGGCACTTTGCAAAAAACACCTCTGTTTTCTTTCAAAAAAATTGGATGTGTCCACGTTGCGCTTTGGGGCATTTCCTGTCGCGGGCGCTAGGCCTACCCACACAAGTGAGGTATCATTTCTATCGGGAGACGTGGGGGAACACTGGGTGGAAGGAAATTTGTGGCTCCTCTCAGATTCCAGAACTTTCTGCCACAGAAATGTCAGGAACATGTGTTTTTTTAGCCATATTTTGAGGTTTGCAAAGGATTCTGGGTAACAGAACCTGGTCAGAGCCCCACATGTCACCCCATCTTGGATTCCCCTAGGTCTCTAGTGTTCAAAAATGCACAGGTTTGGTAGGTTTCCCTAGGTGCCGGCTGAGCTAGAGGACAATATCTACAGGTAGGCACTTTGCAAAAAACACCTCTGTTTTCTTTCAAAAAATTGGATGTGTCCACGTAGCGCTTTGGGGCATTTCCTGTCGCGGGCGCTAGGCCTACCCACACAAGTGAGGTAGCATTTTTATCTGGAGACTTAGGGGAACGCTGGGTGGAAGGAAATTTGTGGCTCCTCTCAGATTCCAGAACTTTCTGCCACAGAAATGTAAGGAACATGTGTTTTTTTAGCCATATTTTGAGGTTTGCAAAGGATTCTGGGTAACAGAACCTGGTCAGACCCCCACAAGTTATCCCATCTTGCATTCCCCTAGGTCTCTAGTTTTCATAAATGCACAGGTTTGGTAGGTTTCCCTAGGTGCCGGCTGAGCTAGAGGGCAATATCTACAGGTAGGCACTTTGCAAAAAACACCTCTGTTTTCTTTCAAAAAATTGGATGTGTCCACGTAGCGCTTTGGGGCATTTCCTGTCGCGGGCGCTAGGCCTACCCACACAAGTGAGGTAGCATTTTTATCTGGAGACTTAGGGGAACGCTGGGTGGAAGGAAATTTGTGGCTCCTCTCAGATTCCAGAACTTTCTGCCACAGAAATGTGAGGAACATGTGTTTTTTTAGCCACATTTTGAGGTTTGCAAAGGATTCTGGGTAACAGACCCTGGTCAGAGCCCCACATGTCACCCCATCTTGGATTCCCCTAGGTCTTTAGTTTTCAAAAATGCACAGGTTTGGTAGGTTTCCCTAGGTGCCGGCTGAGCTAGAGGCCAAAATCTACAGGTAGGCACTTCGTAAAAAACACCTCTGTTTTCTTTCAAAAAATTGGATGTGTCCACGTTGCGCTTTGGGGCATTTTCTGTTGCGGGCGCTAGGCCTACCCACACAAGTGAGGTATCATTTTTATCGGGAGACTTGGGTGAACACTGGGTGGAAGGAAATTTGTGGCTCCTCTCAGATTCCAGAACTTTCTGCCACAGAAATGTAAGGAACAAGTGTTTTTTTAGCCACATTTTGAGGTTTGCAAAGGATTGTGGGTAACAGAAACTGGTCAGAGCCCCACAAGTCACCCCATCTTGGATTCCCCTAGGTCTCTCGTTTTCAAAAATACACAGGTTTGGTAGGTTTCCCTAGGTGAAGGCTGATCTAGAGGCCAAAATCTACAGGTAGGCACTTTGCAAAAAACACCTCTGTTTTCTTTCAAAAAATAGGATGTGTCCACGTAGCGCTTTGGGGCATTTCCTGTCGCGGGCGCTAGGCCTACCCACACAAGTGAGGTAGCATTTTTATCTGGATACTTAGGGGAACGCTGGGTGGAAGGAAATTTGTGGCTCCTCTCAGATTCCAGAACTTTCTGCCACAGAAATGTGAGGAACATGTGTTTTTTTAGCCACATTTTGAGGTTTGCAAAGGATTTTGGGTAACAGCACCTGGTCAGAGCCCCACATGTCACCCCATCTTGGATTCCCCTAGGTCTTTAGTTTTCAAAAATGCACAGGTTTGGTAGGTTTCCCTAGGTGCCGGCTGAGCTAGAGGCCAAAATCTACAGGTAGGCACTTCGTAAAAAACACCTCTGTTTTCTTTCAAAAAATTGGATGTGTCCACGTTGCGCTTTGGGGCATTTTCTGTAGCGGGCGCTAGGCCTACCCACACAAGTGAGGTATCATTTTTATCGGGAGACTTGGGGGAACACTGGGTGGAAGGAAATTTGTGGCTCCTCTCAGATTCCAGAACTTTCTGCCACAGAAATGTAAGGAACAAGTGTTTTTTTAGCCACATTTTGAGGTTTGCAAAGGATTGTGGGTAGCAGAACCTGGTCAGAGCCCCACAAGTCACCCCATCTTGGATTCCCCTAGGTCTCTAGTTTTCAAAAATGCACAGGTTTGGTAGGTTTCCCTAGGTGCCGGCTGAGCTGGAGGCCAAAATCTACAGGTAGGCACCCCGTAAAAAACACCTCTGTTTTCTTTAAAAAAAATGGATGTGTCCACGTTGCGCTTTGGGGCATTTCCTGTCGCGGGCGATAGGCCTACCTACACAAATGAGGTATCATTTTTATCAGGAGACTTGGGGGAACGCTGGGTGGAAGGAAATTTGGGGCTCCTCTCAGATTCCAGAACTTTCTGCCACAGAAATGTGAGTAACGTGTTTTTTTGGCCAAATGTTGAGGTTTGCAAAGGATTCTGGGTAACAGAACCTGGTCAGAGCCCCACAAGTTATCCCATCTTGGATTCCCCTAGGTCTCTAGTTTTAAAAAATGCACAGGTTTGGTAGGTTTCCCTAGGTGCCGGCTGAGCTAGAGGCCAAAATCTACAGGTAGGCACTTTGCAAAAAACACCTCTGTTTTCTTTCAAAAAAATTGGATGTGTCCACGTTGCGCTTTGGGGCATTTCCTGTCACGGGCGCTAGGCCTACCCACACAAGTGAGGTATCATTTCTATCGGGAGACTTGGGGGAACACTGGGTGGAAGGAAATTTGTGGCTCCTCTCAGATTCCACAACTTTCTGCCACAGAAATGTCAGGAACATGTGTTTTTTCTAGCCATATTTTGAGGTTTGCAAAGGATTCTGGGTAACAGAACCTGGTCAGAGCCCCACATGTCACCCCATCTTGGATTCCCCTAGGTCTCTAGTGTTCAAAAATGCACAGGTTTGGTAGGTTTCCCTAGGTGCCGGCTGAGCTAGAGGCCAATATCTACAGGTAGGCACTTTGCAAAAAACACCTCTGTTTTCTTTCAAAAAATTGGATGTGTCCACGTAGCGCTTTGGGGCATTTCCTGTCGTGGGCGCTAGGCCTACCCACACAAGTGAGGTAGCATTTTTATCTGGAGACTTAGGGGAACGCTGGGTGGAAGGATATTTGTGGCTCCTCTCAGATTCCAGAACTTTCTGCCACAGATATGTGAGGAACATGTGTTTTTTTAGCCACATTTTGAGGTTTGCAAACGATTCTGGGTAACAGAACCTGGTCAGAGCCCCACAAGTCACCCCATCTTGGATTCCCCTAGGTCTCTAGTTTTCAAAAATGCACAGGTTTGGTAGGTTTCCCTAGGTGCCGGCTGAGCTAGAGGCCAAAATCTACAGGTAGGCACTTCGTAAAAAACACCTCTGTTTTCTTTCAAAAAATTGGATGTGTCCACGTTGCGCTTTGGGGCATTTCCTGTCGCAGGCGCTAGGCCTACCCACACAAGTGAGGTATCATTTTTATCGGGAGACTTGGGGGAACACTGGGTGGAAGGAAATTTGTGGCTCCTCTCAGATTCCAGAATTTTCTGCCACAGAAATGTCAGGAACAAGTGTTTTTTGGGCCAAATTTTGAGGTTTGCAAAGGATTCTGGGTAATAGAACCTGGTCAGAGCCCCACAAGTTATCCCATCTTGGATTCCCCTAGGTCTCTAGTTTTCAAAAATGCACAGGTTTGGTAGGTTTCCCTAGGTGCCGGCTGAGCTAGAGGCCAAAATCTACAGGTAGGCACTTCGTAAAAAACACCTCTGTTTTCTTTCAAAAAATTGGATGTGTCCACGTTGCGCTTTGGGGGCATTTCCTGTCGCGGGCGCTAGGCCTACCCACACAAGTGAGGTATCATTTTTATCAGGAGACTTGGGGGAACGCTGGGTGGAAGGAAATTTGTGGCTCCTCTCAGATTCCAGAATTTTCTGCCACAGAAATGTGAGGAACATGTGTTTTTTGGGCCAAATTTTGAGGTTTGCAAAGGATTCTGGGGAACAGAACCTGGTCAGAGCCCCACAACTTATCCCATCTTGGATTCCCCTAGGTCTCCAGTTTTCAAAAATGCACAGGTTTGGTAGGTTTCCCTAGGTGCCGGCTGAGCTAGAGGCCAAAATCTACAGGTAGGCACTTTGCAAAAAACACCTCTGTTTTCTTTAAAAAAAATTGGATGTGTCCACGTTGCGCTTTGGGGCATTTCCTGTCGCGGGCGCTAGGATTACCCACACAAGTGAGGTATCATTTTTATCGGGAGACTTGGGGGAACACTGGTTGGAAGGAAATTTGTGGCTCCTCTCAGATTCCAGAACTTTCTGCCACAGAAATGTAAGGAACATGTGTTTTTTTAGCCATATTTTGAGGTTTGCAAAGGATTCTGGGTAACAGAACCTGGTCAGACCCCCACAAGTTATCCCATCTTGGATTCCCCTAGGTCTCTAGTTTTCATAAATGCACAGGTTTGGTAGGTTTCCCTAGGTGCCGGCTGAGCTAGAGGCCAATATCTACAGGTAGGCACTTTGCAAAAAACACCTCTGTTTTCTTTCAAAAAATTGGATGTGTCCACGTAGCGCTTTGGGGCACTTCCTGTCGCGGGCGCTAGGCCTACCCACACAAGTGAGGTAGCATTTTTATCTGGAGACTTAGGGGAACGCTGGGTGGAAGGAAATTTGTGGCTCCTCTCAGATTCCAGAACTTTCTGCCACAGAAATGTGAGGAACATGTGTTTTTTTAGCCACATTTTGAGGTTTGCAAAGGATTCTGGGTAACAGCACCTGGTCAGAGCCCCACATGTCACCCCATCTTGGATTCCCCTAGGTCTTTAGTTTTCAAAAATGCACAGGTTTGGTAGGTTTCCCTAGGTGCCGGCTGAGCTAGAGGCCAAAATCTACAGGTAGGCACTTCGTAAAAAACACCTCTGTTTTCTTTCAAAAAATTGGATGTGTCCACGTTGCGCTTTGGGGCATTTCCAGTCGCGGGCACTAGGCCTACCCACACAAGTGAGATAGCATTTTTATCTGGAGACTTAGGGGACCGCTGGGTGGAAGGAAATTTGTGGCTCCTCTCAGATTCCAGAACTTTCTGCCACAGAAATGTGAGGAACATGTGTTTTTTTAGCCACATTTTGAGGTTTGCAAAGGATTCTGGGTAACAGCACCTGGTCAGAGCCCCACATGTCACCCCATCTTGGATTCCCCTAGGTCTTTAGTTTTAAAAAATGCACAGGTTTGGTAGGTTTCCCTAGGTGCCGGCTGAGCTAGAGGCCAAAATCTACAGGTAGGCACTTCGTAAAAAACACCTCTGTTTTCTTTCAAAAAATTGGATGTGTCCACGTTGCGCTTTGGGGCATTTTCTGTTGCGGGCGCTAGGCCTACCCACACAAGTGAGGTATCATTTTTATCGGGAGACTTGGGGGAACACTGGGTGGAAGGAAATTTGTGGCTCCTCTCAGATTCCAGAACTTTCTGCCACAGAAATGTAAGGAACAAGTGTTTTTTTAGCCACATTTTGAGGTTTGCAAAGGATTGTGGGTAACAGAACCTGGTCAGAGCCCCACAAGTCACCCCATCTTGGATTCCCCTAGGTCTCTAGTTTTCAAAAATACACAGGTTTGGTAGGTTTCCCTAGGTGCCGGCTGAGCTAGAGGCCAAAATCTACAGGTAGGCACTTCGTAAAAAACACCTCTGTTTTCTTTAAAAAAATTGGATGTGTCCACGTTGCGCTTTGGGGCATTTCCTGTCGCGGGCGATAGGCCTACCTACACAAGTGAGGTATCATTTTTATCGGGAGACTTGGGGGAACGCTGGGTGGAAGGAAATTTGTGGCTCCTCTCAGATTCCAGAACTTTCTGCCACAGAAATGTGAGTAACATGGGTTTTTTTGGCCAAATTTTGAGGTTTGCAAAGGATTCTGGGTAACAGAACCTGGTCAGAGCCCCACAACTTATCCCATCTTGGATTCCCCTAGGTCTCTAGTTTTAAAAAATGCACAGGTTTGGTAGGTTTCCCTAGGTGCCGGCTGAGCTAGAGGCCAAAATCTACAGGTAGGCACTTTGCAAAAAACACCTCTGTTTTCTTTCAAAAAAATTGGATGTGTCCACGTTGCGCTTTGGGGCATTTCCTGTCGCGGGCGGTAGGCCTACCCACACAAGTGAGGTATCATTTTTATCGGGAGACTTGGGGGAACACTGGTTGGAAGGAAATTTGTGGCTCCTCTCAGATTCCAGAACTTTCTGCCACAGAAATGTAAGGAACATGTGTTTTTTTAGCCATATTTTGAGGTTTGCAAAGGATTCTGGGTAACAGAACCTGGTCAGAGCCCTACAAGTTATCCCATCTTGGATTCCCCTAGGTCTCTAGTTTTCATAAATGCACAGGTTTGGTAGGTTTCCCTAGGTGCTGGCTGAGCTAGAGGCCAATATCTACAGGTAGGCACTTTGCAAAAAACACCTCTGTTTTCTTTCAAAAAATTGGATGTGTCCACGTTGCGCTTTGGGGCATTTCCTGACGCGGGCGATAGGCCTACCTACACAAGTGAGGTATCATTTTTATCGGGAGACTTGGGGGAACGCTGGGTGGAAGGAAATTTGTGGCTCCTCTCAGATTCCAGAACTTTCTGCCACAGAAATGTGAGTAACATGTGTTTTTTTGGCCAAATTTTGAGGTTTGCAAAGGATTCTGGGTAACAGAACCAAGTCAGAGCCCCACATGTCACCCCATCTTGGATTCCCCTAGGTCTCTAGATTTCAAAAATGCACAAGTTTGGTAGGTTTCCCTAGGTGCCGGCTGAGCTAGAGGCCAATATCTACAGGTAGGCACTTTGCAAAAAACACCTCTGTTTTCTTTCAAAAAATTGGATGTGTCCACGTAGCGCTTTGGGGCATTTTCTGTTGCGGGCGCTAGGCCTACCCACACAAGTGAGGTATCATTTTTATCGGGAGACTTGGGGGAACACTGGGTGGAAGGAAATTTGTGGCTCCTCTCAGATTCAAGAACTTTCTGCCACAGAAATGTAAGGAACATGTGTTTTTTTAGCCACATTTTGAGGTTTGCAAAGGATTGTGGGTAACAGAACCTGGTCAGAGCCCCACAAGTCACCCCATCTTGGATTCCCCTAGGTCTCTAGTTTTCAAAAATACACAGTTTTGGTAGGTTTCCCTAGGTGCCGGCTGAGCTAGAGGCCAAAATCTACAGGTAGGCACTTCGTAAAAAACACCTCTGTTTTCTTTCAAAAAATTGGATGTGTCCACGTTGCGCTTTGGGGCATTTCCTGTCACGGGCGCTAGGCCTATCTACACAAGTGAGGTATCATTTTTATCGGGAGACTTGGGGGAACGCTGGGTGGAAGGAAATTTGTGGCTCCTCTCAGATTCCAGAACTTTCTGCCACAGAAATGTGAGTAACATGTGTTTTTTTGGCCAAATTTTGAGGTTTGCAAAGGATTCTGGGTAACAGAACCTAGTCAGAGCCCCACATGTCACCCCATCTTGGATTCCCCTAGGTCTCTAGTTTTCAAAAATGCACAGGTTTGGTAGGTTTCCCTAGGTGCCGGCTGAGCTAGAGGCCAATATCTACAGGTAGGCACTTTGCAAAAAACACCTCTGTTTTCTTTCAAAAAATTGGATGTGTCCACGTAGCGCTTTGGGGCATTTCCTGTCGCGGGCGCTAGGCCTACCCACACAAGTGAGGTAGCATTTTTATCTGGAGACTTAGGGGAACGCTGGGTGGAAGGATATTTGTGGCTCCTCTCAGATTCCAGAACTTTCTGCCACAGAAATGTGAGGAACATGTGTTTTTTTAGCCACATTTTGAGGTTTGCAAACGATTCTGGGTAACAGAACCTGGTCAGAGCCCCACAAGTCACCCCATCTTGGATTCCCCTAGGTCTCTAGTTTTCAAAAATGCACAGGTTTGGTAGGTTTCCCTAGGTGCCGGCTGAGCTAGAGGCCAAAATCTACAGGTAGGCACTTCGTAAAAAACACCTCTGTTTTCTTTCAAAAAATTGTATGTGTCCACGTTGCGCTTTGGGGCATTTCCTGTCGCGGGCGCTAGGCCTACCCACACAAGTGAGGTATCATTTTTATCGGGAGACTTGGGGGAACGCTGGGTGGAAGGAAATTTGTGGCTCCTCTCAGATTCCAGAACTTTCTGCCACAGAAATGTCAGGAACATGTGTTTTTTTTAGCCATATTTTGAGGTTTGCAAAGGATTCTGGGTAACAGAACCTGGTCAGAGCCCCACATGTCACCCCATCTTGGATTCCCCTAGGTCTCTAGTGTTAAAAAATGCACAGGTTTGGTAGGTTTCCCTAGGTGCCGGCTGAGCTAGAGGCCAATATCTACAGGTAGGCACTTTGCAAAAAACACCTCTGTTTTCTTTCAAAAAATTGGATGTGTCCACGTAGCGCTTTGGGGCATTTCCTGTCGCGGGCGCTAGGCCTACCCACACAAGTGAGGTAGCATTTTTATCTGGAGACTTAGGGGAACGCTGGGTGGAAGGATATTTGTGGCTCCTCTCAGATTCCAGAACTTTCTGCCACAGATATGTGAGGAACATGTGTTTTTTTAGCCACATTGTGAGGTTTGCAAACGATTCTGGGTAACAGAACCTAGTCAGAGCCCCACAAGTCACCCCATCTTGGATTCCCCTAGGTCTCTAGTTTTCAAAAATGCACAGGTTTGGTAGGTTTCCCTAGGTGCCGGCTGAGCTAGAGGCCAAAATCTACAGGTAGGCACTTCGTAAAAAACACCTCTGTTTTCTTTCAAAAAATTGGATGTGTCCACGTTGCGCTTTGGGGCATTTCCTGTCGCAGGCGCTAGGCCTACCCACACAGGTGAGGTATCATTTTTATTGGGAGACTTGGGGGAACACTGAGTGGAAGGAAATTTGTGGCTCCTCTCAGATTCCAGAATTTTCTGCCACAGAAATGTGAGGAACATGTGTTTTTTGGGCCAAATTTTGAGGTTTGCAAAGGATTCTGGGTAACAGAACCTGGTCAGAGCCCCACAAGTTATCCCATCTGGGATTCCCCTAGGTCTCTAGTTTTCAAAAATGCACAGGTTTGGTAGGTTTCCCTAGGTGCCGGCTGAGCTAGAGGCCAAAACCTACAGGTAGGCACTTTGCAAAAAACACCTCTGTTTTCTTTAAAAAAAACTGGATGTGTCCACCTTGCGCATTGGGGCATTTCCTGTCGCGGGCGGTTGGCCTACCCACACAAGTGAGGTATAATTTTTATCGGGAGACTTGGGGGAACACTGGGTGGAAGGACATTTGTGGCTCCTCTCAGATTCCAGAACTTTCTGCCACAGAAATGTAAGGAACATGTGTTTTTTTAGCCATATTTTGAGGTTTGCAAAGGATTCTGGGTAACAGAACCTGGTGAGAGCACCACATGTCACCCCATCTTGGATTCCCCTAGGTCTCTAGTTTTAAAAAATGCACAGGTTTGGTAGGTTTCCCTAGGTGCCGGCTGAGCTAGAGGCCAAAATCTACAGGGAGGCACTTTGCAAAAAACACCTCTGTTTTCTTTCAAAAAATTGGATGTGTCCACGTTGCGCTTTGGGGCATTTCCTGTCGCGGGCGCTAGGCCTACCCACACAAGTGAGGTATAATTTTTATCGGGAGACTTGGGGGAACGCTGGGTGGAAGGAAATTTGTGGCTCCTCTCAGATTCCAGAATTTTCTGGCACAGAATTTTTGGGCCAAATTTTGAGGTTTGCAAAGGATTCTGGGTAACAGAACATGGTCAGAGCCCCACAAGTTATCCCATCTTGGATTCCCCTAGGTCTCTAGTTTTAAAAAATGCACAGGTTTGGTAGGTTTCCCTAGGTGCCGGCTGAGCTGGAGGCCAAAATCTACAGGTAGGCACCCCGTAAAAAACACCTCTGTTTTCTTTAAAAAAATTGGATGTGTCCACGTTGCGCTTTGGGGCATTTCCTGTCGCGGGCGATAGGCCTACCTACACAAGTGAGGTATCATTTTTATCAGGAGACTTGGGGGAACGCTGGGTGGAAGGAAATTTGTGGCTCCTCTCAGATTCCAGAACTTTCTGCCACAGAAATGTGAGCAACGTGTTTTTTTGGCCAAATGTTGAGGTTTGCAAAGGATTCTGGGTAACAGAAACTGGTCAGAGCCCCACAAGTTATCCCATCTTGGATTCCCCTAGGTCTCTAGTTTTAAAAAATGCACAGGTTTGGTAGGTTTCCCTAGGTGCCGGCTGAGCTAGAGGCCAAAATCTACAGGTAGGCACTTTGCAAAAAACACCTCTGTTTTCTTTCAAAAAAATTGGATGTGTCCACGTTGCGCTTTGGGGCATTTCCTGTCGCGGGCGCTAGGCCTACCCACACAAGTGAGGTATCATTTCTATCGGGAGACTTGGGGGAACACTGGGTGGAAGGAAATTTGTGGCTCCTCTCAGATTCCAGAACTTTCTGCCACAGAAATGTCAGGAACATGTGTTTTTTTTAGCCATATTTTGAGGTTTGCAAAGGATTCTGGGTAACAGAACCTGGTCAGAGCCCCACATGTCACCCCATCTTGGATTCCCCTAGGTCTCTAGTGTTAAAAAAT